>NW_021703777.1:32107481-32462365 GCF_005190385.1 Monodon monoceros | reverse complement strand
CTCTCTCTCTCTCTCTCTCTCTCTCTCTCTCTCTCTCTCTCTCTCTCCACACACACACACACACACTCATGCATATCCTATCAGTTCCATTTCTCTGGAGAACGCTGACTAATACAGAGGTGGAGCATAACTTATAACTTCCCACTCCTTAAGTGTGGGCTGCTCATGGTGATGATGACTTCTTTCCAAAGAGTACAGTATAAAAAGAAGTAAAAGAACGAGTAGCTTTACAGTGGAGAAATTTGACAACCACTATCTCAAGCTAGGCGATCAAGGTCAACATCAACAGTGACGTCATGTTGACTGCATGTACCCTTGCTACAGTGTGGTAAGAATGGCATTTCACCTCTGTTATCTTCCTCCCTAAAACCATAACCCCAGCTTAACCAAGAGAAGAAACATCAGCTAAATTCTGATTGAAGGACATTCTACAAAATACCTGCCTCCAATACTGTCAAAGTCAGAAGGAAACCAAAGTCTGAGAAACTGCCAAAGCCAAGAGGAGCCTAAGGAGACACGATAATTAATGGTATCCTAGGTGGGGTTTTGAAACAAAATAAGGACATTAAGGGAAAACCAAGTAATCTGAATAAACTATACACTTTATTTCATAATAAGGTATCAATGTTGGCTCATTAATTGTGACAAATGTACCATACTGATGTAAGATGTCACTGATAGGGGAAACTTGGTATGGGAACTCTGTACTATCTTCATATCTTTAAGTTTAAAGCTATTATAAAATACGTATTTTATTTTTAAAGGAGCTTCTGAGACATTCTAATGTGCTGCTAATGTTGAGAATCACTCCTCATCCACAGCCCTGGGGAGACGCAGTGTCTTAAATTAGGGTTCCAGATGCATTGCCTTCTAATGGGATTAGTCTGTGTGCTCCATATAATCGCTTGGGATTATATTAAAATTTTAATTATATTAAAATTAATTAAAAGATACATAGATGCCTGGGTTTACTCCAGATCTATGAATCAGAGTCTCCAGGAAAATAAAGGGAAGGGTCAGGCTCTGGGTGAACTTAAAAAGCTTCCCGTGTGAGTCTGCACTTACAGCTCTGGATGAAAACTGTTCCTCTCAAAGGATTCCTTGGTGGGGAGGTTAGGTAGTTATAATTAGTGATGTGCTTTGGGTCCATTTGGGGTGCAGTGGGGTTTTGCCTAGAAACCTTTACCTCACAGTAGCATTGTCCCTATGGGAAAAAGTGTTTCAAGTTCTAAACCAACAGAGAAACAGTAAAGACTATGTTCCCAAGCCTGGCAGTGGCTTCCCTGTGTTCCGAGAATGGTGTTGCTCTGTGCCTTTCCCCCAGCAGTTCTACAGAGTCAGTGGGATGCCCACCAGGAGCTCGTCAGACAACATCGGTGCCGCCTGTGGGCAGATCACCGTGGTGCTCAATGAAGAAGGACTCACTGAAAACACCTACCAGCTTTCGTGCAAGCATGTGTATCCTTTCCATGGGAGACCCTTTGGTCTTCATCAAGCCAGTGCCAGGAGGCAGTTTTCAGATAATCTGTGTCAGGCGTGGGCGATAGCCAGTCAGAGAAGACTGTCTCATCACTTCCCTCCTCCTTCCTTTCCTCCCTTTACCCCCACCCTCTGCCTTGCTTAACGCTCATCCCCAAACCCCAAGCCTTTTTCCCCCCACCCATCTTCTTTTAGAGACTTGCTGGCAATCCCTGCTGAATAATGAACTGCTCTTAATTAGCAAGAGGTGAACCTCCTCCTCCAGTAATTTCTTTTTTAAAAAGGAATCTTCATGCCACACAGACAGGAGGGCTGCAGCATCTGTGCAGAGGCTGGCTGGCAAAGCTGGCGAAGCTATAAGTGAACAGGTAGCCAAGAAGGACAAGAGAGAGAAAGGGCTGGGGAGTGAAAAACAGAGTGAAGTTTCAGGTGCAGGGAGGAACTCAGGACTCTCCAGGTGGAGCCCGTGTCTGAGTCTCACAGGAACAAGAAGGACAAAGTGGTGTTCTTTGCCTGGAAATAATCCTTAGGAACTTGCTTGTGTCAACAGTGGTGATGGGGGAAGCCAAGTATCAGCTTTGGTCTTGAAAAGAGGATAAGGTCACAGGCAGCAGGACACCTTAAGTTACACAAGGAGGGACCAAAACGTGAGCATCCAATTCTTGGACTATTTGGTTCCTCTGCCTATGGGTTGTACCCCAAATCGCTATCTACTGGCTGAGGGATCTTTAGGTATTAGGGACCAGACCAGCCTGGGCCTGGAAACCAGCATCCTCTGGGACTCCAGTAACCGTGAGGAAGATCTCCACTGTGCTGAAAGATACTGAAGTCAAGAACCCAGCAGTCTGCCCTGCCTGAGCAAGTAACTCTGGATACCAGAGCCGTGTTTGCGTTGGCCAACAATCAGTATTTTAATTCTTTTCTTAAGAGAGGGAAGAGAAGGCATCATTTATCTTTATTTTATAGTACAATATCAATTTTATAATATTGCTATGCACTCAGTCAGTTCAAAGCTCTGGCATTATGAGGTGGTTAAACCATCTGTCTTTTGCCTCTGAAGCCCACCTAACTCAATCAGTAATGCCCTAGATGTGCAGCACTCATGATTTGATTCTGTTTAATCTGGACAGATTCCATTTATTCAATCCTGAGAGTCAAAAACTGGACCAGGGCTTCCCTGGTGGCGCAGTGGTTGAGAGTCCGCCTGCCGATGCAGGGGACATGGGTTCGTGCCCCGGTCCGGGAAGATCCCACATGCCGCGGAGCGGCTGGGCCCGTGCGTCATGGCTGCTGAGCCTGCGCGTCCGGAGCCTGTGCTCCGCAACGGGAGAGGCCACAACAGTAGGAGGCCCGCGTACCGCAAAAAAGAAACTGGACCAAATGCATCTGAAATGTATTATTCCAACATTTAAGTTTTAACATTTTAAGGTGAGATACACCAAGATACCCCATGTGGAAGACTATGTGGTTTCTCAGTGTGATACCTTTCCCAAAAAACTCATTCTTAGTAGAAATTTTCCAAGTCTAGTCCTAGTTTTAAATATGAATTACTTTTCAAATGTTGGAACAGAGCCCCTTCTGCCATTTGCAAGTGGAAGTATTTTCTCTCTCTTCACCTTTAAAAGCCCTTAGGGATTGTTGTACACGTGTGCATATGTAATCAAAAATGTAGTCGCCTTTAAATTTGCTTTGCAGGGAGTATTATTAATGGCCCATTTTAGCATGAGTCATATTAACAAGGAGTGGGCAAACCGGAATCATATTAACAAGGGGGCAGGAATCTGAGTCTTGCTCTCCGGCAATTCTGCAAGTGTGGAAGCTTTGCAGATGAGATTTTGAAGATGAGAGAATATTAAAGAGGAGATGGACATTTCGATGATCGCTCGATGACCCCTGAACTCCATACCTATCTGGAAGATGGGGCTGTACTCCAGCCCTTTTGAATGAAGAGCTGTATGGGTTTTGACTCAGAATCTTTGTTATAATACACTGTATGTTAACCCAAGCATGTTGCAAAAGTGACCCCAACGCCAAGAACGTAAAAGAGTGGGAACCCTTAGTTGCACACAGATCTAATATTGAGGAATCATCTACATGGCCTTGACTTGCCTCTGCCTTCATATCCTCCGTCTGTTAGAGAGGGAACATCATTTTTGTTCACACAGGTGTGTAGCAGGCCAGACAGAACATCGTGTGATCTTGATCCAGAAAGCCACACTGGGGTCAACGACTGTAGAAATAAATCAACATGATGGATCTCATTATAGTTAATCATTTTACCCAAATCTATAAGCTGTGGAACCTGGGGGAAATACATTTGCAAAAGTAATCGGTTTTGAACGACTCATTCAAATACTTGTTCAATAAATAGGCGCTTAGGCACTGCTTAATGTGCTGAGCACAGAGATAAATGAGTCATGGTCCCCCAGGTAACATATTGCCCAGGAGAGACATGTAAATACACAGAAAGTCATGACACAGAGTGACTTGTGCTCTGTTAAGACTCCGTCCCTGGTGCTGCAGAAAAACATACAGTTCACTGGCAACTTCAGAGCCAAAGGGTCAAACTTTCTGGACAAGGGGTTGTATCCAACTGAATCTGTAAACGCCTAGAGTTTTAGATGTTCATTATAGGTTTATATTCTATTAAAAATAACTGGCCCCTTATCAGTAATAAAAAGTTGAGAAAAAACTTATGAAGCTAACAGAAATATTTGTACAAATTCTTGACCACAAATAATTTAAATTTGTCTAGTGCCTAAGACAAGTCTGGTTACATACATAGTAGGTAATGAGTAGGTGCACAAAAAGCCGAATGGAGAGATGCTACGGTAAACACAGAAAAATGCATGATAAGCGAGACAGAGAAATACAATGATATGTTTACATAAGACATTCCTGTAAAAAAGCATGTCCACATTCTTTATGTAATTTAATCACAAGAATCGAGTGAGGTAAGAACACATAAGGCCAAGAAGATCAGTAAATTCCTCAGGGTCATAAGCTACTGCAGCTCTGACTCCAGGCTCCTCTGGGACTTGGTGGTTCCCTTGTCCTGCAGAATCTCCCTAAGAGAGTGATGGACACAACTGAGTCATAACCGAGAGCAATTCCCACTTCCACCACTCCACCCTACAGGTGGGATCACTTCCATTACATCATCATGAAGCAGACTTTGCCCTTTAATATCCAGAAGCTTCCCTAACAAGATCCCTAAGCTTTCACGAATTCTGCATCCAAGGTTGGTGTATTGTTGGTAAAAAGCAGACGTTCCCTTACTGCAAAGAGAAGGTCGATTTGAAGAGGATGATCAATAACCTGTATCCTTTTTTATAAAGTTATGAAATATTATCTCAAATTTTTTTCTGGCGATGTATTCTTTAAACTTTCCTTATCTTCATTATAGGTACAGCAGAAAACGTTCTGTTCTCCCTAACCACCTATTTCACAACAATTTTCTGGTTTCTTTTCTCCCCTGTGCCTACATTACCATTCTAGTTAGGAAGTTAAATGCCAAAAAAGATACATTGTACTCTTTTTATTCCACATATTCCACTATTAGGGTTTTAGTGGAAATGTGATGGGACATTGCAAAAGATAGGTGAATATATGGAAGGATAAGATAGGTAGGTAGGTAGGTAGATAGATAGATAGATAGACAGACAGACAGACAGACAGACAGATAGATAGATTAGATAGATAGATAGATAGATAGATAGATAGATAGATAGATATAGATAGATAGATAGGCAAACAGATAGAGAGATGATAGGTAACAGGTGAATGGGACGAGTGGGTGGGGTGACAGATTAGAATTGAGGGCTTCCCTGGTGGCGCAGTGGTTGAGAGTCCGCCTGCCGATGCAGGGGACACGGGTTTGTGCCCCGGTCCAGGAGGATCCCACATGCCGCGGAGCGGCTGGGCCCATGAGCCATGGCCGCTGGGCCTGCGCGTCCGGAGCCTGTTGCTCCACAGTGGGAGAGGCCACAACAGTGAGAGGCCCGCGTACCGCAAAAAAAAAAAAAAAAAAGAATTGAAATTGTAAAGGTCCCAAATGTGAGCTAGAATAGAAAAGTATTTTGAAGGTGTACCAAATTGTTTTATTTCCAGACATGAGTAGGGGTTTTTCCCCCTGAATTTTGGCTTTTTTAATTCCTTGCTACAGCTCATCTTTTCTTAGGCTAACCTAAGTAATAATAATATTGAACGGAGTGAAGACCTACTACAGATTTGCTCGACAAATGGCAGCAAAAGGATTTTTATAGACAGCAGGGATCCCCAACTGAATAAACCCAAATCTCCTTAAGGTCACAGGAAGGGAATGTCCCCACCCAGAGCTGACTACAAAGACTTAGCCCTCAACCCCTCACTGGCCCAAGACCATAGTGTATATCTTCCAGGGGCGTAAATGGAACTAAAACATATCCCCCCTTAAGCAGAAGAGCACTGAGGGGATGGTTTCCGCCTGCCAAGTACTCGATCTTCTCCTAAGTGACAGCCTTACTGTTCCTTCTGAGTTCCAGTCACCTGCATTCACAGTGCTAAAGGAGACCCCCACCCTGCTCCCTGCCCCGCCGACTCTTCAAACCCTAAGTGTTTAGTTTGAACCGGCAGCGTTGGCAGCAACGCCCCCATCTCTGGCGACTGCAAACCAAGGAAGGACTTGCAAGCAGGGCAGTGGAGGAGGCAGCGTGCGTGGGCCCCTGGATCTCGGAGCCACACGCCAACAACAGAGAGCACCCCCTGCGGCCACCAGCTCCCTTCCCAGACCTGGCCTTCCTCACAGAGTCCGTGCGAGGCAGGCACAGGCAAGGCTGAAAGCCTGTCATGCGCCTTCCTCTCCTCCACTCATCCTAACACAAGTCCAGAACAGCTTTTGTTTAATAACTTACTTATGAAACTGCAGTACATAAATCTTTGTTATAAAATTGGTGAAATGATCATAAATGTTACCTTAACAATCATTTAAATAACAAAGGACAATTGGTTTCTCTGAGAGAAAGAAATGGTCTTGAGAGAAGAAACTTTTGAATACTACATGTAATCTTTTATTTTTCCCTATGAGATACAGAACTTTATTTCTGAATGTAACATCCTAACAACAATCGTCATTCTTCTAAGGCAGCTAAAGAAATACATGTACTCTTTATTGAGACTCAGTGTAAGATAAAAGCTACATGTGACAAATCTGCCTTTCTGTGTGGAACATTGCTAACAGAGATAGAAGGTATTAATTAAGTTCCCTTAGTACAATTTATCAAAGATACCAGGGTAACATACGTATTATCTATGAACTAATGTTTTTCTTTGAAATATGCAATGAGTTCTCTCTGATGAGCTGAAGGCAGGAGAGCCCAGAGCTGTTTTTGCTCACTACGGTAGTTCCCATTATTCTTGGTTTTCCACTGTAACCATTCCCCCCTTTCCTCTTTTTTTTAGTAAGTGACCCTTGCCTTTTATTCTTGTTTGGGATTATGATATTTGGGGATTTTAACGTGGATGGATTCGATTTATTTTTGGAAATTGGGTGTAGTGTAAATAACAATGACTATTTCTGCTACATGGCTGTAGGTAGAGCAACCTACTTAACTGAGATTCATCTCGGAGCACACACACTTTTTTTAACATCTTTATTGCAGTATAACTGCTTTACAATGGTGTGTTACTTTCTGCTTTATAACAAAGTGAATCAGTTATACATATACATATATCCCTATATCTCTTCCCTCTTGCGTCTCCCTCCCTCCCACCCTCCCTATCCCACCCCTCTAGGTGGTCACAAAGCAACGAGCTGATCTCCCTGTGCTGTGCGGCTGCTTCCTACTAGCAATCTATTTTACATTTGGTAGGGTATATATGTGCATGCCACTCTCTCACTTTGTCCCAGCTTACCCTTCCCCCTCCCCATATCCTCAAGTCCATTCTCTAGTAGGTTTGCATCTTTATTCCCATCTTGCCCCTACGTTCTTCATGACCATTTTTTGGTTTGTTTTTTAGATTCCATATATATATGTTAGCATACAGTACTTGTTTTCCTCTTTCTAACTTACTTCACTCTGTATGACAGACTCTAGGTCCATCCACCTCACTACAAATAACTCAATTTCGTTTCCTTTTATGGAGGAGTAACATTCCATTGTATATATGTGCCACATCTTCTTTATCCATTCACCTCTTGATGGACACTTAGGTTGCTTCCATGTCTTGGTTATTGTAAATAGAGCTGCAGTGAACATTGTGGTACATGACTCTTTTTGAATTATGGTTTTCTCAGGGTATATGCCCGGTAGTGGGATTGCTGGGTCGTGCAGTAGTTCTATTTTTAGTTTTCTAAGGAACCTCCATACTGTTCTCCATAGTGGCTGTATCAATTTACATTCCCACCAACAGTGCAAGAGGGTCCCCTTTTCTCCACACCCTCTGCAGCATTTCTTGTTTGTAGATTTTTTGATGATGGCCATTCTGACTGGTGTGCGGTGATACCTCATTGAAGTTTTGATTTGTATTTCTCGAATAATTAGTGATCTTGAGCATTCTTTCATGTGTTTGTTGGCAATCTGTATATCTTCTTTGGAGAAATGTCTATTTAGGTCTTCTGCCCATTTTTGGATTCGGTCGTTTGTTTCTTTGATATTGAGCTGCATGAGCTGCTTGTAAATTTTGGAGATTAATCCTTCGTCAGTTGCTTCATTTGTAAATATTTTCTCCCATTCTGAGGGGGTTTTTTTTGTCTTGTTTATGGTTTCCTTTGCTGCACAGAAGCTTTTAAGTTACATTAGGTTCCATTTGTTTATTTTTGTTTTCATTTCTCTAGGAGATGGGTCAAAAAGGATCTTGCTGTGATTTATGTCATAGAGTGTTCTGCCTATGTTTTCCTCTAAGAGTTTGATAGTGTCTGGCCTAACATTTCGGTCTTTAATCCATTTTGAGTTTATTTTTGTGTATGGTGCTAGGAAGTGTTCTAATTTCATTCTTTTACATGTAGCTGTCCAGTTTTCCCAACATCGCCTATTGAACACGCTGTCTTTTCTCCATTGTATATTCTTGCTTCCTTTATGAAAGATAAGATGATCATATGTGCGTGGGTTTATCTCTGGGCCTTCTATCCTGTTCCATTGATCTATATTTCTGTTTTTGTGCCAGTACCATACTGTCTTGATTACTGTAGCTTTGTAGTATAGTCTGAAGTCCAAGAGCCTGATTCCTCCAGCTCCGTTTTTCGTTCTCAAGATTGCTTTGGCTATTCAGGGTCTTTTGTGTTTCCATACAAATTGTGAACTCTTTTGTTCTAGTTCTGTGAAAAATGCCAATGGGAGTTTGATAGGGATTGCATTGAATCTGCAGATTGCTTTGGGTAGTTTAATCATTTTCACAATATTGATTCTTCCAATCCAAGAACTTGGTATATCTCTCCATCTGTTTGTATCATCTTTAATTTCTTTCATCAGTGTCTTATAATTTTCTGCATACAGGTCTTTTCTCTCCTTAGGTAGGTTTATTCCTAGATATTTTATTCTTTCTCTTGAAGTGGTAAATAGGAGTGTTTTCTTAATTTCACTTTCAGATTTCTCATCATTAGTGTATAGGAATGCCAGAGATTTCTGTGCATTAATTTTGTATCCTGCTACTTTACCAAATTCACTGATTAGCTCTAGTAGTTTTCTGGTAGCATCTTTAGGATTCTCTATGTATAGTATCATGTCATCTGCAAACAGTGACAGCTTTACTTCTCCTTTTCCAATTTGGATTCCTTTTATTTCTTATTCTTCTCTGATTGATGTGGCTAAAACTTCCAAAACTATGTTGAATAATAGTGGTGAGAGTGGGCAAACTTGTCTTGCTCCAGATCTTAGTGGAAATGGTTTCAGTTTTTCACCATTGAGGACGATATTGGCAGTGGGTTTGTCATATGTGGCCTTTATTATGTTGAGGAAAGTTCCCTCTATGCCTACTTTCTGGAGGTTTTTTTTAATCATAAATCGGTTTTGAATTTTGTCAAAAGCTTTCTCTGCATCTATTGAGATGATCATATGGTTTATCTCCTTAAATTTGTTAATATTGTGTATCACATTGATATTGAAGAATGCTTGCATTCCTGGGATAAACCCCACTTGATCATAATGTATGATCCTTTTAGTGTGCTGTTGGATTCTGTTTGCTAGTGTTTTGTTGAGGATTTTTGTATCTATTTTCATCAGTGATATTGGCCTGTAGTTTTCTTTCTTTGTGACATCTTTGTCTGCTTTTGGTATCAGGGTGATGGTGGCCTCGTAGAATGAGTTTGGGAGTGTTCCTCCCTCTGCTCTATTTTGGAAGAGTTTGATAAGGATAGGTGTTAGCTCTTCTCTAAGCGTTTGATAGAATTCGCCTGTGAAGCCATCTGGTCTGGGCTTTTGTTTGTTGGAAGATTTTTAATCACAGTTTCAATTTCAGTGCTTGTGATTGGTCTGTTCATATTTTCTATTTCTTCCTGGTTCAGTCTCAGAAGGTTGTGCATTTCTAAGAATTTGTCTATTTCTTCCAGGTTATCCATTTGTTTGGCATAGAGTTGCTTGTAGTAATCTCTCGTGATCCTTTGTATTTCTGCAGTGTCAGTTGTTACTTCTCCTTTTTCATTTCTAATTCTATTGATTTGACTCATCTCCCTTTTTTTCTTGATAAGTGTGGCTAATTGTTTATCAATTTTATTTATCTTCTCAAAGAACCAGCTTTTAGTTTTATTGATCTTTGCTATCGTTTCCTTCATTTCTTTTTCATTTATTTCTGATCTGATCTTTATGATTTCTTCCCTTCTGCTAACTTTGGGGTTTTTTTGTTCTTCTTTCTCTAATTGCTTTAGGTGCAAGGTCACGTTGTTTATTTGAGATGTTTCCTGTTTCTTAAGGTAGGATTGTAGAGCTATAAACTTCCCTCTTAGAACTGCTTTTGCTGCGTCCCATAGCTTTTGGGTCGTTGTGTTTTCATTGTCATTTGTTTCTAGGTATTTTTTCCTTTCCTCTTTGATTTCTTCAGTGATCTCTTGGTTATTGAGTAGTGTGTTGTTTAGCCTCCATGTGTTTGTATTTCTTACAGATTTTTTCCTGTAATTGATATCTAGTCTCATACCACTGTGGTTGGAAAAGATACTTGATACAATTTCAAATTTCTTAAATTTACCAAGGCTTGACTTGTGACCCAACATATGACCTATCCTGGAGAATGTTCCATGAGCACTTGAGAAGAATGTGTATTCTGTTGTTTTTGGATGGAATGTCCTATTAATATCAATTAAGTCCATCTTTTTTAATGTATCATTTAAAGCTTGTGTTTCCTTATTTATTTTCATTTTGGATGATCTGTCCATTGGTGAAAGTGGGGTGTTAAAGTCCCCTACTATGATTGTGTTACTGTCGACTTCCCCTTTTATGGCTGTTAGTATTTGCCTTATGTATTGATGTGCTCCTATGTTGGGTGCATAAATATTTACAATTGTTATATCTTCTTCTTGTATCGATCCCTTGATCATTATGTAGTGTCCTTCTTTGTCTCTTGTAATAGTCTGTGTTTAAAGTCTATTTTGTCTGATATGAGAATTGCTACTCCAGCTTTCTTTTGCTTTCCATTTGCATGGAATATCTTTTTCCATCCCCTCACTTTCAGTCTGTATGTGTCCCTAGGTCTGTAGTGGGTCTCTTGTAGACAGCATATATAAGGGTCTTGTTTTTGTATCCATTCAGCCAGTCTGTGTCTTTTGGTGGGAGCATTTAATCCATTTACATTTAAGGTAATTATCGATATGTATGTTCCTATTTCCATTTTCTTAATTGTTTTGGGTTTGTTATTGTAGGTCTTTTCCTTCTCTTGTGTTTTCTGCCTAGAGAAGCTCCTTTAGCATTTGTTCTAAAGCTAGTTTGGTGGTGCTGAATTCTCTTAGCTTTTGCTTGTCTGTAAATCGTTTAATTTCCATCAAATCTGAATGAGATCCTTGATGGTTAGAGTAATCTTAGCTGTAGGTTTTTCTCCTTCATCACTTTAAGTATGTCCTGCCACTCCCTTCTGGCTTGCAGAGTTTCTGCTGAAAAATCAGCTGTTAACCTTATGGGGTTTCCCTTATGTGTTATTGTTGTGTTTCCCTTTCTGCTTTTAATATTTCTTCTCTGTATTTAATTTTTGATAGTTTGATTAATATGTATCTTGGCGTGTTTCTCCTTGGATTTATTCTATATGGGACTCTCTGTGCTTCCTGGACTTGATTAACTATTTCCTTTCCCATGTTAGGGAAGTTTTCAACTATAATCTCTTCAAATATTTTCTCAGTCCCTTTCTTTTTCTCTTCTCCTCTGGGACCCCTATAAATCGAATGTTCCCTTGTTTAATGTTGTCCCAGAATTCTCTGAGCCTGTCCTCAGTTCTTTTCATTCTTTTTTCTTTATTCTGCTCTGCAGTAGTTATTTCCACTATTTTATCTTCCAGGTCACTTATCCGTTCTTCTGCCTCAGTTATTTTGCTATTGATCTCTTCTAGAGAATATTTAATTTCATTTATTGTGCTGTTCATCTCTGTTTGTTTGCTCTTTGGTTCTTCTAGGTCGTTGTTAAACGTTTCTTGTATTTCCAAGATTTTGGATCATCTTTACTATTCTATTTCCAAGATTTTGGATCATCTTTACTATCATTATTCTGAATTCTTTTTCAGGTAGACTGCCTATTTCCTCTTCATTTGTTAGGTCTGGTGGGGTTTTGCCTTGCTCCTTCATCTGCTGTGTGGTTCTCTGTCTTCTCATTTTGCTGAACTTACTGTGTTTGGGGTCTCCTTTTCACAGGCTGCAGGTTCATATTTTCCATTGTTTTTGGTGTCTGTCCCCAGTGGCTAAGGTTGGTTCAGTGGGTTGTGTAGGCTTCCTGATGGAGGGGACTAGTGCCTGTGTTCTGGTGGATGAGGCTGGATTTTGTCTTTCTGGTGGGCAGGTCCACATCTGGTGGTGCGTTTTGTGGTGTCTGTGGCCTTATTATGATTTTAGGCAGCCTCTGTGCTAATGGATGGGTTTGTGTTCCTATCTTCTAGTAGTTTTGCAAAGGGTGTCCAGTACTGGAGCTTGCTGGTCATTGAGTGGAGCTGGGTCTTGGCGTTGAGATGGAGATCTCTGGGAGATTTTCGCCATTTGATATTACATGGAGCTGGGAGGTCTCTTGTGGACCAGTGTTCTGAACTTGGCTCTGCCACCTGAGAGGCACAGCCCTGATGCCTGGCTGGAGCACCAAGATCTTGTCATCCACATGGCTCAGAATAAAAGTGAGAAAAAAAGAAAGAAAGAAAGAAGAAGATTAAAAAAAATAAAGTTATTAAAATAGAAAATATTATTGAGAAAAAAAATTTTTAAGCAATAAAAAAAAGAAAGAAAAAACCGACAGGCAGAACCCTAGGACAAATGGTAAACGCAAAGGTATACAGACAAAATCACACACAGAAGCATACACATACTCACTCACAAAAAGAGATTAAGGGGGGAAAATATATTTATCATTGCTCCCAAAGAAGTCCACCTACACAATTTAGGATGATTCGTTGTCTATTCAGGTATTCCACAGATGCAGGGTACATCAAATTGATTGTGGAGATTTAATCCACTGCTCCTGAGCCTGCTGAGAGAGATTTCCCTTTCTCTTCTTTGTTCACACAGCTCCTGGGGTTCAGCTTTGGATTTGGACCCGCCTCTTTGGGTAGGTCGTATGAGGACATCTGTTCTTCGCTCAGACAGGACGGGGTTAAAGGAGCAGCTGATTCAGGGGCTGTGGCTCACTAAGGCCGGGGGAAAGGAGGGGTATGGAATGCAGGGCTAGCCTGCGGCAGCAGAGCCCAACATGATGTTGCAACAGCCTGAGGCGCGCCGTTAGTCCTCCCAGGGAAGTTGTCCCTGGATCACGGGACCCTGGAAGTGGTGGGCTGCACAGGCTCCCAGGACGGGAGGTGTGGATACTGACCAGCCACACAGGCTCCTTGGTGGCTTAGCATCCCATGCCCGTCTCTGGGGTCTGCGCTGATAGCCACGGCTCGCGCCCGTCTCTGGAGCTCCTTTAAGCAGTGCTCTTAATCCCCTCTCCTCGCGCACCAGGAAACAAAGAGGCAAGAAAAAGTCTCTTGCCTCTTCTGCAGCTCCAGAGTTTTTCCCGGACTCCCTCCTGGCTAGCTGTGGCGCACTAGCCCCCTTCAGGCTGTGTTCAGGCAGCCAAACCCAGTTCTCTCCCTGGAATCCTATCTCCGAAGCCCGAGCCTCAGCTCCCAGTCCCCACCCGTCCCAGTGGGTGAGCAGACAAGCCTCTCGGGCTGGTGAGTGCTGGTCGGCACCAATCCTCCGTGCGGGAATCTCTCCACTTTGCCCTCTGCACCCCCATTGCTGCACTGTCCTCCGTGGCTCTGAAGCTTCCCCTCCACCACCCGCAGTCTCCGTCCATGAAGGAGCTTCCTAGTGTGTGGAAACCTTTCCTCCTTCACAGCTCCCTCCCACTGGTGCAGGTCCCGTCCCTATTCTTTGTCTCTGTTTTTTCTTTTTTCTTTTGCCCTACCCAAGTACATGGGGAGCTTCTTGCCTTCTGGGAGGTCTGAGGTCTTCTGCCAGCGTTCTGTAGGTGCTCTGTAGGAGTTGCTCTACATGTATATGTATTTCTGATGTATTTGTGGGGAGGAAGGTGATCTCTACGTCTTACTCTTCCACCGTCTTGAAGCTCCTCAAAACATATTTCTCTAAAACTCTGAAGCAATTCTTTTGTTGCCCAGATTATGTAAATAATTTGCTAGGGAAAGTTCCAGTGGTATTAACACCTGCTTCTTCCGATGTGTACCTAGTAGTAAATCTTGTTTTGTAATTTGGAGGCATGTGTTAAGGCCAACAAGCAACCAAATTTCGCCTGCTCCACTGGCCGCGGTGGGGGACAGGGGTCTGAGGGCCTAGAGAATTTTTAATTTCATTTATTGTGTTGTTCATCACTATTTGTTTGGTCTTTAGTTCTTCTAGGTCCTTGTTAAACGTTTCTTGTATTTTCTCCATTGTATTTCCAAGATTTTGGATCATCTTTACTATCATTATTCTGAATTCTTTTTCAGGTAGACTGCCTATTTCCTCTTCATTTGTTAGGTCTGGTGGGTTTTTATCTTGCTCCTTCATCTGCTGTGTGTTTTTCTGTCTTTTCATTTTGCTTATTGTACTGTATTTGGGGTCTCCTTTTTGCAGGCTGCAGGTTTGTAGTTCCTGTTGTTTTTGGTGTCTGCCCCCAGTGGCTAAGGTTGGTTCAGTGGGTTGTGTAGGCTTCCTGGTGGAGGGCACTAGTGCCTGTGTTCTGGTGGATGAGGCTGGATCTTGTCTTTCTGGTGCACAGTTCCATGTCTGGTGGTGTTTTGGGGTGTCTGTGACCTTATTATGATTTTAGGCAGCCTCTCTGCTAATGGGTGGGGTTGTGTTTCTGTCTTGCTAATTGTGTGGCATAGAGTGTCCAGCACCATAGTGCTGGTCGTTAAGTGAAGCTGGGTGCTGGTCTTGAGATGGAGATCTCTGGGAGATCTTCTCTGTTTGATATTATGTGGAGCTGGTAGGTCTCTTGTGGACGAATATCCTGAACTTGGCTCTGCCACCTGAGAGGCACAGCCCTGATGCCTGGCTGGAGCACCAAGAGCCTGTCATCCACACGGCTCAGAATAAAAGGGAGAAAAAGAAAGAAGATAAAAGGAAATTAAATTTAAGTTATTAAAATAAAAATTATTTTTTTAAAAAATTAAGTAATAAAAAAAGAAAGAAGAGAGCAACCAAACCAAAAAACGAATCTACCAATGATAACAAGTGCTAAAACTATACTAAAAAAAAAAAAAAGAAGACAGACAGACCAAACCCTAGGACAAATGGTAAAAGCAAAGCTATACAAATTCACACACAGAAGCATACACATGCACACTCACAAAAAGAGCAAAAGGGAAAATATATGTATATCGTTGCTCCCAAAGTCCACCTCCTCAATTGGGGATGATTCGTTGTCTATTCAGGCATTCCACTGATGCAGGGTACATCAAGTTGATTGTGGAGATTTAATCCTCTGCTCCTGAGGCTGCTGGGAGGGATTTCCCTTTCTCTGTTCACACAGCTCCTGGGGTTCAGCTTTGGATTTGGACCCGCCTCTGTGCGTAGGTCGCCTGAGGGCGTCTGTTCTTCGTTCAGACAGGACGGGGTTAAGGGAGCAGCTGATTCGGGGGCTCTGGCTCACTCAGTCCGAGGGGATGGAGGGGTACGGATGCGGGGCAACCCTGCATTAGCAGAGCCCAGCATGATGTTGCAACAGCCTGAGGCGCACCGTGCGTCCTCCCGGGGAAGTTGTCCCTGGATCCCGGGACCCTGGCAGTGGCGGGCTGCACAGGCTCCCCGAAAGGGAAGTGTGAAGAGTGACCTGTACTCGCACACAGGCTTCTTGGTGGCGGCAGCAGCAGCCTTAGCGTCTCATGCCCATCTCTGAGGTCCTCGCTGATAGCCGTGGCTCACGCCCGTCTCTGGAGCTCCCTTAAGCGGAGCTCTTAATCCCCTCTCCTCGCGCACCAGGAAACAAAGAGAAAAGAAAAAGTTTCTTGTCTCTTCCGCAGCTCCAGACTTTTTCCCGGACTCCCTCCCGGCTACCCATGGCGCACTAGCCCCTTCAGGCTGTGTTCACGCCGCCAACCCCACTGACCTCCGAAGCCCGAGCCTCAGCACGCAGCACCGCCCGCCCCGGTGGGTGAGCAGACAAGCCTCTCGGGCTGGTGAGTGCCGGTCGGTACCGATCCTCTGTGCGGGAATCTTCCCGCTTTGCCCTCCGCACCCCTGTTGCTGCGCTCTCCTCCGCGGCTTCGAAGCTCCCCCTTCCGCCTCCCGCAGTCTCCGCCCGCGAAGGGGCTCCTAGTGTGTGGAGACCTTTCCTCCTTCACAGCTCCCTCCCACTGGTGCAGGTGCCGTCCCTATCCTTTTGTCTCTGCTTTTTCTTTTTTCTTTTGCCCTACCCAGCTACGTGGGGAGTTTCTTGCCTTTTGGGAGGTCTGAGGGTTTCTGCCAGCATTCAGTATGTGTTCTGTAGGAGTTGTTCCACATGTATATCTATTTCTGATGTATTTGTGGGGAGAAGGTGATCTCCATGTCTTACTCTTCCGCCATCTTGAAGCTCCTCCACACACAATTTTTATATGGACAAATCCCGGACTGGCTTCGTTATCTGGTGGCCTGGCAACCCGTGGTGATAGGAATCGTCCAAGGCATTAATTATTCACTAGGGCTGGAATAGCATGGCACACCTACCCCAGAAGCAATGTATTGCATGTTGAAATATTTTCTAATCCTTAATCCTACATTTAATATTGATATTCTTTTCTAATTTTTTTATTATTATTATTATTTTTTTGCGATACGTGGGCCTCTCACTGTTGTGGCCTCTCCCGTTGCGGAGCACAGGCTCCGGACGCGCAGGCTCAGTGGCCATGGCTCACAGGTGCAGCCGTTCCGCGGCATGTGGGATCTTCCCGGACCGGGGCACGAACCCGTGTCCCCTGCATTGGCAGGCGGACTCTCAACCACTGCGCCACCAGGGAAGCCCTTCTTTTCTAATTTTAGAGATGACCCCAAGAATTTAGAGAACTGAATAACAACTGGCCCTTTGTCTTGTGGAAAGAATTTAAAGAGAAGCTGAGCAATGGAATAAACAAATAAAGCGTGCTTTGCATCCTTCCGATTACAATCGTTTTCTAATCATCGCATCTGACACATTTGGTACAACCCACTGTGGACATATCCCACCTCTACTTTGGCTTACAGTGATCTCATCTGAGGCGTGTTTCAGAGGTTTGCAAAGTACTCCTCACAGACAACGTTGAGTTACAACAAGTACCTTATCAGTTCAACATCTTCAAAGAAGTAGGCAGAGTTGTTAAATCTATGGTTTTAGAACAGAGTCTTTTGTGTTCTTTGTGCTTGTTACCACGTGGCAGCTTTGGCACCACAGAGCCCTTCTGTGTAGGGAGCACTCCTGAAGCCTCTAGCACCAGTGTGTTGCAGTCCACTCAATGGGCCAGAGCTACCCTGGGTTTCCTGGGGCTGCCCCATGCACTCAGCCCACCCAAGGGCTGCACTAAAGGGAAGAGAAGCACTCTCTTCTTCTGTGCCACTCTGTTCACACACACACACACGCACACGCACATGCACACACACACACACACAGTCAATCCATGGCCATACTCTGCTTTTATTTTCTTCACAGCACTTCCTGAAATCATATCATAGACTCATTTGTTTACTGTTTGTCTTCACCTCCATGAAGACTGGGAATTTTATCTGTTTTGTTCCCTACTATCTCTCCAGCACTTGGAGCAGCACCTGGCACATAGCAGGCACTCAATAAATATTTGCTGACCAAATGAATTAATCCAGCAAGAAAGAGAAAATTAACAGAATTGGGAAGACCAGTCAGAACAAATTAACCCAAGAATATGTTGAACTCCCCAAAATTAATTCATTTTAAATTACTGGTCATTTGTTAAACAGCCAACACTGTCTACATCACACCAGACATCTATTCTGCAATACGTGAAGACATTACACTTGTATGAAGTAGAAAAGAAACAAATCTATTGTCAGAAACATTGGCGACGCATTGCAGCAACTTGGATGGATCTAGAAGTTATCATACTAAGTGAAGTCAGTCAGAAACAGAAAGACAAATACCACATGATATCACTTATATGTGGAATCTAAAGTATGACACAAATGAACTTATCTATGAAACAGAAACAGACTCACAGACATAGAGAACTGACTTGTGGTTACCAGCGGGGAGGGGGAGTGGGGTCAGGTTGGATTGGAAGTTTGGGTGAGCAGATGCAAACTATTATATATAGAATGAATAAACAACAAGGTCCTACTGTGTAGCACAGGGAACTATATTCAATATCCTGTGATAAACCATAATGGAAAAGAATATGAGAAAGAATGTATATATGTATAACTGAATCACTTTGCTGTACAGCAGAAATTAACTCAACATTGTAAATCAACTATACTTCAATAATTTTTTTAAAAATATCAGCAACGCACTTAATGCTATACAAAATTCCATTGTAGTTGTAACGACAATAACTCACATTAAGATTTTTCTGGTTGGTAATATTCCTTCTTGAAACTGCTCAGTGCTTCAGTATTACAACTGGCTCATCATCCAGATTATTAGAAGATTTAACTCTGCTTTATTTCTCTACTCAGCAAACATTTCAACAATTCAATATTTATTACGTACCAGGCATGTGCAAGGATTAAAGAGATAAATCAAGATTTTTGGATTTACAGGCTACAGACAAATAAAAGACCTCACAGCTGGATAAAGCACCAACTAAAAATTAGTTTTTCTTTTGTAGCAGAGCCCTTAAATGCACCTCTGATGTATTTGCCATCTGCCTTTTATGTAGAGCAGAGTGAAGACCCTTTAGGACTCTGGACAAGTAAAGCAGCATGTGTCTTCATGGAATTCTGAATGGCCCTCAGAGTTCAGAAATGTTAGATAATTACTAAACAATATCAGAAAAAAATAAAGATGCTACTTCCTTTACACAGTTTAGGCATTTAAAACCTAGTCTCAGGGGCTTCTCTGGTGGCGCAGTGGTTAAGAATCCACTTGCCAATGCGGGGACACAGGTTCGAGCCCTGGTCCGGGAAGATCCCACATGCCGCGGAGCAACTAAGCCCATGCGCCACAACTACTGAGCCTGTGCTCTAGAGCCCGTAAGCCACAACTACTGAGCTCATGCAACACGACTGCTGAAGCCCACGAGCCTACAGCCCGTGCTCCACAAAAAGAAGCCACTGCAATGAGAAGCCCACGCACCACAGTGAAGAGTAGCCCCTGCTTGCCACAACTAGAGAAAGCCCGTGCACAGCAATGAAGACCCAACGCAGCCAAAAAATAAATTAATTTTAAATAAATTAATTAATTAAATCTAGTCTCAGTTTTGTGAAGTAATATGTATATACTACTCAGTTACCAGTGGTTATCTCAAGGTAAAGGGATAAGAGCTGATTCTTAATTTCTTTTATATGCTTTTTTTCTTGTCCAAGTTTTCTACAATTTAACATTTGCAATGAGAAAAACAGATTATTTTTAAAATATTATTTTAAATCTATCAATGAACTATGAATCTTTTCTATTGCTGTTTAAATTATTGAAATTAAATCTACAGGTCAAGTCCACGTTAAATTTGTCTGGTTCTCATGACAATTAACATTGTGCTTAATGTAGGAAGGAAATAGAGGACTAAAGCAAAAAGTCCATTTTGTGTTTGGTTTCTGTGGCATCTCAAGTCTCCTTCTCCTGAACTTGTCTATTTTTTTCTTAGGCTGGGTACTCCATTACACTCTCCCAGGAGTTTGTGTGAGATGGAAGAACCCACTGTTTGGGTTTCCCAAGGACTAAAGCCTGTCCTGCACTTAATGAACTTATTTCTTTGAGATAACTTTCTGCAAACGACAGAAAATATACCCTAGATCCCTGCTAGTACTCATAACACAAAAACATTCATTTACAAACCATAGTATATAAGAGGAATTCCTTCTTGGAAAATAATAATAATAGCTAACACCTACCACAGGCACCTGTCACCCTGTGCGAGTACCCCATGGTACCCATTCTCATAGGGTTGGTCCTCATCCAGGGGCACATGCCAGTGCTTTACTGCTATTACTGCACATTGACATCTATATCAGACCCTACGATGTATTTATTATTATCCCTATCTTAAGGACAGGAAAATATTTGGGATCAGATTGAGTTGCCCAAAGATACATGCATACTAACCCAGGTCCTTCTGATTCCAGACCCCAACTAACCACACAGACCCAGTTCTGGCTGAGGACTGAGCAAGGTCACTTCCTTTCACATGTGGTTCCCAGCTTAAGGAGTGAGTTGCATGAAGTCCATAAAAAGCTCCTCACTTTTAAATTTAATGTATTCACTTTATGTCTTATTATCTAGATTCTAAAAATTAACATATGGAAGTAGTATCTATCTTTTAAATTATTGTGTATCAAATATTTCTGAGTCATCGTGAAGAACCTCTAGGTCTATACTTGCTTAAAAATCTATTTAGCTCATACTTACTTTCATAATGTTTCAAAAAGAGAAAAAATCAGAAACAAGACTTTTCAAAGAAGGAAAAAGCAACATGATGCAAGGGAAGCCGACTAGAAGATGGGGCTGAAAGCAGAGTAACCAGACACTAATTAGAACTTCACACATAGTTAAAGGCTGAAGATCTGAGTCAGGGATATAGGGGGATTCTTTCAAATCCTTCAAAACTGAGTATTTATTTCATTAGTTTCATTTTCATAGAAATACATAATTTACTGCATCTTGGGTTATATACCCTCTCTCAAGTAACTATGGCTGGAGAAACTTATCAAATACCGAGAAAGACAGATCCAGTTCATATGAAAATATACCTTCTAGGGGTTTTTGTATCCTGTGAAGCTTAATGAGGACACACAGCACTTTTTTTCTAAGAACAGCAATAACATTTTGCCTTGCTGCTCTTGAGAGCAGTCAGGCACAGAAGGGACAGCTGGGGGGATGGAGAACGACCTCTACAGACATGCATGAGTCTCCTGGCAGAAAGCTGACGGACACAGTAATTTGAAATCTTCTGCTCATTTCTGCTGTTTCCTAATGAACTAAGTCATTTGGCACAGGTAATTCAGATATCAATAATGCAGTGAGATCATGATTATCTCATAGGATAAAGAAAAGCCCAGAACCATGTTTTTCCAATCTGGTAGCAGTTTTTGAACAGTTTTAGTTGTTTCAGTCAGCAAGTCCTCATTCATAAAGTTTACATATAATTGGGTCAGAATGGACTTAGTGTTATAACTAGTGATAGAAAGACCACCACCAGACCAAGACTGACCCTTAATGAAGGATCCTAGGACTTTATTGCAGCTCTCAAATTTAACCAAAACCCTTCCTGCTGCGTCTCATCAGCGGGCCACTCCAAGTAGGTCTTGGTGTTCATGATCTTCCGCAGCTTACAAAAACGCTGGGGGATGGCCTTTTTCTCAATGGGCTCCAGCAGAATGAGAATGGCAGCATCGTCGTTCTCATCAAAGAGACGAAAATGGGAGAAGTCCAGCTCGTACTTGCACCACTCACTCTTCACAAAGTTCTCAGAAAGCACAAAGATGGTTTTGTGGCTCTTTTCAATGGAGTCAATGATATTGTCGATAATCCACTTGCCAGGAATGAAGTCCCGCTTGTGAAGACACAACTTAAAGGGAGGTCTGAAGTGCTCCAGCTCCTGGACCATGAGGTTCTCCACCCAGTAGGAATCCCGTTCACTGTAGGACACAAAGGCGTCATAGCAGATGTCCCTGCGGGGGGGCCTTCCTGGGCTTCCTCTTGGCCTGGAGCCAGGCCCACATCATCTTCATGTACCACAGTCCGTGGAAACGGTGGCACAGAACTCCCACGAGCAGGAGCGACAGGAAAAGGGCACAGCACACGGCAGACACCACGGCTGCCCTGTGGCATTCAGAAGGCGAGAGCCGGGTGTCCCGAACCCGCTGGCCCCGCACGGGGGATGGAGAGTCACACAGGTATTCTTCTGGCCAGTCGATCAGGACCTGGGCCAGGGACTGCTGCCCCTGTGTGAAAGACAGGAAGTCACAGGAGCAAATGAAGCTGTTGCCACCAGCTTCCAAAGTCTTCAGTTTTTGAAAAGAATCAAGTTGCTCCTTAGAGAAAGTATTTATTATATTTCTGCTGATTCTCATAACTAATAATACAGGTAAAAAGGAAGCATCTGGTAGAGTCTTCAACTTATTTCTGGAAATATAAAGTTCTTTGAGTTTTGGCAAAATCAAAGAAAATGAATCGAGATCGTTATTGCTAATATCTAAAATTTCCAGTGTCTGGGGAATGCAACGGGTTAAACTTTGTATTCTTGTGCTGGATAAGTTCAAGTATTTCATTTTTCCTGGCCACTGACAAGTTTCAGGCATTGAATGAAAATTATTCTTACTGATATCAAGGTTAGTCAGGTTTTTCAGAGTAAGCAAAATTTCTCCAGTTTTTTCTAATGATTTCAAACGATTCTGCCTTAAAACTAAGGTTTTTAGTAAGGGCCAGGCATGCTCACAGGCGGAGTTTTTCAAGGTTTCTTCAGACATTAAGTTTTCACTGAGATCCAAATATTCTAATGATTTTAAATGTTGTGAAAGTAAACAAGGAACCAGAAAAACCTTACTGTTTTCTATTGTGATTCTTTTAACTTTTCCTGTGAGTGAATATATATTACTCAGATCATGAAATAAGAAAAACTGTGGAATATGCAACTTCCGTATTGTTAATGTCTCCACGTCACCTAGGTGTTTAATTGTCTCCAGAGTCAATGTCCTAAAATCACCAACTCCATCATGGGTACAGTCATCAAACTCTACTTCTAAGCCTCCAGAAACATAATTAAACAGTTTCACAACTTCAGGAAAACTTTCGTCAGTGATTTGCACATTTCTAAATGTAAACTTTTTAATCGATGTATTCGTTTCATTGATGGATACTTCTGAAAAATGAAAAGTGTTCAAATCAGTATCTCTCAGTTCTAAATGTTCTAAGGAACTTAAAATATCTACAAAAATCTCCAACAGTAAAACAGGCTGCTTCAGATGAAGAATCAGATGGCTGATGTTCTGGATTGACTTTAAACTCTTTGGTGCATATGCCTGCAGATTTGGAACATTAATCTCAAGTTTCTCAAGAAGAGTTAGCCCAGCGAAATCCTTTTCCTGAATCTCAGTGAAGCTGTTACTATTTCCTACTTTCAGGATTCGCAGATTTGGGAGATGAGAAAAAAGAGATCTTTCCCCGAGTGTTTTGTATAAATTTCCCAGTAAGTTTAAGAATTTCAAGGCAGAAAGGGATCTGAACCAGGAGGATGAGAAGTAAGATAAACGATTATAGGATAAGTCCAAATATTCAAGACTCCTCAGCGAAAAAAAAGAATCTTCCTCCACCGTGTGAATTTCATTGGCCCCCAGCCTCAGAGTCCTGAGGTTCACACACCTCCGCAGGTCGCTGTTGCTGACATAGGTGATCTCATTGCTGGACAGGTCAAGGCTTTTCACAGCTGCCGTGAGCCCTGAGGGGATGGAGTTTAAAGATCTGGAGCGGCCATCGCAGACACCAGTGGGGTCACAAGACAGAGAAGAAGCCTGATCAGAGGCTCCTTCCTTGGGGAGGCTGATTACAGACCCCAAGACCCACACTGTCCACAAAGCAGGTGGCATTGTCCAGTGATCTCACCTACAAAGAAAAGAGGTTCAAATGAGTGATTGTGTTTGACAGCATAGCTTAATTCCAATTCTTGAGAAACGTTTTGTAAGATGTAGCACGTGCGTACACACACACACACACACACACACACACACACACACACACCCCAAGACATAACTGACAGGGAAATGGAATGTATGAATAAGGATAAGGATAAAAAATGAATTCCCTGACACATCCAGCAACAGACCGCCACTGAACAATGACTTAAAGGCACAGTACCATCTAGGAATATGCAGCAGGACCAAACGTGGGTTGAAAGATGAAAGTAAATGAATGATGGAGGATGAAAAAGCAAGCAGTTTAAGGGCTAGGCTTAACCATATGCATTTACAACCTCGTATTTGTGTACTTCAGATCTTATATTGGAGCATGCCCCTTGCCTGTCCTGATGCCCCCATGAGTTAGAGATCTCACAGTGCCAAACCACAGCTCTCCTTGAACAACTTTCACTGAATACAGCTCCAGGTGGAGCATGCTCTTTAACCAAAAGAAAAAGGTCCCATGCTTGTCAACCTGTCTTGCACTTGGCAGTAGCAGGTGGAAGGGGTGCTGAGAACCCCAGGCAGAGCAAGGTGGTTTGTTGGGCGGAGGGACAATCAGACCATCAGAACCTTCTCATCTGCAGTGAACTAAGTGCAGGAAGCAGTATTTGACTTAGCACATTTTTCAAAAGATCATTTTGGGGAAACAATCAACAGTATTACCTTTGCCAGTACTCACGTGTCCATCTAAGGGTCAGCCTGTTTCAGGGCTCTCTAATCTGATCCAATGTCTATTTGTCTATCCTTGTACCAGTAACACACTATATTAAATATATGACATATCTTCATATCCAGGAGAGCAAGCCTTCCTCCCTGTTCTCCTTTAAGTGAGTTTTAGTCTTGGTGCTTTGCATATTCTTATAAATTACAGAATCAGCTTATCAGTTTCAAAAACAAAACCCACTGATTTTTTTAAAATAACTTTATTTATTTTATTTTTGGCTGTGTTGGGTCTTCGCTGCTGCACGTGGGCTTTCTCTAGTTGTGGTGAGCAGGGGCTACTTTTCACTGCAGTGCGCAGGCTTCTCATTGCAGTGGCTTCTCTTGTTGTGGAGCACAGGCTCTAGGTGTGCGGGCTTCAGTAGTTGTGACACTCGGGCTCAGTAATTATGGCTCACGGGCTTAGTTGCTCCGCGGCATGTGGGATCTTCCCGGATCTTCCTGGACCAGGGCTTGAACCCGTGTTCCCTGCATTCCCAGGCAGATTCTTAACCACTGAGCCACCAGGGAAGCCCAAACCCATTGATTTTAGTTGGCAATGCCATGACTCTATAGATATTTTGGAATTATTGACATCACTACAATATTGAATCTTTCAATCCATGAGCAATCCATGAGCATGATATATCTTTCCACTTATTTGGGTCTTCATTACCACAATAATGTCTTATGATTTTCTACACAGAGGTCTTGAGCATATTTTGTGAGGTTTATTTCTAGGCATCTGATACTTTTGAAGTTTTGAAAATAGTATTGCTTACTTATATGTGGCATATACCTATATATACAGAGAGAGAAATTCAATTAAGTTTTATATATCTACCATGCATTGAGCAACCTTGCAAAACTAATTCAGTAATTTCACAGTTTGTAGATTCCTTTCAATTTTCTACATACACAATCATATCATCCAGGTATAATGATGGTTTTATTTACTTTTTCCAATCCTTATACCTTTACTTCATTGTCTTGATTGGTGAATGTTGAATTTTATCAAAATTTTTTTTTCTCCCTGTAACTATTGAGATAAGAACATTTCCTCCTTCACTTTGTTAATAAATATTGGTGACTACAATGGATAAATGTGTTAAAGCAACCTTGCATTTTTAGAATAAACCCACATTCGTCTGGATGTATTATCCTTTTTATATATTGCTGGATTTTATTTATAATATTTTGTTTAGAATTTTTTAATCTATATTCAGAAGTAAAATTGCCCTACAAATTTCTTTCTCCTAATGTCCTCATACAGTTTTTGTTGTTGTTTGTTTTTGTTAAATACATTAATTTAACAGCTACAGAATGATTCAGATTTTCTTTTTATTCTTTTGTCAGTTGTGTTTTTCAAAGAATTTATCATTTTCTTCCAAATTTTCAAATTTACTGACATAGTTGCTTTCATCCTCTTATTGTTTTAATGTCTGCAGGACCTCTAGTCTATTCCTTAGATGATATTTGTGCCTGCTTTCTTTCTCAATTGTCTTGCCAGAGGTTTATCGTTTTTATTAGCATTTTTTTAAATTTATTTATTTTATCCATTTATTTTTGGCTGTATTGGGTCCTTGTTGCTACGCGCGAGCTTTCTCTAGTTGCAGCGAGCAGGGGCTACTCTTCGTTGCGGTGCACGGGCTTCTCATTGCAGTGGCTTCTCTTGTTGTGGAGCACGGGCTCTAGGCACGCGAGCTTCAGTAGTTGTGGCGAACGGCCTTCAGTAGTTGCGGCACATGGGCTTCAGTAGTTGCAGCGCACAGGCTTAGTTGCTCCATGGCATGTGGGAGGTATCTTCCTGAACCAGGGATCAAACCTGTGTCCCCTGCATTGGCAGCCAGATTCTCAACCACTGCACCACCGGGGAAGTCCTATCAGCACTTTTGAATAATCAACTTCTCACTCTACAGAGCCTCTATTTATTTTCTATTTCATTAATTTCTACTCATATTACTATTTACCTCCTTCTGCTTTCTCTAGATTTATTTTACGGTTCTCATTCTAATTTCCTGAGATAGATGCTTCCTCATTAATTTTCAGCCATTCTTCATTTCTAATATATCCATTTCAGGTCATGCATTTTCATCTAAACACTAGTTTAGCTGTATTGTCCATGTCTCTTTCTCTTCTGTTCTTTCCATACTTTCTGTCTCTTCAAGTTTCATTCTAGGTATTTTCTTCTGATCTATTTTCTAGTTTATTTTCCTTTCTTCAGCTATGTTTAATTTACTGTTAAATCCATCCACTGCTTTTAAATTTTTTGATTATTACAGTTTTCATCTATATCATTTCTATTTGGTTCCTTTCCACTTCTGCTATGTCATTTTTATAGTTTCAAATTCTCTGCCAGATTTTTCAGTTTTGTCTTTCATTGCGTTGAACACAGTAAGCACAATCTGACAGCTGCAGAGCACTTTTGACAGCCTTAGAAAGCAGGGAGTTAAATGTTAAGGTCTGGAGCAGTCACGGATGGGACAGATAAGGCTGAACTAGAGGAAAACAAGTCCTCACAGGTTGCATCACAGCTTTGATTTATCTGGATGGCTTGGGCAGCCTTGATCTCTGAATATGGACTAAGATTATTTCTGGAACGCTAGTGCTCATGGGTACCTACAGAAGCAAAGGAAAATTTTCTCCAGAAGAAGAAAACATCATCCTAGCCCTTACATTTCTTTCTAGAAACAATTTTTCAAATAGAATGTCCAGTAAAAAATGAAAAACAACTGGGCACTAACGAAAGCAAGGTGATAAGCATGAGAAAAGCAGAAACAGAAGACAACAGAAACTAACCCATAGAGGCCGCAGATCTAGCATTGTCCCCACCTCTAAAACTGACAGGGTTAAGATGAAATGGCTATTACTATTTGGCACTATGTCTATCCCATTGTCTTTCTGCTTAATTGGTTGTTGAAAAAAAAATCCTCTTAGTATAATTGTACTGGAGAACCAAAATTTACCTGATTTTTTCCACTTCGTAACATATTGCACAAATCTTAAGAAATCTATACCAATTTTTGGCTAAGATTTAAGGTCAAATACGTTCATTTTTTATTTTTCCTGGCTTTTTCTCTTTAAAACATAAAATTTATAAGAGCAGAGATCTTGGGCTATTTCATATACGTATTATATGATACCTGTTACATGGTCGGTTTTCAACAAATAATAATTATTGATGATGCTAAAACTACAGTTAACAGCTTGACACTTTAGGTCAGAATTACTTGTCTCTCCTCCCATTTCCCCAATACACTACAGGAGGGGGCAGAGAACTCCTCAGTGTAAGACACTGAGAAAGGGAAGGGCGATGGCTCAAGTTAGATGGAGTGGAGTCAGATCTAATAAAGGCTGTGGATCTGCACAAAGTATAAACATCATCTGCTTAAAGAATTCAGAAAGTTGCCAGAGTGGTGAGGAATTATTAGGCCAAGACTTGGGATAGGATGGAAGTCTGAGGAGTAAGCCCGGTGTTAGAGGCGACTTAGCTGAGAGGAAGTTGAAGCCCTGTGGCCCAGAGTGAAACCAGGAACAGACGCCCACTTTAGGGCGAGGGCTGAGATGCCTGGGTGAAGCCAGACTAGAGAAGGACTCATGGCCCAGCGCATGGTAGAGAAGTGACAGTGGGCTCTCCATAAAGCCAAGCACAGAGAAAAGGCTACGCCACATGTGAACAGGGGCCTCAAAAATCTCTGACCTCTGACCCAGGGTCTCCACCTGGCTAGAAGCTAGCCTCCTAGAAATCTCCCATAAGAAATCAAAACCCAGGCCTGCCACATATGCTGGTGTGGATCCAAATATTAAAAGATATAATAACTAAGAATTTTTCAGAACTGAAGAAAAACATAAATTTACAAATTATAAATGCATATTGAATCCCAAAGAATAGAAATTCCTCATCTAGCCCCAAAACAATGGAATAACAGCCTCAAAGGGCTGAGAAAACATACCTGTTAGTCTAGACATCTACACCCAGTTAAATAATCATCCAAGAGTAAAGATAAGACATTTTCAGACATTTGTAGACCTTCATTGAAAGAAGTACCCCAAAACATATGTTCTTCAACACATGGAAAATAAACCAGGTAAGAGTAGGCAACAAGAAGCAACAAGTGGATTTTTTTAGTGTAACGATAGATAAGAAAGACAGCACTCAGAAACTCAGACATGGGTTTCCTGCATGAGGAAAAAGTAATGTAAATTTTAAATGACATTGTGGAGATAAAAAAAATTTTTTTTTTGACAAGCAAGCCTATTTGGGAGGAGTAAATACAATTTAGATTTACTAAAATATCTTTATGAGGTCACACCCAAGGTGCCACATACAGTAAATTATGCTCAATCACTGAAATCAAAACAAGATATTTAACCAACCAAGCCAAATTCTTAAGTAAAGCAATGAAAAAAAATAACTGATGGCTTAGAAACTTCCAAAACATGTTGTCAACTTCAGGTAATTTTCATAAAATTGATACATTATAAAAAGTTTAAAGAAGACACAAAGGTTCTCTGCTTAGAACAGGAAGAAGAAGAAACTTAAAATATTGGTGAATAAGTCATTTTCAAGTAATCAGGTCAGGATATTTGCCTTTTTCTTTTCTTTTCTTTTCTTTTTTTTTTGGTGTCTACTTTCAAGTCAGCCATCCTATCTCCCAGTTGCTTTTTGGTAAAGATCTGAGTTAGTAACCGTGCAGACAAGACCTTCTGCAAGATTACAAGCATCTCACCCGGCTGAATTGTTTACACCATGAACAATTTCTCTCTCTCTCCCAGCCCTTTTTTTTTTTTTCTTTTTTCAAACAGGAAAAACACTATCCTGGCTGACATCCAAGTTCCAAACACAAGTTGTCATTTATAGACGTTGACGAAGTTTTAATGGCGTGAAGCCCCCCCGGAGCAGAGACCAGGCTCGGGGTTGGGGAGCGAGAGTCCTAGGCAGATCCGAGTCCTGACCCTGTCCCATTGCTGAGCCCTGGTGGCCGAAATCCCACCTTTGGAAGTTGGGTCCCAGCGGTAAGCAGTGAGCGCAGACGCACCGCCAGCAGGACGCACCTATGCAACCTTGAAAGCCTCTACCTGAACCCCGTCACCGCCGCTCCAAGTGAAGGGGGCAGGGGCGACTGGGGCGCCCTGAGCCGCCGACGAGAGGGCTGCCCTTCGGAAACTGGAGCCACTGGCCACCCCGCCTCCCGGAACGCGGCCGGCCGCAGCGCGGAGCCCGCGGAAGCTTCCCGCGGCGCCCCATCGGAGGCTGGATGGCCCCGCCAAGGCCCGCGGGCACCGGGACGCCAAGGGCTGGGCGAACCTCGGCCGCACCCCCGTCCCTTTCCGTGAGGTCCCCGCTTCTCTCACCTCGGCGGGGCGGATGTCCACATTGCCGTGCGGGGCCTAGCAGACGGGGCTGCAGGAGCGTCGACGGCCTCGGGGCCGGGGACTCCCCCCTTCCCCGGGCCCGCGCCGCACGACTGGGGTCCCGGGTGCCGCCGACTGGGAAGCGAGGATGCCCGGCGCCCGCGTCCGCGCCCGCGCCTCGGCCACCCTGGGACCCTGCCCGCCCGGTCCGGGAAGGGCTGCGGAACGAGGAAGCCCGCCGAGCGTATTTTCGGCCCGATGTATCCGGAGAATGCGCAGCTGCCGCCAGGCCGCGCCTTCTGCGAGACGCTTAAGGCCTCCGCGTGTGATTTCCCCAGCACAGAGTTAGATTTCGAAACCAACGAGAAGGCTTATTACCCAACCACTATTTTCTTGAAGCCTCGGGCACCCAAAGCCTCTTACTGCCCTGAAACACGCCGTCTCCATTCTTCTGCGTCCTTGGACGCCCAAATTCAGGCTCACGAATCATGCCTCTCATCCACCTCCCACCCCCACCACGACCTTTTAAACACAATTTCCCGGTCAGTATATCTCCAGGGTCCACTTCCACCCGCAAGTCTATTCTCTCCTGCATTAAAATAACTCACCAGTCACTATCCAAACCAGCGCAGCAAGATTTTGCCTGAAGAGCAGATAAGGACAGCCCAGATTTTTAAAAAATTTCAATCTTGTGGCGGTCCCCTGGTGGTGCGCTGACTTTCCCTAGCACCCACCTCCCATCCCTGCTCTTACCGTGAAAAGATGTGGGCTCCCCCTTATGTCTAAGATTTTGAACCTAAGTCCTTCCCTTGCGCGTTTCCATCCCTGTTTCTCAAAATGGGTAATTCCCAAAACGAACAGTCTTAGATTGGCTTTCTTCATTGCCACAGAAACTAGTGAGACATGTTTGCAAGGGAAACTAGCTACCTTTTCAAAATTAAGCTGCCTTAATATTCATAAACTATATTTTATTTTCATAATTACATTTGACCTTCCCAAATTGAGATTGGAGGCTGAAGAAGCATTCTAGTTCCTCTTTGACACAGGAGGAAATGCCATGCAAATTCTAAGTGGCAGAATTGAGATTTGAAACCAGAATTTTACCCTAAACCCAGGGTTCTTTGTGTTACCCTATTCCACATGCCTAGTCTTCATCAAAGGCTCCAGCCTTAGGCAAACTTAATCTATAGGCATGAATATGAACTTGAGGGGATGGAGTCTGTTTTTCCATACAGTTTACTGATTACCGTGGGGACATTTCTCTGCATCCCTGACCATCCAGGCTCTCCAGCTGTCTGAAACACTTTCTTCTTATTACTTCAAAATCTCCCCCTCCCTTCCTCATGATTTCTCAAGTGTGTCCTTCAGAAAACTTCTTTCCAATTTTTTGCCCTGAAACTGAAAACCTCTGTTCTTTCTCTATATATCTTTTCTAGTTGAGCTGCCTAGATTGACTGATGTTATTGCTTTGTAATCCCAAAGTTGATTAGAATATTCTGACAAAGTTAAGTAGAAATTATGTATTTACCCACAACTTACTACCAGTGTCATCTACACGCAGTGTATTTTTCTCTACACTCAGCAAAGCTATTAGCACCTTCTACTAAGGCACATCCTTATACGTGTTCAGTTCTTCACGTTTTCGAAGCACTTTCACATAAATCTTTTCACCTGAGTCTTATAATAACACGTGAAATAAATAGTTCTGATATTATTACGCCTTCAGTTCAAGTGATTAAAGAAATTGCCTCAAGTCATATGGCTCAGAGCCAAGTGGCAAATCCCAGGTTAGACTCCAAAACGCCTTAGCTTCTTTTCAGTATAAGACCTCCTCTAACTGCCTACACAACTTATTTTTTTAAAAAAAAAAGTTAGAAAATGAACACAATATGAAAAGATAATTCGGTAAAAAGTAATTCTCATGGTATCTATTTTTTGAGAATCTGACTGAAATTCTAAAGTGAAGTTATCAAAAAACACTGTCTTGTTCACATAAAATATTTTGTAAGAGAGAAAATAATAAATATATCCGTCAAAAATCACTTAATGAAAATCTGCTGTAATCCTTGCACTAATACACAGATTGTTGTACGCAAATGCTCATTCTTCAAAATTTTTCTACTTTGAAGAGATTTCAATAACATCTGTAACTTTTGAAGAATACTATTTATTAGTGCCTATGTGAAATGATAATAGTAAAACTCTGAATCAACATAGAGCTGAGTTTTGAAACCTGAGAATATTTCATTTAATAGATATTTTTCTTTTAAAAACGAGAATTGTCCTTCAACTGAAACCCTTCCTGCTGGGGATGGCCTTTTTCTCAATGGGCTCCAGCAGAATGAGAATGGCAGCATCGTCGTTCTCATCAAAGAGACGAAAATGGGAGAAGTCCAGCTCGTACTTGCACCACTCACTCTTCACAAAGTTCTCAGAAAGCACAAAGATGGTTTTGTGGCTCTTTTCAATGGAGTCAACGATATTGTCGATAATCCACTTGCCAGGAATGAAGTCCCGCTTGTGAAGACACAACTTAAAGGGAGGTCTGAAGTGCTCCAGCTCCTGGACCATGAGGTTCTCCACCCAGTAGGAATCCCGTTCACTGTAGGACACAAAGGCGTCATAGCAGATGTCCCTGCGGGGGGCCTTCCTGGGCTTCCTCTTGGCCTGGAGCCAGGCCCACATCATCTTCATGTACCACAGTCCGTGGAAACGGTGGCACAGAACTCCCACGAGCAGGAGCGACAGGAAAAGGGCACAGCACACGGCAGACACCACGGCTGCCCTGTGGCATTCAGAAGGCGAGAGCCGGGTGTCCCGAACCCGCTGGCCCCGCACGGGGGATGGAGAGTCACACAGGTATTCTTCTGGCCAGTCGATCAGGACCTGGGCCAGGGCCTGCTGCCCCTTTGTGAAAGACAGGGAGTCACAGGAGCAAACGAAACTGTTGCCACCAGCTTCCAAAGTCTTCAGTTTTTGAAAAGAATCAAGCTGCTCCTTAGAGAAAGTTTTATTTTCTTGCTTACGTTCCAAGAAGAAGGAAGTACCTGGGAGCATCTTCGACATGTACCTGAAAATGTAAAGTTCTTTAAGATGTGACAAAATAAAAGACTATATTGCTAACATCTAATATGCCTAGTGTCTGGGAAACATTGAGTGTTAGATTGTATAGTTTGACACTGGATAAATTCAAGTATGTTACCTTTTCTGGCCACTGGTAAGAGTTCAGTAAAGAACCAAGTGTACACTGACAAAGATCAATGTTAGTCAGGTTTTTCTAGAGAAAGCAACATTGTCCCGAGTTTATAGATTATTTTGTCTTAAAATCAAAGTATGTAGGGAGAGCCTTTGAACTGATGGTTTCAGTTATTCTCCAACCATCAAATGTTCACTGAGGTCCGAGTATCCTGTGGATTTTAAATATTGAGAAGGGAGATATGGTATTAAGCAAGTTTTGGCAGTTTCAACTGTGAATATCTTTAGTTAATATAAAAGCATGTTTTTAAAGTTCTGTCATTGTGGAAAATTCTCATAGCTAAGCTCTGTTGTTATTACAGTTTCTGTTGGGCCTGGTCTGATCATGGAATCGCAGCCATCCCATTTTCCATTTTCCTGAAGTACAGTCTTCCAGTTCTATATTCAATAACTGATTTTCAAATCTTATTGTTTAATTACTTCGACTTGTTTTACTATTAGTTTTTTCACTGTGGGCCTGAGTGTAAGAGTGTCTTCTGTTACTTGTGATCTCATATGAAGAGCAGTATTTCTGAGTTCTAAATATTTTGGAAACTTGAAAGATTGACAAAACCTTTCAGAGTGAAATTGACCTCTTTATATGTGGTCAAAAGGTACAAATTTCCAGTTATAAGATATATACTTCTGGGAATGTAATGTACAGCATGGTGACTATAGTTAGTAATACTGTTTTAGTAATACTGTTATTATACCTTCAAAAGTTGCTAAGAGTAGATCTTAAAACTTCTCATCACCAGAAAAAAATAGTAACTATGTGAAATGATGGATTTTAATTCAACTTATAGTGATGATTATTTCACATTATATATACATATATCAAATCATTATGTTATACACCTTAAACTAATACAATACTACATGTCAATCATATCTCAGTAAAACTCGGGCAGGGGGTACACATTGAGATACCACTACATGCCCACTAGAAAGGCTAAAATGAAAGACGGACAATACCGACAATACCGAGGATGTAGAACAACTGAAACTCTCATGCATTGCTGCTGGCAATGCAAAACGATACACCCACTTTGGGAAGGTTTGACAGTTTCTTATCAAATTAAATATGCACTTAATGATGCAACAATCTCAATCCTAGGTAATTACCCACGAGAAATGAAAAAATAAGCCCCCACAAAAGCATGTACTTTATTCAGAGCTAGAAATGACCCAAATATCTATCATCTCATGAACAGATAAAGAAATCATTGTATGTGTATACGATAGAATACCACTCAACAATAAAAAGGCAGAGCTGCTGAAATATGCAAGAATATGGATGATCTGAAAAGAATTATACTAAGTGAAAGAAGTCAGACACAAACAAATACATACTATAGAGTTCATTTAAATGAATTCTACACAATTCATTTAGATTTAAATTCTACACAAAGCAAAACTATGACAGAAAGCAGGGGTATCAGGGAGCCGGGTTGGGGAGGGGATTGACTGCATAGAGGCATACGGGGACTTTTGGGGGTGATAGAAATGTTCTGTATCATGATTGCGATGGTGGTTACATGACTGTATCTCTTTGTCAAGTTCATCAAACTGTACTTTTTATATTGATAAATTTTATTATATATAAATTATATCAATAAAACCGACTTTAAAACATCCTCTTCTCTCCAAGAACAAAGGATGGATATATCAGGCCTGCAAAATAGAGGAGCTAACCTTTTGCTTGCCTTTTAGAGAAGGAAGGAGAAAACACCTAATTTCTCTAGCAGGTCATCCTGCCTTGCTTATAAAATGTCTCCTTTTACTTTAATAAGTTTACATTAATTTCTCTCACTTGCAACAAAAAGAGACCTGACTAAGATATTTCCTGATGGAAAGAAAATTGTTTCTTAAGTAACTCAGGAAGTCCAAACTACCTAGAAATATAAAATCTTCTAATATCATATTCAGATGGTTTTTTCCCTTCTGGAATGCTCATTTTCAGCTTTCTGCCTTGGAATACCACTCCACGTGTAATCAGAGCAATTCATCACCCAAATTTTACAAAGTCCATTCCAGGACTAAACTCATCAGACTATAATGATTCCAGAAATTAAGATGTTCCTAGTAAGAATGGTCTAAATGTCCATGTTTTTTAAAAAGAAAGGAAGAAAGAAGAAACAAAGACCAATAAAATCTCTTAGAGTAAAATTGACTGCTTCATCTGTCAGCCCAAGTGACTGGTCTTCTACATTGATTTCAGACTTCTTGGTACCTAACTCCAAGGATTGGAAGCATCAAACTTAAGTTAATTCAGAACAGAAAGTCCATAAAAGTCTTGTTTTTTTTTTTTAATTTAGAGAATCTGTGACTATTTCAGGAATCTAAAACTTGGGAAAATGAAAAAAGAGAGGGAAAGAGACTTTACTTCAAGTTCTCTGATGCACTATCCCAGATGCAAAGGGCCAAACCATGAAGATGATATATGAGGTAAGTTTGCATAGGTTAGGTCCAAATATACAAAACTCTCAAGGCCAATGCAAATAACTTTCATCTGTTGCAAGACTGGTAGTAGATGATAGAAAAGGAGATTTCAAATTCACACACAGCTGCTGAATGTGGCTAGATGTAAATTTCATGAGGTCATGGACTTTGTTCTCCTTTGTGCAGGGAAGTATTCCCAGCCCTGAGAACACAGTAGGCACTAATCAACTATTACTTGCTTTTTTGAAAAAATATTTATTTATTTGGCCGATGCGGGTCTTAGTTGCAGCACGCGGGATCTTTTGTTGTGGCACGAGGGCTCTCTAGTTGCGGCACGGGAGCTCCAGAGCGTGTGGGCTCTAGTTGTGGTGCACAGGCTTAGTTGCCCTGTGGCATGTGGGATCTTTGCTCTCCAACCAGGGATCAAACCCGCGTCTCCTGCATTGGAAGGCAGACTCTTAACCACTGGACCACCAGGGAAGTCCCAACTATTACTTGTTGAGTGGTGGATTGACATGCCTTTTCAGAGCATCAGTTGCGTCTGGAGGAATGGAGTATGGACATTGCAGGCACAGGTGGGCCTGCAAAGGAGAGAAGTCTGACCAGTGGCTTCTCGCCCCAACTTCCTACCCTTGCCGCACAATAGCTGACCTTGTTTAAAGACGAGAATGAAGAAATATAGTGTGTTGTTTCCAAGCACAGAGTCAGACAAAACCATGAGCGAGCAGCTGGTATCATTTTAATATCTGTATGGCCTCATCAGTCAGGAAGAATATGAAAAGAAGGCAGAATTTTATCAATTTCTAAGTTCTTTGGAGTGCCTTGGGAAATATATTGAAATATCTTAAGAATCAAATAACTGCTAAATCCAACCATGTGATGTGGCAGTCTGGGTAGAAGTTGCTGCCTTCCATGTGCATGGAAAAAATGAGCTCATGATAATAACTCAGAGCCAGGGACATGAGCTGTGTGACCACTGCCTTCTCTAGGTTCAGTCCTGTTACAAAGCATAACTAGGGTTCAGTGTGTACCAGTCACGGTCACAGACAAGAATATTGCCAGCTTCTTAGGCCATATCATTGGCCACCTCTCTATGAATGAATTCCCAAATTATGTATGATGATGTAATGGTTTCCTACGTGTGTGTAAGTATCTTTCAAAGCCTGGAGGTTGCTGTCTTCTTGGCCATTGTATGGACAGTCATACTTGACCCAAAAAGTTTCTGGATGCAATCTCTGGAAGACTTATAATTAGTATTTATATTAATATTTTGTGTTAAGGAATCTATGAATATTTGGGTTTTAAAGACTTGTCACATTTTTAAAATTTGGTGTGTTAGAGTCAAGGTCAAGCTTGTAATTCCAACTTAAAATGTATATTTCATTTATACTTGTGATTTTAAGTTGAAATTTTTCATTGTTTGTAGAAACACGGATTGAAACATTCATCATACATTGAAACATTTAAGAGAACTTAAATTTTACCATATTTATAAGTGTATTAGTTATATTAGAATTGTTTAAGAACTCAGGAAAGTTTTACTAAGTCAAACGATTGACACTTAAAGAGAACATCAAATATATTACATTTATAAATGCTGCTAAAATTAATTAAAAGTTTAATTAGCTATGTTTGTAAATGGGACCAAACAAAAGCCAAAGTCCCTTTTAAATTGATGTTTAAATTTAGTAGATTTACGAATAGTTAGTCAAACCTAAAAGCTTAAGGAAGGACAAGATTTTTAACTTAGCAAATTTAGTTATTTAGATATTAAATCATAAAGCCAAAGCAAACTCCTGAATTATCTCATCTGCAGACAAAAAATTATGAGGACTTCTTAAAAAAAAAGCCAACATTGACAAAATTAAATTTGTCACCAAAGAAAAAATTTGCCATGTGTTTCCTTCCTCTTCTACTGCCTATGGCCACGGCTTCCTCCGGCCTGAGTCAGTTACGGCCTCATCTTCTGGTCTGATCCTGTGTGTCCTGCCAGTGTCCTTCTGCTCCTCCCTCAGCTATGGCTTCCTTGAGCTGTCAATCACTGGAACAGATTTGACTGTGTATACATTATTTACCATGTGCCAGCTCTAGCCCTTTTAGATTGCTAAGAGATGATTTGTACTAAATGTTGGTTTATATGATGGGATTAAATCTATGGGATTAAATCCATGGTTAGGGTTAGGGTTAGGGTTAGGGTAGGTTAGGGTAAGGCATCATCAGATCCAGGAACTCCACTCCCTGATCAAATGTGTGAGTCACTGACTTATCTCCCCAACCTTTTGTAAGAAAACCAGTCCCTCTGAGGCTCCCAGCTCACATACGCCATTTGCCCTCATGCCCTCCTCTGTCTCTCACCATCTGCTGACCTCCTACTCCCTTCCTCTCACTTGTCGAAGACTTTGGCATCTGCTCACAGACTTCTTCTTAAGATCTTCCAGGAGCCCAGCTGCTTCACTGTTCACAAAGATGACCCACCCATCACCTCTCTGTTCCTATACCCCCTCGTCCCCCGAGCTCCTCCCCTGCACTACCTTGGTCTCTCCCTGGACCCGGGGATTACAAACAGTTGTCCAAGTTCAAAATGACTAACTCAGCCTCCTGCATCTTGCTCAGAGTCCACTGGTCCCTCCCCTTCCCCCAACCCATTGGTCATCTCCTGCCTTGTCTTTCTTCCTTATTTAGTGTAGATTCAGGCCAATGCCTGGTGCAAGCTGGAGCTCACAGGCGGAAGGGTCAGCAGAACCCAGGGTTCCCATCCTCTAAGCATTCTGTGGAGAGTCATACTTGGCCCCAAATTTCTGGTTCGCTGGGTTCTTCCCCCTTTTTTACAGGGAAAATACCAGCTTGGGTGAGGCCACCGGATGGTCTGAATATGCATGCCTGTTGCACAGGGGCACTGGGGGTGCCAGAAGGAGGTCTTGGGGAATTGGGATGATGCAGTCTTTCTTACCTCAGAATCTCCAAGACACCCTTACCACCCCCGCAAACCCTCTTGCCAGTAGCGTCACCAAACATGGAGTGGAAGGAGAGGGCTTTTCCCTCCCCCCAATCTCCAGAAACCTTCCCTGCCCTTCCGTATGAACAGCTGGTGTATTCTCACTATCATGTAATGGAAAATAGTGTACAAAAAGCTTCAAGCCCTCTCACCCCTGAGTCAGATCACCACTTCTAAATAGAAATTCTAGAGCCATCACTCTCTTTTCCTTATGTTCCTATTCCTCCTGTGTGACAAAGTCCTAAACCTGAAAGGTCCCTATGGACTTAGAGGAGACCAGGCACTTTTATTACGCTTTTCTAGCCAACCCACCTCACCCTCCACCCTCCTCCAGCCACTGGCATTCTCTGCCTCCCCACATGCTCTCGGGGATGACTTTGCCTCTTATTTCGCAGAGGAAATTAAAGCCATCCACAGAGATCCCCTCAACGTCTCACTGCTGAGCTCCTACCCACACCCACCCTCCCCTCCTGCTGCAGTAGGAGAGGGCTCCCTCCTAGAATGGCCGCCAGTCCCACCTGGTTCAGTCGAGACGCTCCCTCCCTGCCATCTCAGGAACCACGTGCTGCTTAGTATCCTTTCTCTCTCCTGTATTTTCCACCGCTCCATCTCAACCAGATCATTCCTACCAGTGTTTACACATCCTCAAGTCTTTTCCATATTTATTTCAAATAAACAAACAAAAACAGATTCTCATCTCCCTCAAGCTTCTCTCTCTCTCCTCCTTCATAGAGTAACTTCTGGAAAGAGCTCTTTATACTTCCTGTCTGTTTCCTCACCTCTTGCCCAGTCTTTAGTCTACTCCAAGCTGGCTTCCACCCCTATCACCCCAACCAGCACTTGCAACGGTCATCAATGACCGCCGTACTGCTAACTCCCAGATACATTGTATTCTTCCTGTTGCCTAACCTGTCAGAACAAATCTCCTTGCTGACACTCCTTCCTTCTTTGCTTCTCCCTTGGCTTCCATGACCCCACATACTTAGGCTTCCTTTTCAATGCTCCTTTACAGACTTATCCTCCCTTACCCTGTTTCCCAAGTCTAGGTCCTAGGCCACTCCTCACTGGCTGCTTTCTTCCTAAGGAGTCTCATTTATTCTCATCTCTATGCCAATACCTCTCAAATTTAAGTCTCCCATGCAGACATCTCATCCGAGCTGCAGACCTAGATGGGCAACTGCCTTCTGGAGACATGCGTCCACGTGGATGTCTCAGAGCATGTCCACTCAGCATGTCCAAATCTGAGGTCATGATACTTCTTGCCAAGTCTGGTCCTCTCTTAGTGTTTTTTATTTCAACATGTGGCACCACCGTCTATCCAGAAGCATCTGCTACAAGATTTAGTTCTGCTGATTTTACCTCGAATCCATCCAACTCCTTTTACTCCCACTTCCATCAACCTAGTTAGAGCTACCTTCACCTCTTGCCTGGACTATGAAAACAACCTCCTGCTGGTCTCACCTGCTTCGCCTTCTCTGTAGCTCCTTCTTCACGCTGCCTCTGGAGAAGCCCCCTCTAATGAAAATATCATGGGAGCTGCTTATGTAATTTTAAATGTCCTAGTAGTTACATTTTAAAAGGTAAGCAAGAAACAGGTAAAACTGATTTTAATTACACTATATTTAACCCCAAATATTACCATTCCAATATGCAAAGATTATGAAAAAAGTAACAAGATATTTTACATTCCTTTTTTACACTGTCTTTGAAATCCAGTTTGTATTTTACATTCACAGCACATTCCAACTAAGACCAGCAACATTTCAAGTGTTCCATACCCATGTGTAGCTAGTAGCTACCATTACTGGACAGTAGAGATCTAGAATGATCTTTTAACAATGCAAATCTGATCATCTCACCCCACCTCAAGTTTAAAATGCTTCTGTGGCTTCCAAATTGTTCTTTGGATTAGGATCCAAGTATTTAACATAGGCTACAAGTTCCTGCAGGGTCTGTGGTGTGGCTTGTGCTTCAAGTTCTGGTCTCTGCCTCTTCTCACCCTCACCGTCTGTGTGCTGCCACATCAACTACATCAGACTTCAGGTTTCCAGATCCACGGAGTTTCCACCCACCACAGACCCTTTGCATATGCTGTTCCCTGTGCTGTGGATACCATCCTCTACTACCATCCCCACCACCATCACCAGCACCCCCACCACTAGCACCAGCATCCCCACTGCACCATCACCACCACCTCCACCTGCACCATCACCTCCATCATTACAGTATCACCAACACCTCCACCTGCACCATCACCACCTGCCATAGAGACTCTCACTTCTCCTTCAGGTCTCCACTCACTTTCACTTCCCTTACTCTTCAGCCTAGATATGTGTTCCTTTCCTTCATAGCATTTAGCTTAGTTTGTAACTATATCCTCCCACGTGTGTGATTAGTGCCTGTCTCTCTCATGAGGCCGTAAGAAGAATTGTTTAGCTCACTATTGTATTCTCAGTGCTTACCCAGTGACTTGTATATAGTATGTGTTCAATAAAAACGTTTGAATAAATAAATGAATACATCAAGATAATGAGGAAATAAAGAACCATAAAATGGGGCACAGAATAGAGCTTGAAGAATGGAGAAGTCAGGGACACTGTCAACGTTGGCAGGGAGGCTCCGAAGCGGGATGGAAGGGCGGGAGCAGATGCTATACTAAGGCTGATCTTGTGTTAATGTCTCCACTTGAAGTTTAATGTATGTTTGTTTAATGCCTGAACAAGTCTATGAGGCAGCCATTATCTGCATTTTAAATTTAAAGAGGCTCAGAAGGGTTCAGGACTTGTCAAGTGACATAAGTAGGATTGGAACCTCCCTCTGTCTGATTTTAAAGTCCCTGCACCACGCATTTCACTAGATCTCCATAGACAAATGCCTATGCTTCATAACCTTGCTAGTTTTACTCAATGAGAATAATACTATTCAATGAGAATGTGACTGAACCCTCAAATAATAGAAAAGGCTAGATTTTTCATAGTGCGTATGTAAGTGCCCCTATTTTGTTGCAAGATTTCTTCATACAAATGTTGCCCAAATGCATTGCACAATTCAAGTGTGATTGCCTCATATGAGACACTTAAGCAAAACAAACCTTGTCTGAAATGATACCATTTACTATTTTGAGAAGGAAGCTAAATGATGATTGTATGGGACCTTCTCAACACCAGTTGACTTTCCCTCCTGTTTAAGCGAGTTTATGCATATAATGTGCTTAACAGAAACCTGGCATACAAAGAGATCAATAACTGTTAGCTGGTATTATCATGATCATGATCGTTATCTTCCCTGGCTCATAACAGCTTTTCCCTTATTTCCTGCATACTTACTAAAATATAGGTTCATAAGAATATGCTATTCCAGCTCTAAAGGACTCACGCGAATCGCTGCCATAAATCAGCTTCTGGACTGAATCAGTTCAGCCGCCCACCGTGGCCCATGCACCACAGAGCACAGATCCAAAGCCGAACCCGACTGGTTTCCAGGGCTCAGCATAACAGAGTCCTACCCCTCGTCCACAGCGTTATGGGGACAATGGAGCAAAAGGGCTAGAGCTTTGTCGTCGGAGAGACTCGCGTTCAAACCTCTTCTACATGCTAGCGTTATGACTGAGCAGATCACTAGACTCAGTTTTTACATCTGTTAAAGGGGAATGGTAACTCGTAGCCAGGGTATAATGCCCAGAAGCTGGTACGTGCTCAGTGTTAGCTATTATTTTTTAAGAGGCATTTAAACTGTGGGAACTTAGTTCCTGCTCTAGTTTGCTGTAGGTCAGCCAGTCTAATCCAATTGTTGATGGATCAGGAGAAAAATAATGAGAATGGGGGAAGGAATCTCACACAGTCACTTGCTCTGCCCACAGCCACCTTTCTATTTCCTGATTCAAGGGGCCATTGCCCCCAGCCCCCCAGTATCTGGGGGGACAGCAGAAATACCACCTCGACAACCATGAACCTGCCATTGCTACAGTGGGGTCTGGTCCTCCCTTAACTGTCCATCTGTCCAACAGTCCAGATTGACTTTTAGAAAGTTAGGATACTATGACTCTTGTTTGTTGTGAGAAATAATATTTCAAAGTCTTTTTAAAATAGGTCTTCCGTGAAAGTATAGTAGGGAGGCAGTGTGTGCTGTGGTTACAGATAGAGGTTGTGGGCCCCCTTGCTAACTGCGTGATCCTCTCCAGTTATCACCTCTGTAAAATGAACTTAATAGGGTTGTTATGACGATTAGGCAAAGTGCCTTCTGCAAAGCACAAGCAGTGCCTGGCCTTTGGGAGTGCTATGAGTTGTTTGTCAGTAGAGCCAAAAGAATAATTGTATTTATTTTGTGGAAAATCAACTGGAGAAATGAAGCTGCCTGTCCGTATCTGTGCACAAACATTCAGCATATGAATAATAATAATAGGTGACAAAAGTACACAGTGGTGGGGTGGATGAGAAGAGAAAGCAGGCTGTGGCTCTGCTGACTGAGGAACTCTTAGACCCATGAAATTGCAGAACTCAAAGATGTGCTGGCAGATAATAGAAATTCCGAGATAAAATTAAACAATATGAATGGGTGTGGATATCTGGGTAGATTTTTTTCCCCCCACTCTTTCCTGAAAAAGCATTTGTTTCTAATCTTAAGATGACTGCCAGGAAAATTACCAGATAACTGTTGCCACTCAAATAATCAGATCCCAAACCTATCTTTCTGGTCCAATGAGGGCAGAAGACCCAATAGGTGAGGAAAGACCGTATCCAATGTCAACCAAATATAAAGTCACCGACCCTCCCCCCATGTCACTCTCAAAAGAAGCAGGCGTTATCAAGAAAGAATTATTCCTTGAGGGACCTGGAAAGGACTAACTGACCAGAAATTCTGTATGAAAATGATGCCATAGAGAGCGTTCACTTGGACGAATAAGCCCCTTTGATAAAAGGTAAATACACTAAGGAATGTAAATATTATGGGGCTTCCGACCTTAAGATGAATATTGTTTCCCTCTTACCAACTAGAGGAGCTCAGTTTCTCTCAGAATATGAGGGTTTGATGACACAGGTGGAGGTGAAAATTGGGAGCAAAGGGTGTGGCCTCAGGCAGGTTCAACTGGGACAATGAAGGCAAAGTATTAGGGAAGAGGGGGGGACCCCCTCAGAAGCAGAGAATAGAGTCCAGGAAAGGGGAGGAGACAGAGGAAGGAGGAGGGGAGGAACCCACTCCAGGAACCCACTCCAGGAAACCCACTCCAGGGGAGGAACCCACTCCATTTGAGAACACGTTTTGCCTCTTTGTCAAGGGACGGCTCCAGGCCACAACCGAAGGCCCAACAATAGCATACTGTTCCTTTTGGAGGAGAGAGACCTAGGACTGCTCTGGGAGGGGAAGGTCACTGCTCTCCTTTCCAAGACCGCAGGCCAGCTCTGCTGAGGAAGCTTCCCTGCACCGCGGGCACACAGGAAGATTAGTTCTGCTTGAAATCTCAGAAACTTGCACAACTGGACCAACCCCAGCTCTGCCAGGAAGCGGGCAGGACAACTCTGTCTTGCCGCAGGCTGTCCAGGGAGTGACTTCAGTCAAATTCCACTCTTGCATCACATGTTTCCAGAAATTTCAGTTTTAGGAAATGAAAGCGACTGCTCTGGGGGACCTGAACTTCCTATTGGAAACACTCCATGCCCAGCACAAGCCATCATGCGGGAAGCCAACCCAGAAAGGGGCGGCCTGCAAAGGGAGGGTGTCAAGAGACCAGGACTGTCAGGCACCTATGAGGGGCCAGACATTGGCTTTCTGTTGACAACGTTTACTCAGCGTGTCCTTCTGTCAGGCATGGAATTAGTTGCTGGGGTGAACAGCACAAAGTCATGGCCCCTGCCCTTGAGAAGCTCACAGTTTTAAAAAGGAATAAATTTAACAAAACAGAAACAGACTTACAGATACAGACACCAGACTGGTGGTTGCCAGAGGGGAAAGGTGTGGGTGAGAGGCAAAATGAGTGAGGGGGACTAAGGGGTACACACTCGTAGGAATAAAATAGATAAGATGCAAGGATGTACTGAACAGCACAGGGAATATAGCCAATATTCTATAAGAACTTTACATGGAGTATAATCCATAAAATTATCAAATCACTGTGTCCTACACCTGAAACTAACGTAATATTGTAAGTCATACTTCGATTGAGAACAAAAACTCACAGTCTTACAGGGAAGACGTAAGTTGTGCAAGTAATTCCAAGAGGGACAACATGAACGTTACACATAAGGCGAAAGTCTCTCAGCATCCCTGTGAAAGATTTATGAACCCCATTTTTCAGATGGGCACACCGAGGCCCGTAGAGGTCAGAGAAGCTAGTAAGAAGCACAGTCAGGATCTGAACTCCAGTCACCTAATTCCATAGCCCATGTTCTTTCTATCCGCTGCCTTTCAGTCTCTACCATGTGCATATCACCAGGGTGAGAGCTTGAAAAACTATTTACTCTGAGCTACATACCTTCCGAGGGTGAAGAGCTACACAAATAGGTGGATTTGCCAAGAGTAGTAGAATGAAAAATGGCGACAGGAAGTGGTGGCCCCACCCTCACTGGGTCAGTGGTCTTCTGCGTGTCAGTCAGTGTTTCTGGGCCTCAATTTCTTGGGGGTTGTTAAGAAGATTAAATTAGATGGTGGATGTGAAAAGTAGTTTGTAAGTTAAAACCACTGTTCTCATGCTTATTATTCTTACTACTACTTTTCAGCATTGGAAGATACAGTAGTACCTGCCTTGGGAGCAAAGAGCAGGCGTGCTTACTGCCCAGTTGGAAAGGTTTGAGTTCCCCAAGCTCAGGGATCCTCTGCTGTCATACACCCCACTGTGTGTGCAGGTGTCACGGCGCCCTCGTCACCCGGCCCCATGGGAATCTGGGCTCAGTGAACCATGCAAAATGCTGGTACTCTAGCTGCTGCCGTTGCTGTAAGAAATTATCCTTTGTCACTGGTCTCCCGTGTTCTGCCAGCATCATGGGACTGTGACAAGCCAACTGGTTAGCTTGCCTTTGGAAGGTGGAAAAGGCAAGGAAACGGACTTTTCTCCAGAAAGGATTTTAGCCCAGTGTCCGACCTCCAAAACTATAAGATTAAAATTTTTTTCTTATCTTAAAGACACTAAATTTGCAGTAATTTGTTAAAGCAGCAATAGGAAACTAATACAGCACTGTCCAGAAGTGATCGTATCTGAGGTTTTACCCCAATTGCAAGCAAACCAGTCAAGGAATGACCTTGACTCTGACACTCTGGTCTCCTTCTTTCATTTATTAACACACTTATGATTATATTGGGCCCCCCCAGAGAATCTAGAATAATCTCCTCATTTCAAAACCAGCTGATCAGCCTCCTTAATTCCATCTGCAGCCTTAATTCCTCCTTGCCGTGTAACATAACATATTTACAGGGTCTGGGGATTAAAATGTGGATGTCTTTGGGAGACGATTATTGTGCCTATCACAAGTAGTAGGAAAGGAATCCACAAGTGTGACGGTTGACAAAGGGAAGCCACTTTGCAATATAACATTGTCACAAAATATCTACATGTTCGAGTCTGGCTGTCCCAATTTCCTGCATTCCTCAGGACAATTATAACCATCACTATGAAATAAATCCTTATGAAGTTCCCTACATGAGAAATGGCTTTACTGTAAATCAAGGCCTGTCCTCATGGCTTTCATTCTGAGGCTCTTATTTGACAACGAGAGTCCACTACGTGACTTCCTGTTGGTTATGTAGCCTATGTTGTAAACCAGACTATTCCAGACATACTCTCCAAGTTTGGCAAAAATACTAACAGCCAATTTCTCATGACACGGTTAAGACCAATGAAAGTTTTGTTTTATTTATCTGGATTAAGAAACACTCATTTTATATTGTCCTATTTTTTGCTTTAGCATAAATTTAGATCCTACCATGGATCAAATCATATCATCCTTGTGCATAATGAGAATTGGAACTCAGTAAGAAACTCATGACAGAGTTTTAGTTGCTTTAGACTTTTCAAAACATACTATATTTAACATGTTATATTTAATGAATAATTTATTATAGGCAAGTGTCTCTCTCTTAAGTTAAACAAAACAAAGTTATTTTCCATTTATTCGTTCATCCACTAAATATTTATTGAGTGCCCACTATATGCCAAGCAATGCTGGGGAATTAGAAGCGAACAAAACAAATCTCTACCCTCATGGAGCTTAATTCTTGTCAGGTGGGTGGGTAGGCCAACATGGCGGCGTCACTGGGTCCCCTGCTCAGGGTCTCATCAAGCTGAAATTCAGATACTGACTGGGGCTTTCACCACAGCCTAAACCAGGAAAAGAGTCCTTCCAATATTTCTCAGGGTTTTGGCTGAATTCATTTCCTGAAGCCGTGGGTTGAGGATTTGTTTCTAGCTCAGGGTCACTGTTGGCTCCTAGGGGCCATGTGAGCATCTCCAATACAACCATTTACTTTATGACAGCTGATACTTCAAAGCCGGAGGCACAGACAGAGTCTGCTAGCAAGACAGGGGTCTTATACAACGTGACATGATTATAGGACAGACACCCCATCACGTTCACCACATTCTATTGGTGAGAAGTAAGTCACAGCTCTTGCCCATACTCAAGAGGAGAATATTATACAAGGGCATGAACACCAAGATTTAGGGATCGTGGGGACCAGCCTAGGGTCTGTCTGTCACATTGGGACCCAGGATGAGTCCAGAGGGGCCAGTTGTTGTGCACAAGGGAAACTCTGGAACACGGCCCCATCCTACATGTCCAGAGGGCAGAGAAATGGAAATATTTGGTGAGTAACATTAATGGCCTCCACAAACAAACATGTAAATATACAACATGTCAAGTGATAATAAATACTATGGAGAAAACAAAGTAGTGTAAGGGGAGAGGGATTGATGGCATGTGGGAATGGGTATCAATCAGGATAGCTTAGGTTATGCTGCTGTAACAAACATACAGAGACCCCTGAGGGTCCAGACAAGTCTCCAGGGAGATTTTGCTCTAGGTAGTGACTCAGCAATTCAGGCTAATGTAAGCTGCACCCACCTGTGGTCAAATCATCTGGAACATGTGGTCTGCCCTCTCACTGCAGAAGAAAGCAAACATCAATATTATACATTGACTCTGAAGTGCTTCAAACCAGGAGTGATGTGACTTGTGCTCAAATTCATTATCCAAAGCTTCAAAAGTTCATAAAAAACAGAAGTAAAACCAATGCAAAACTTAAGTAGGAATTAGTAACCTCACTTGTCTTGCAAAACTAAGTTACAATAAGTTTTGCTTGTATGACGACTCAGGAAATTCTCAAGTCTAGTCTCCGTCTGTGTTTGATTCTAACAAAAGCAATAAAGGGCAAGGAAGTATAGTCTCCACGTGGGTGATAAGGTGAGACCAGGATAGAAGCTTAAAGGGAGAGAGGGAGTATCATGGGGACATGTAGGGAGTGAGTGTTTTGGCTGGTGAGAACAGCAGGTGCAAGGCCTTGGAGGCAGAAGCTTTCTTGGTGTCTTTGAGAGATGGTAAGGAGGCCAGTGCTTGGAATAAAGTGAGAAAGAAGGGCAGTGTGGGAGATGGGGTGGTGGGAATCATGTCATGCAGGCTCTTGGCGGTCATGGCTCTCACGTGTCATGGAAAGCCACAGGTGGGTATGGCGTGCAAGTGTGACACGGGCTGACATATTGAAAGTTCCGGCTCCGGTTGCTCTGTTAAGAATAGACTATCTCAACACCTTGTCATTCAAACCAAAAGCCCACACACTCCATAACCCAACCTTTGTAGGTGGGGCAAGCAGAGCTCTCTTAAAGCTTGTCTCTCTCAGAAGTCACTTGTAATACGTCTCTGAGTATTGGATCTTGGCATTATTTTAGGTACTCTTTCAGAATGTATCAATTCTCCATTTCACCTTGAATAATTATTGGGCAGAAGCTTCCTATCCAGTCATTCTTAGAGATCTGATCCCATTTGCAAATAGTCACCTTTCAATGATGTGCTTTTTATGATACCATCAGCTTCGGAGGTTCTGTAGAAAACAGAGAGAGTAGGTATTTGGTTGTCTCTTTCTGAATCCCAGGCTGAAAGACAAGCCTCTATTTGAGCATGCCCTTCGGTGGCAGAGGGAAGCGTATGAGATAAACGGCCATGCGGCGCCTGTTAAATCTTCTCCTGGAAACGAGCACACTGTCACTCTGCCCACATTTCACAGCCAAAGCAAGAAATCAGGCCAAGCCTGACAATGGGGCGTGGAGTATATCCCACCCACAGGGGGTGCTGTTCAGAGAGGGAGTGGATATGATCTACCTCGGTCACTAGATCAAGTCAGTCTGGTCTGAGATTCCTTAGGAGGTCTTCAGCTTAGAAGCGCAAGTTCCAGCTGAGCGTGGGGCTCTTTGGGAAGGAGGAGAAGGCGGCGAGGGCCCAGTCACGCTGTCACTCACTCTTGGAGGAAGAGTGAGGCCAGGAAGAGGAGTGGTTGTGAGGAGCAGAGAAGCTCCGGGTCACAGCGTCTGCAGTAGGAGAGGTTCACGAAGAGAGGTGGTCTGCAGGAAGTGAAGGTCAGTTGCCTCAACGAGAGACGGCCAATGCCACTGGGGCTATCTTCCAGCCACTGACCTCCTGCTTCAAGTCACCGGGATATGGTAAAAGCAGCAGAGCCAAGTAACGTCTGCAGCTCAGCCTCCAGCTTTCGCTGGTGTGAGCTTTTCAGTCCCATCTCACTTTGCTGTGCACAGGTCACTGTCATTTGTTGGACTGCTGTGTAGCACCTCCCAGGGGCTAGGCGCCTCACTGAGGTGGGGGGAGTGGGGAGGGGGGGAGGTGTGATTCAGGAAGGGGCCCGAGGCACTTGTATCCGTACATATGCTGAAAGCAGGATGCCCAGTAGGAAGATGTCTGAGGAACAGGAAGCCCTGCCCTGGGCCCTGTGTCCTGCTCAGTGGCTGAGGTTGGGCGGGGACCAGCTTTGGTCTCTCCCAGTCCTAAGTTTCCATGACCACACCTCTGTATTAGGCCAGCTTTTCTCACAGGAATGACCTGAGAAAAACAAAAGGCAACAAAACTTCAGTATTTAAAACATCGTGTTTTAGCAACAAGGTGGGGCTATTCCACAGTTTATTCTTTTGGCAACAAAACACGCAGCTGAGTCTTCCTCTGGCTGACTCAAGGCTGCTGACTCAGCTTGGGTTTAATATCACATCAAAGACCCCAGTGGTCATGTTCTCACCTAGGGTGATCAACTATCCTGGTTTCCTCTGGACTGTCCTGGTTTTAGCCATGAAGTCTCACATCCTAGGCAACTCCTCCATCCTGGGCCAGTGGGGTGGCTGATCACCCAACTCATCCTTTTTTTTTTTTTTAATTTTTATTTATTTTTAAGTTTTTACAATGTAGTGTTAGTTTCGGGGGTACAGCAAAGTGAATCAGTCATACATATACCTATATCCATTCTTTTTTAGATTCTTTTCCCATATAGGTCATTACGGAGTACTGTGTAGAGTTCCCTGGGCTATGTAGGTCCTTATTAGTTTTCTATTTTATATATAGTAGTGTGTTTATGTCAATCCTAATCTCCCAATTTATCCCTTCTCCCCCTTCCCCCCAGTAACCATAAGCTTGTTTTCTAAGTCTGAGTCTGTTTCTGTTTTGTAAATAAGTTCATTTGTATCATTTTTTAAGATTCCACATATAAGCAATATCATATGGTATTTGTCTTTCTCTGTCTGACTTACTTCACTCAGTATGACAATCTCTAGGTCCATCCATGTTGCTGCAAATGGCATTAATTCATTCTTTTTTATGGCTGAGTAATATTCCATTGTATATATGTACCATATCTTCCTTATCCTTTCATCTGTCGATGGACACTCAGGTGGTTTCCATGTTCTGGCTATTGTAAATAGTGCTGCAATGAACATTGGGGTGCCTGTATCTTTTCGAATTATGGTTTTCTCCGGATATATGCCCAGGAGTGGAATTGCTGGATCATATGGTAGCTCTATTTTTAGTTTTTTAAGGAACCTCCATACTGTTCTCCATAGTGGCTGCACCAATTTACATTCCCACCAACAGTGCAAGAGAGTTCACTTTACTGCCCACTCTCACCAGCATTTATGGTTTTTAGATTTTTTGATGATGGCCATTCTGACTGGTGTGAGCAGATACCTCATTGTACTTCTGATTTGCATTTCTCTAATAATTAGTGATGTTGAGCATCTTTTCATGTGCTTTTTGGCCAACTGTATGTCTTCTTTGGAGAAATGTCTATTTAGATCTTCTGCCCATTTTTTGATTGGGTTGTTTGTTTTTTTAATATTGAGCTGCATGAGCTATTTGTATATTTTGGATATTAATCCCTTGTCAGTTGCTTGGTTTTCAAATATTTTCTCCCATTCTAAAGTTTGTCTTTTCGTTTTGCTTATGGTTTCCTTTGCAACTCATCCCTTCTAGTGGATTCCGCAATGAACTGCAGGGTGCTGCTGGGGCAAATATGTGGATTTTAGCATCAGGTAGACCCAAGTTCAAATCTTTATGTGTGCTACGTCACTTCCAAGCTGTGCGATCTTAGGGAAGTTACTTGTTATTCCAAAACAGAGACAGTATTTACCTTGTGTGATTTGTTACAAGGTCTGTTACAAGGTTCTCACCTCACCAGTCACCGTGTCCCCATCACTCACTTTCTTCCATGTTACTGGCCTCTGTTCTCTTCCTCAAACACACAAAGCTCTCTGTCCCCCTGTGCACTTCCTGTTCCCCTGTCAGGGAGGCCTGGGTATTCCCAGACAGGATCCTTCTTGTCATTCAAGTCCCTGTTTACCTGTTCCCTCCTCATGAGGTCTCCCCTGCCCGCTCACTCAGGAGTCCCTTTCCCAACACTCCCAGGCACTCTTTGTCTTCTCCCTGTTTCATTTCCTTCCGAAATGAGCTGGAATTGTCTTGTCTATTTATGACGGGGGCAGGCAACCTTCTAAAGTGGCTCCCGAAGGCCCCCACTTCCTACTACTCATCTCCTCCCCTTGAGTAGGGGGCAGGACCTAGGAACTTGCTCCTAACAAAGAGAATATGGCAAAGTGATGGCAGGTCACTTCTGAGATTATGTCCTAGAGGCATGACTTCTGTCTTCCCTTTCTCTTCCGATCTCTCTCTCTCTATTTCTCTCCCCCACCCCCAGCCCGCTTGCTTGTTCTGCTGACGCGAGCTGCCCTAATGGGGAGGTGCATGTGGCCAAAAACTCAGGCCAGCCTGCAGCCAACAACCAGCAAGACACTGAATCCTGCCAACAACTACATGAATGAGCTTGGAAACAAATTCTCCCCCAGCTGAGCCTTGAGGTGACTGCAGCCCTGACTGACACCCCAAACGCAGCTGTGAGAGAAACTCTGAGACAGAAGGCCCCAAGCTGAGCTGTGCTGATTCCTGACCCGAAGAAGCTGTGACATAATAACTGTTGTTATTTTAAGTCACTAAGCTGGAGGTCATTTGTCAGGCAGTAATCAAGAACTAAGGCAGTGATGTATCATTTTTTTCCCCCCTCTAGATTATTAGCACCCTGGTAGAAGGGAGCATGCCTGTCTTATTTACTGTGGTATGTCCAGAGCACAAAACAAAGTGTGGCACATAATAGCTGCTCAATTTTATTGAATGAGCAAATCATGAGGACACGGGCTACCTACAGGGCACGTCAGGACAGATGAAACAAATATTTGTTGAATGAATGAGTAATTTAGTGGCCAATTAAACGTGAGGAGGGTTGGGAAGAGAGAGTGTCTGGGCTGACTTATCTGTTAACTATCAAGCACCTAGGCCCCTACTGTGAACTCAGAAGGTGGTAAATGAATGTTAGTAAATGAGCAAACTCAGGCATAGATTTAAGGTAGGGATAGATTAGAAGTGATAAGTTTCATGTTGACACATTGAGAAATATGGGTAAAATGTCTAACAGGCATTCAGAAATAAATCTAGCTTTTCATAGAATGTTAAATGAGAAAAGCAATTCACGGAATAGTGTGTATATCCTATTTTTGTAAAAACACATATACACAAGTCTCGAAGGAAACATAGCGAAATGCTGACTGCTGTTTGTGGGTGCTAGGATTACAGTGGTTTTCTTTTCTTTTTTTTTTTTTCCTTTTGCTTATCCATATTTTCTACAACAGACAGAACAAACAATAAAGGTATTTCCACTTATTCTTAAAAAGTTGAGAAAGAGCCACGATGGATTTAAGTCAGTACCATGTAAGAGGTCATTCCCAGGGTGGAGAAGTAACACAGTGAGGGGGAGAAGAGAGGATTACGGTTGCTGTGGGCAAAACCCCCAGCATTTGTAAAGCAAGATTTCTGGTTGGGTCAGAGAAAAAGCATTTGGTGTTGACTGTCAGCAGCATGGCCACCTCCTCTGCGGCCAAGCTCCCTCTGCCTGCCCTGACAGCCCCCTTCTCTGAAACATGTCTCAGGCCTGCCTTTCAAATCCATTTCTGGCCACACCCCAGCCTAATCTGTCTTTTTCTCACACTTGCACGTCTACTGTTTCCTGCTAGCTACCAGCTTTTCCCAGCCCCGGAGGCTGTCTCGCATTTGACACGTAGAGTAATATCCCACAATTGTTTTCATCATCCTTCTCATTGTAGCCTGGGCATAAAATCGTGAGCTTAAGACTGCTTCAGCCTTCATCTCATCCCCAGTTTAACTTGACCAGACTTTCACTTCCCATCAGGAAGTGAAACATAGGAAACCAACCTATTACCTCCTCCAGTATAACCACTATCCACTTCTCCAAGTTCTGTTTCAGATTTACTCCAGCAATGATCCCTTTCTTGGCTACCTGGGTTTCAGGCCTACTAGTTACTCTGGCAAACTGTTTTTGAATAGCTATTCAGTAATTGACATATATTTGTGCCTGTGACCTTAAACCTTATTTTTCTGAAGTAGAAGCAACACAGGGAGCACACCCTGTGTTTGAGGAACCAGGTTGGGCTCCTAGGGCAGACACATACCACAGGGACTGTGAGCTGCATCTAGTTCCCCGGGATGTAGAAGCCTGTCAGCGTGGGTGCCGGCCGGGTACACGGAACAAGCACTCAACTTTGAGGAACTCCCGGAATGGAGGGGCCGCAAGTCATATTTCCGCTGGCACTGCAGGGCCTTCTCCCCACAAGGAGGCCCAGGCCTTGTTGGCTGTGTGGGGTTTAGACTCCATAAACCTCTGCAACTAGGGGGGAAATAAAGAAACCCTCTCCAAGACTGTAGAGCGTGGTTACACATTAGGAGGGCTCAGCTGCATCTGCTACCCGTTGCTCAGACAAGTGAAAGCCTCTCTTTCCCCGAGTGGGACCACGTGACTGGTTCCTGCCAACCAGCTGTAGGCGGAAGTGACGTATGGGCGTACTGTACGTCACTGCCGGGGCCAAGCCCGGAAGAGCAGGCTGGGTCTTGTCAGACCCTCCTGTGGATGTAAACGGGGAAACTGCTTGTGGAGACGGTCAAGTCACAAGAGCACAGTGGCCTCGCTACTGAGTCCCACCAGAGGACAGTTGCCCTGGAGTGTCATTAGGGCCTGTTTGGGGATCCGTTTGTTTCTGCAGAGTAACCTAGCCTTTCCCAACTAATACACACTCAGCCCTGGATTTTGACACATTATTCTGATTTAATGAACTTTTTCAGTTAAAGAAGGAAGGCAAACAAGTTGTTGGTTTCTTTTCAGCAGCACTGTGGTTCAGGAATAGGTGATGGATTGGGGGACGTGGCCTAACCCAGCGCTGCTTGCTCCTTTTGTGGCAGGAATTGCTTTTCATATTGAAATAGACTCAGTGGTCATGTTTCGAGCCAGTGTTGCAGCCCACCCAGTCCTGAGGTCACGGCGCTTGGTCTGTTCCTTCCATTTTTGTTGTTGTCCCTTCCATTTTTTTAAACATTGTCAATAAGTTCTACATCTACAGCGAATGAATAAACATCCAATTGGAATAAACATCCATCCAGATGAAATGACACTGGGTAAAGTTTTTGTTTTCAGTTTCTAAAGTAAGAGTTTTCCTTTATAAATACTACATACATTCTAGGTAGACAAATAAATACATTTTATTTTACTGACATCTTCTCCATACTCCAGCGGGAGTATTAAGTTGTTCAAATGTCTGGGTCACACAGAAATAATTACTTTGAAATGTTAATTAGAGTTTGCATAAATATCATATGTATCTTTTTAAAGTTGTATTTAAAAGGTGATTTTTATAATACTTGCCCTGTATTTTAACTAATTGTAACTAGACTGCATTGCATTTTGTATGTTGCCTACGAGTGTTTAAAGATATTCTTATATGCCTTTAATCCTAGCCCAGGTAATTACTACATACCTCATTTTATAGGATTTTTATTAGGGAATGCTTAGTGAAAGTTTCACTTTGCCTTTGCCTTTAAATTATGTCATTTTATAGCATAATGTAAATTTTATTAGGACTTTAGCATTTGTTTTTAACATACTTACTTTCACCATTGTTAAATAAAATATATTTTCCCTTAAGATTTAATTAAAAGTTTTGGGAGGAGGTGGAGTGATAGTATTTACATGCTTATACTAGACAATCCAAAAAATATATATATCAATACAAAATAGGAAATGAAAATCACTCACAATCCCACCCACCAGATGGTGCAACCTCCCACTGCCCCTGCCCCAAATTCAGTATGGGCTCATACTGCGTATAAACTGTATCCTACCTCTTTCATTGCCTATGTCATTCTCTTACAATGATTTTTAGAGGCTTGCTCATATTCCTACATCTGAATGTACTGTAATTTAAACCTATTCCTATCGTGGAACATTTATTTGCAATTCATCAGTGTTCTAAACACTGTAATGCATCTGCTCATACATCATAGGCAGAATAACAACCCTGCCCCAAAGATGTCCACATCCTAAACCCTGGAACCTGTGAATATGTGACTGCATAGCAAAAATATGTGACTTTGAAGGTATGATTAAGTTAAGAACCTCGAGATGGGGAGTTAATCTGGGTGGAGCCAATCGAATCAATCACGAGTCCTTAAAAGAAGAGAAACTTTCCCAGCTGTGGTCAGAGAAAAAGATGTGACAATGGAAGCATGGTCAGAGGGGTTCCACGTTGCTGGTTTTGAGGATGGAGGAAGGGGGCCGTGATCCAAGGAATGTAAGCAGCCCCTAGAAGCTGGGGCAGTCGAGAAAGGAGCAGATTCTCCCCTAGAGCCCCCACAAAGGAACACAGCCCTGCCAACACCTTGATTTTAACCCAGCAAGACTTTGTTGGATTTCTGACCTACAAAACTGTAAGATAATACATTTCTGTTGTTTGAAGCCCCCAAGTTTGTGGGAACTTTTTACAGCAGCGATAGAAAACTGATTTTTGTGCACAATTTTTTTTACTGTTTTCCTTGGGAGTCAATTCCTAGAAGAGTTTTCAAGGTACCTAATACACATTGCCCACCAATTTACCATCTCATCAGCAATGTACAAATGCCTGCTTCACTTGCCCCTTCCCACCCTGAGACTTAAGTTCCTATGTATCCTGTTGTTTCATGTTCTTTCATTTAAACTGGTGATAGCAATTATATGGAATACTGAAAGTAGCCAATTGAGGGTTTACTATGTGCCAAGCACTATCTAAAAACTCATTCATTAAATCTTCCCAGCAACTCTATGAGGTATGTTACCATTATTATCCCCATTTTACAGAAAGAGTAAACTGAGGCATGGGAAATTTAAGAATGTGCTAAAGCTGGAGTTAGACCCCACGAAGTCTGGCCCCAAAGGGGATGTTCGTTGCTGAGTCTCCCATTAAAATCAAAGCTCCTGATAGGCAGGGTCAGCCTCCACCACCTTACTTACTCTACTTACTGACTCTTGCTCAGGTTTTCCCCGGTGGTAACATAATCCAATGTAGTAACAGTTGTCATGAAGAGCTCTGTACATGGAGATTGGTATGTAAGAGCATGTATGTATGTGTGTGTGTTTAGTATGTAAGGAACTGTGGTAATTCTCCTGCCTTTGCTTTTGGTCAGCCACAGAATAATCGAAGTATTCCCTAATTATTAAGACTCACTTCTTTACTTCCAGATACTTATGCTCACACACGCCCCTCCCACTCATTCCTTTCCACACACTCCTGTGTATCAGACACTACGCCAGGCACCAGAGACAATACTGAACCAGACAAGAGAGGAGGGCTGTATTAGCACTGATGCAGTAACACAGACCCCACACAGCAGTAGCCAAACAAGAGAGAACTTATGTGTCCCTTCCCAGTGCAGTCGGAGCCCAGGGCTGTGAGGGCAGGTGCCTCTGCGGTGTCGGAGACCAAGGTTCCTGCTCTCTTGTTGCTCTTCCGTCCCCTAGAGCAAAGATCAGCAAACTTTTTCTGTAAAGGACTGGAGTAAACATTTTAGGCTGTGCCCTGTTTGGAAGAGGAATGAGGAGTGGCTGTGTTCCAGTACAACTTTATCCACAAAAACAGGCCAGAGGCCATGATGTGCAACCCAAACCTGGGCGTCTTGTCACTTCTCTCATAAATAGACCTATTCTGCTCAGGTCTCTGCCGTCCCTCCCACCATGGGCGGTGAAGTGCCCCTGTCCGTCCAGGCTCAGGTGCCTGTAAGTGACACCCAGGGGCCCCACCTGCCCCCTCTCTGCCCGGGCCTCGCCCTCAGCACGCACGCAGCAGGCCCAGCGCTCTCCCACCTTGGCCTCGTGTCCCCGTGTCCGGCTCCCCACAGCTGGCCTTCTCCACTGCCACCTCCGTCTCCCGTGTCAACTGGCTGCGGCTGGAACAGCTGAGGACAGCACAAGGGTCATGGGCTGGATGCAGCCCTCAGGGCTCCCTCACCTGACGGGTGCCCCAGCCTTTGACCCAGCCTGGGCCACTGCCTCCCCGCTGGGCCTCTGACCTCTTCAGCGATTCCGCCTCAGTCTTCTCTGCCGCCACCTCCTCTTCTAAACACGGGGGCCCCTGGCTAAGTGCTCAGGACCCTTCTCCTCCCCGAGAGGCCCCAGGCACTCCCACTGCTCTAGAACCATCTGGACGCCGAGGATGGGCGCCCCCCCCGCTCTCCAATCCTGAACTCCACCGACCTTCAGATTTGTCGGGGCCACAGCCTCCGTCCGTGCCGTCTGCACTTGGGTATGAGGCCTCCCACACCGAATAGTCCAGCACGGACCTCTCAGCCCCCCGCTCCCAACCAGACCCTCCCCCTGCCCCGGGGCTCTTCCTCTCGGTCAAGGGCACCAGCAGGACCCAGCTCTCGAGGCCCAGCAGGGGCACTGGCCTCCCTACGCCCCTCCACCCCAGCCTGCTGGCACCGTCCTGTCACCCGCTGCTGCAGGTGACTGACTGCTGGGACTGTCCCTCCCACCCTGCCCCCCCAGGACCGCTCTCCATCCAGCCCTCAGTGTCTGTGACACTCAAATCAGATGACATTCCCTCTCCCTTAAGACACCCCAGTGGTGCCCACTGCCCTTCCCATCCTGTCCTCGGAGGCCTACGAGGCCTTAGGGAGGCGGCCTCTGCCCCGCGGCCTCTGTGCCTGTGGCCCTGACTCACGGGGCCCCAGCCGCCCTGGCCTCTCGCTGCGGAGGCTTTGTCCTCGCTCTTTCCTCTGCTGGAGGCTCTGGCCCGCTGATCTGGGCGCCGCCGGCTTTCTCGTCACCCAGGTTGTACCTCAGATGTACCTCCGCAGGGAGATTTCCCCTGATACCCCAGGTACCCCTGCCACCTCCCCTGCTGGTCACATCACCCCTTGGCCTCTCGCCACTTGCCAGGACCTGAAATACTCATTGGACCTTCTGCTTGCTTCTTCCCTGACCCTGCTCCTGGAATGTGCCAGCAGGACCTTGTCTGTCCTGCCCTCTGCTGTACCCACAGCCCCTGGACAGGTCCCAGCTCCTGGGAGGTGCCTGGCAAATATTTTTAAATGAATAAAAACTTCCAGTTCCCCCATCACTGATTTTAGTCTTATGGCTGAAGATAATATTCCCGCTAAAGCGCAGAGTTTTACTTTCTTTTGTATAGAGCAGAATAAAAACTTGCTTTGGTCTTTCCTGATGGGGAATTGAAGGATCAGTGGAAGCAGGAAAATAAATTAGATCAACAATCTGAGCAGAGAGAAGAACGTGCATCTAAATGTCTCAGACTCTCTCTGGTGGGGAAGTTTTGAACTTGATATTGAAAATGCTTTGGGGCATTTTTCATCAACCTAAATTATTTTATTTTGGTAAAATACACATAACACAAAACTTACCATTTTAACCGTTTTTACGTATACAGTCTAGTGGCATGAAGTCCATTCACAGTTATGTAACCATCACCACCATCCATCTTCAGAACATTTTCAGCTCCTCAAACTGAAACTCTGAGCTTATTAAACATTGACTCCCCATCCCCCTCCCCTTCAAGCCTCTGGTAACCTCTATCCTACTTTCTGACTCTGAATTTGACCGCACTAGGTAACTCATGTAAGTGGAATCATACAATACTTGTACTTTTGTGACGGGCTTATGTCACTCAGCATGTTTTCAAGGTTCATCCATGATGTAGCATGTGTCAGAATTTCCTTCCCTTCTAAGGCTGAATATCCTATTGTCTGTATATACAACATTTTGCTTATCCGTTCTTCCATCAATGGACATTTAGGTTGTTTCCACCTTCTGGCTACTGTGAATAGTCCTTCAGTGAACCTGGTGCACAAGCATTTGTTTCACTTCTTTTGGGCATATACCTAGAACCTAAATTACTTTTCAGCATTATTCAGTACTGGGGATGGGGGATTCCAAGTCGGTAGCCTGAGAGGTTTCCAGTAGCCGTGCATGCTCGGAGGTGCTCCTTGCAGGAGGGCAGTCCCAGGTTACAGTACACTCAGCCTTCATCCAGGGTCCCACACAGCCAAGGCAAAGAGTAAGAAAAAGCAAGTGAACCCAGCATTCCACTCAAAAATCTCTCCCACTCCATTTCCAATAAAGACAAAACAAAATGTAAAAATAAGACATTTTTATTAAAAGCTGAAATGTTTTCAAAGTTTATACATGCAAACAGATAATTCCATCACATGGATTTCTAAGATCACTGACAGGCAGATACAAACCAGCCTAGCAAACACGCACCAGCACCCTCAACCGCTCAGTACTTGTACTTGGACTCAGCCTGTTCGCTCGGAGGGAAACCGGACACTTACCAGCATGTCCCTACTGCTGTCGTGCCCCTGGTGACTGGCCTGATGGCGGGGAGGGAACATCCCTGTCACACAGAACAGTGCCGGGCTCTCTGCTCCACCCCAGCAGCCCTGCCCACCAGGACTGGTCCGTCCAGGCAAGTGACTAGCAGCTGGCTTCCCAACACTGGAGGCTCGTTTCAATCAACGGAGCACTTGAAACAAAATCCTGGCTGCCTGAGCCACAGGCCCATTACAGCAGCATCCCTCGGAAAGCCACCTGATCAAAGTCACTTTCCGCAAGCTCCTGGGGAGTCCGATGCCCACGGAGGGGGCAATCACTGCAGTGCTTTCTTTCTCAACTCTTACCTTCTTAGAAGCCGCCCTGGTCCTGATTTAAACATTTGGCGTGTCTGACACGCTTCTTGAGTTATGAAGTTAGGACACACGGATGCTTCGTTTCTATCACTGTTTTGTGAAGGATTAAAAAAAATAGAGCACCCAGATTTCATTAAAAAATTTATTTTCATATAAAAGTGCCAAAATAACCACCAACGTCAATCTATGTCAACAACCAGTTTACACTAGTAATCAAAACACAAGCCTCTTTATTCACATTGTTCAAAACTCGAATCTTGTTCACACGTTCCCACAGTAGCTCGAGTCTCTGGACAGTGGGAAGTTTGCGTTCCTGTTCGCGGTGCTAGTCCATATGTCCAGGTCCATATAGGCACGGAATGGGTTAAACCCAGGGTAGTATTCCTTGCACATGACCGCCTGGTTTTCCATGTGAGTCGAGTGTTCCGTGGTGGGGTTGATGGGGCAGCAATTTTCATACACGTCGCTTTGCGGGGCCCAGATGGAACCAAAAAGTCCAGACATTGGAGACAAGCTTCGGGTGCTTGTGAGGTAGGGCTGAAGGGTACATGAGGAGAAGAAAAAAAAAATAAAGAAAGAAATGTTTAAAAAAATAAAGAAGCCTTAGAAAGGCAATGGCAAGGTTGACTATGTACCCGTGGCTACCACAGTGTAATAAATCCAAGCTACCTGGACATTATTACACTATTCTCAACCACCTGGGTGGCTTTAATTCCATTTTTCTCAAACAGAAGGTCATGAAATTCCCATCAAACTATCGATAACCTTTTTTCAACCCAAGGAAGGACCCACAGGTGGAATGCCCTCTATTTGTAAAGAAGCAGCAGAGTAAGTGTCAGAGAAGCACAGAGGGTGTCCCCAGGCAGGAAGCCCTCCAGACCTGTCGCTGACACTGCCTGACCTTCCTGGAAGGTTCATCTCATCTCCTCCCACAGATGAAAGGTCAGCGAGGCCACAGGAACACAGCTGCATCCCGGAGGGCTTCCTGGCCCAAGTTCAATGTCATCAACAACCATCTCTCCTCAGTGTGGTTTGGGGCATCTTGGCTGCTGGTGTCTGCAAGCCCCTGCCCATCTGACTACGTGTGAGCCCCCTGCAGAGCGTGGCTGGTGACCTAAGGGGAACAAGCCGGGCTCTGGCTGATCTGAACCCAATCCTAAAGCTACAGTGAGACCAGGACGAGGCAGGCACTGGAAAGAACCCAGGCACAGCAGGGCCGGGCGGCACTGACCGGAGAGCTGACGAGGCCAGCGTGTCCCCAGGCGGTCGGCACATTTGGGGGGCTGTTCCAGGCAGACTGGGAGCTGTGGTCAATGAAGTCTGTCTGAACTTCGGCAGGACAGGGGAAGCCATTGGGGTAGTTAATGTTTTCTACAAAGAATGGGAGACATCGACAGAGGTGAACATTTTTCTGGAGAGAATGGAATTCTCACTTTCAGACAGAAAGCTCTCAAGGCCTTACTATATTGACAAGTTAAAGATGAACATAAAATAATTACTCCATGACACACACCACCTGGGAAGCCCTCAGGAAGTTCTTCCTCTGGGCTTAATTTTTTGTATTTGATAATTTGATGGGACTCTTTCTAATACACAGAATACACTAAAATACTGCTATACTTTTATAGTAGTAAATACTACCATAGATTTGAATAGTGTCAAGGTTCTTACCAGTCCTTAAAATTTTCTTTTACTGCCTGTCATGCCAATGTCGGCCATCTCCACATACACCATATGCATTGATAAAGCAATAGGAAACCAAGCCCTTCTCCAACAGCAGTAAGAAGGTATAAACACAGCCTCACAGGCAGAAAGAAAGTTACCACAGCACCCCCTTGTGATTATCATAGAGCACTGCATATATCAAAACCCAGATAAGTACAAGCATCTTGTACTTATACTTGGGCCCAAGAATCTGCAATTTTTCACAAGTTCCCCTTCAAGCTCCTTCCCTTCCTTCTGCAGCACCATCCAGGGGCGTAAGCGTCAGGACATGCTGAGGAACAAGCAGGTAAATGATTCTACCTCACCTGGGACTTGTTTGCCTAAAAAGAGTAACTAACCCCAGCCTCCCAGTGGATAATCCAATGGATAATCCACAGTTTAGGTCCACATAGATCCAAATGACCCCGTTCTACCTAATGTGAAGGACTAAATAGATTAGGGTTATTTGTACAAGTCCCCAGACACCTGGGTTTAGAGGGCTTTTTTGGGCTATATAAAATTACATATGGCAGGCGTGCTGGACCCACACGAAGGACTGACTCAGCAGTGTCCTGGAAGATCATTCTTAAAGGCACATTCTCTGCAGTTAGTGTCTTGAGTCCACACATCCTTCCTGCTTTGACTTTCTGAGAATAAAAGAATGGCACTTGGGGACTTCCCTGGTGGTCCAGTGGTAAAGAAAGAATCCACCTTCCAATTCAGGGGACGCATGCTCGATCCCTGGTCAGGGAACTAAGATCCCACATGCCGCGGGGCAACTAAGCCCGCGTGCCACAACTACTGAACTCTCGTGTCTCAACAAGAGAGCCCGTGTGCCGCAAACTACAGAGCTCACGTGCCCCGGAGCCCGTGCCACAACTAGAGAGAGAAAATCCACATGGCACAACTAGAGAGAAGCCCGTGCGCTGCAATGAAAGATCCCGCGGGCTGCAACTAAGACCGACACAGCCAAAAAAAAAAAAAAAAGAATGGCATTAGGATTGTCCAAATAGCTTTACCTTCTGGAAAGGCATTGTAGTCGTTCAATTCCAGGGGGCAGTACACACTGGGAAACTGGCCTTCACACGTTGCATTCCAATCAATGAAACTGCTACAAAAAACAAGGGGTCTAGTTTCAGAAACAGGATGTCAACAGATCAAGGAAAGAAAGAGGAGTACGATGTTATTGCCCAGCATCCTCATCGCTGCTAATTCCTCAACTCTGGAAAATTAAAGAAGTACTTTATTGTCACAGAATCAAAGACTTACTAACTCAACGCTCATCACCAATGACACAGCACTGCAGGATGGATGGCTTGGACTGGATGCCCACTTCCTTTCAATGGGGATGTAATTAATGTACAGCATAGGAAACACAGTTAATCACACTGTAATACTCTGTGTGGTGAGAGATGATGACTAGACTTACATGGTGATCATTTTGTAGCGTATAAAAATAATGAATCACTATGTTGTACAACTGAAATGTAATACTGTATGTCATTTATAATTCCAAAGAAAGTCAGAGATGGAGTTTGATCTGTTGAGTACAGAGAGCCAGGGACTCAGGGAAAAGTGGGGGCAGGGGAGCTTTTCTTTAAATGAGACAAGAAAAAGCAAATAAAATTATGCCTAGATAAGGGGAATGGATCAAAACCCCGCTCTCAGTTTGCCAGAGAAGTACTTTCACTTAGACTGTAAAAAACTTGCCCATGGTTAGGTGTAAAGCATGTAAGCAGGACCAAGATTTGAAAGAGAAGATTGCTCTCACTTTTAATTAAAAGGTATTACATTAAAAAAAAACCAAACAAACTAAAACCCACCCACGTTTGTTAAGTCTAACCAGAGGCAGAGCCCGTGGCTGTGGCTTTGTCAGCACGTGGAGGATGGGACACTGCCGAGAGGGTCCCAACACCCACCCAGGGGGCTCAAACACATCCGCTACGAACTGCCACCTTCCGCTCGGGGCAAGGCCAGACTATGACTCACGGTAGATGCTTTGATCCCAACTGCAATCTGGATTTTCACTATAGAAATAAGAAAGTAACTACCTCTATAATAAGCTGAACTCCCCAATAAAACTTCAACTGGATTCTGAGTAAACACAGATATTAACATTTTCTCAAGGTCTCATAATCGAATGATTAATCTAATGGCAAGTCTAAGAAGCTGCCACTTGTGGAACTATTTTTCAATACTCAAATTATTCGATCTTTAAAAATTTTAAATGTGTTCAAGATTAATGCCAAGGAAAAATGGAAATTTTTGTTCTGTTAGCGGGTAGGAATTATGAGGGACTGTTTTTGTTTTTTCAGTTTTGCATCTAATATATGAATAGCTCGTCTTTTCAGTTTAAAAAGGAAAACACTGACGTGGTCACCGGCTGTTACTTTTTTCCTTCCCTGTTTCTCTCAATTCCTGGCTTGTAATTTTTCAGACACCACAGCTCAACTCCAAAAAGCAGCTGGCAACACCCAGCTCAGGAGCTGGGGAGAAAGCCCGGACCCGGCCGCTGCTGCCGTCATCATCGGGATGGAGCGCATACCTGCTGTGCACCGGGGCGGGCGCGGGCAGCACGGCCGGACCGCTGCTCTCCAGGGCGCAGCCGAAGCCGCTGGTCACACACACGGGCTGTGCGGGCCACAGGTCCCCCGGGGGGTAGAGACCTGCGGAAGAGAACAGGCCTCTCAGCCCCCCTCCTTCTCATGCAGCCCTCGGCCACCCTTCCTGCAAGGACCAGCTCGACTTCTCCTCCCTCCAGGAAGCCCCGCCCCCAGCCCGTATCACCCGCGCGGCTTCACCGCTAGAGCCCTTCTGTCTGTAAAGTGCAAGGGCCGCGCGCTGCTTTGACCTGCACTTCAGACGGGACACAACCGTCTCCTGGCCCGGATTACGAGATCATGGTAGTGACTCAACAAGGGCCTGCCTGCTTCCTGCAAAGCCCCGTCAGGATTCCCAGGACACAGCAGTGAACACGTTGACATTCAAGTGAGCAGAGACAAACATCAAACAGAAGAAGTAAGCAGCTGGGAAAACGGTGCTGTTACAGCCCCAGGGATGAGACACAAGGATTCTGTGACAGTGGAGGGGGCCAACCTCAGCACCAGGGGAGAGAACACCCTGCACCCTGCAGGTACCGGGCGTGGAATGATGTGAGTGAGCCCTGTTTTCCACAACTGTACCTGAGCCTTCCTCGGGAGGGACCCTGTCCCGGCTCGGCGCTCCCAAGCCGTGGAAGCGCCTGCCTGCTGGGTGTGCCAACAATATGGTCCTGACCTCAGTTTGAACACCGTCCCCCTAAACCTTTCCAGGGGACACCCGGCTCCTGCTCTTCCCAGCAAACACCTGCAGCACCTCTGCTTGTCTCCACCTTCACCACCACAGCCGTTGCTCATTCGTGGGATGCATGGATGGACGCCATTGGTTGGTGGCATGGATTAAAGGGGCAGACTGGCCATCTGCACATGGGCAGGAACTCCACAAAGAAAGAACAGACTCAACTATTCGAAATGCACTGGGAACCCGAAGGTCTACCAGCCAACCAGGCCACACGGGGATGGGGGGAATACATGGACAGGAATACGTGGACACAACTCTCGCTTTCCGGGCAGCGTGTGCGCCCCCAGGGCTGCACCCCCATGTGGGAGCCGGCGGCAATCAGCCGCCTGGAGACCCGGAGACCTGCAGCTCACGGTGGTCAGAGAGACCCTCGAGCGTTTAAAGAAACACCACCAGAGACCACGTAGCTGTCATAGCTGTGGGGGTCTCTCAAGGACGAGGTCCACCTCCTAAGGCCACCCTGGTGTTTGGGGCCTCGCTCAGGGGTTGGGCAGGCACCCTACGGTCAGTCCTGCAGGGCGGGGCATCCTCCCGTGAAAGTCCTGTTGAGAATCGCTGGAACCAGAGGCTGCATGAGCCGATTAAGATCAGATCAACCAAGAATCGCCTCTGCACTCAGGTGCTCATGACCAAATGGACCGGAAGCCAAGACCGCACAGAAACGAGGGGTGTGTATGCTGCTTCGAGAGAATCTCTGTGGGTCTCACGTTTCTTTGCTTCCTGGAATGGATGCTCTGACTGCCCACGATCTGACCTATCTTTCCAAGGATATTTGCTAAGCAAAGCCTCAGAAGATGGAGACAGGATCTCCCCCTAGAGCAACGGGCAAGTTTGCTTCGTCCAGCATAATAAAGATAATGTCGCCCATCTGGGCGGCCCTGCATCGCCCCGAAGAGACTGGAGGCCTGAAGGAAGTGTGCTTACAAGATGCTCAGGCTGCTTGCTGTGCTAAGCGTCCTATTCTCTGACCCAGGAGTCTCTTGTCCTCTGGCAGCAGCTACAAAATCATGGCAGGCTAACTTGTTAGCTCGTAATAAGCAGGGTAAACGCCTCAGACCCTTCCCCGGTCTCGACAGTGATGTGATCTGACTCACATTCAAGAGCAACCCTCTGGCTGCTGTGCTGAAAAGAGACGGTAAGGTGGTGGCGGATGTTCACCAGCGTTACTGTGGTGATCGTTTTGCAGTATGTACATATGATGAATCATTACATTAGTTATACCCCTGAAACTAATATAATGTTATGTATCAATTATATCCCAAAAAGAAAGAAAATAAAAGACAACGAGATAGTGAGGTGAGGTGAGAAGTAGAGAGATCTGTCGGGAGGCTGCGGCGAGAAAGAACGGTGGACGTGGGGAGAAGTGATCAGATTCTGGGTCTGTTTGGAAGGCAGGGCCAGAGAGTGAGACAACAGATCCCACGTGGGGATGAGGAAAAGAGTCCAGGATGACGCCCAGACTTCTGGCCTGAGCAACAAGAAAGCCCGAGTGGGAGGCTGTGTGAGGAGTAGGGCTGAGCAGGTGAGCGTTCTGTACGGGACACCGGTGCAGGCCCGAGGACAGATGGCAATGGCAGCTGGCTGTGCAGAAGTGGGAGCTGTCGGGGGGCTGGAGGTGGACGGACCACCAGGAGAGCATGACCCAGACGAGCATGAGAGCTGGGGGAGCCGAGGGGAACTGCACCGGGACCCCCGAGGTCACAGCCCGAGCAGAAGGTCTCAGGAGGCCGGAGTACGGGGCCCCGGCCACGGAGATCACTGGGGTCCCGCAGACACTGCTCCGGTGTCACGGCACAGCCAGCCCCAGCGGTTTCAGGGAGAACAGGAGGAAAGGAATCTAAGCAGCAGGCAGACAACTCCCCCAAGCAGCTCTCCCAGAGAGGCGGGCACAGAAGCAGCCAGATAAGGGGGGGTCAAGGGAGAGAGTGGCTGCTTCTGTGTTAAGGACGGGATGGGAGGTCTCACGGTATGTACGGATGCTGGTGGGGACGACCCGTTAGAGAAAACCCGACGCCGGCGCCGAGCCGGAGCGGGACCCCACAGAGGAGGGCAGCCTGACAACCCACGGGCCGCAGCAGGAGGGCAGCGGGGGTGGCGGGTGGAAGATGGGGCAGGCGGAGCCTCTCTCATCCCCAGGAAACAGGAAGCATCAGCTAAGAGAACCAGGCAGAGGACTGACAGGTGGGCACGGGGGGGGGGGGGGGGGGGGGGGGCCGCAGCTGCCGCGAGGGTGGCGGCCAGCTGGCTGTGTGTGCTGCTCTCCAGTCTCGCTCATCTGCACGGCACGGGGCAGAGAAGCTGGAGAACTGGGCAAAACCACGCCCGTGGCTCTGCAAGGAGGGCGCAGCGCAGGGGGAGGGGGCCCAGAGGTGACGTAACAGCAGGTGGGAGGACTGAGGCTGGGCGCGTGAGGGAGGTGCGGGCAGAGGAAGGGGACGGCAACGGCCCTGTGGACAGTGACTGTGAACAAGGGCTGTTTCTGTAGTGACTTTAGGGCCTCAACAGGGATTGTAACGGGTCATCAAAAAGTAGTTGCAGATTACTAACAAAGATGAGGTAAAAAGGCACTTGAAACAAACACACACAACATGGATAAGACACTAGATGACATACGATTCTCCAACTGACGACAAAAGCAAAGACAGGAGAATATGGCAGGCGTACCTGTTTTGACACAGGTTTTCTTTTTCCTCACGGTTCATTAAATCCTCTCTCCCCTCTATCACCTCAAAGAGAAAAGGCGGTACCTTCTAAACCTCCCTAAATCTTGCCTAAGCAAGTTATTGAATTTAAGAGTATTTTTTCATCAAAACCTTTTATCTTTATTGGACCAGTAAGCAGATCCAACTCACGAATAGTTTATTTCTGTTGATAATCTGACAGCAGATAAACTCTCTGTAACCACAGAGCTGGAAGCCTCCTGCCTTCAAAGTAAAAGTGCTCCACTGTGCTGGGCAACCTTTAGTCCAGCACGATTCACGTGAGCAAAAGCAAGAGCTCGACGGTGCCGCAGAGGGTAACAACCAGGCTCATCCTGCCACCATTCCTGAGCCTGGTTAGGCAGGAAGGAGGCGCGAGGAGAAAAGAGGAGAAACGAAGGCAAGAGAGGTGAAGGGAAGGAGAAGGAAAGAGAGGGGGCCTGGAGTTAACCTCCGGGGCAGACCCTGCTCGGAGCAGCTTCCCTCCCTGGGCCCCGTGTCCAGGCTCCTGGGCCGCTGTCCCTGCCTGGCTGAGGCCGCAGAAGCTCAGCGCTTGGCCTCAGCACCGGTGCAGGAGGGAGGCTGGATCAGTGGACAGGCTTCTGAGACAAGGGGGAGGGGTGGGGACGGGGGACAGGCAGAGACACGGGAGGTGGAAGTCGGCTAATCGGGGCGCCGGACCCTCCGTCTGCTCCCCGCTTTTCTGCCATCCTAGATGGGAAAGGGAACTAAAGGAGGAGGCAACCCCTGTAAAGGGGCCCCACCTTGCTCCGGGGCCACAGGCCACCTGTGCCTTGTGTCCCAGGACGGAGCTCAGGGTCCGTGCAGAAGGGGCAGCCGAGGCCAGGTGCCCCGAGGACACCAGGGGAGAGGACAGGGGCATTCCCGACGCTCGAGAGCCGGGGCACAGACAAGCCAGCTCTGTCTGTCCTCAAGCTCCCCGGCCAGCAGCGCGACATGGACACCTGGCCGGTGTCCGGAGCAAGAGCAACGCGCCTCACCTTTATCTTCTTCAACAGCCGCAGGCCCAGCAGGAAGGCTGGGACAGGGGGCGTCCACGTGTCGGGGGAAGCTACTCACGTCTCTGCGGGGAGAGCAAGAAGATGAGCCACTGACCCTCTCTGTACAAGGAAATGCTGAATTTCCGTAGCTAAGTCCGTGTTTCTTTTCGTTTCTTTTGCGGTACGCGGGCCTCTCACTGTTGTGGCCTCTCCCGTTGCGGAGCACAGGCTCCGGACGTGCGGGCTCAGTGGCCATGGCTCACGGGCCTAGCCGCTCTGCGGCATGTGGGATCTTCCCGGACCGGGGCACAAACCCGCGTCCCCTGCATCGGCAGGCGGACTCTCAACCACTGCGCCACCAGGGAAGCCCCTGACTGCGTTTTTACATGAATTCTTCCCCTCAAAAACCATAAAGATACTAGAGACATAAAGGTATATACCCACAAAAGGGCTGAGGAATATTAAATTCCCAAGATCCAGAGAAGTCTTTTTTTTTTTTTTAAATAACATCTACCTTCAATCTTCTATTTTGGTGTAAGAGTATGTATGTATGTATGTATGTATGTATGTATGTATTCATTCATTCATTCATTCATTTATTTATGGCTGCGTTGGGTCTTTGTTGTTCTGCACAGGTTTTCTTTAGTCATGGCGAGCGGGGGCTACCCTTTGCTTTGGTGCGCGTGCTTCTCATTGTGGTGGCTTCTCTTGTTGTGGAGCATGGGCTCTAGGTGCACGGGCTTCAGTAGCTGCAGCACACAGGCTCAACAGTTGCGGCACATGGGCCTCAGAATGCGCGGACTTCAGTAGTTGCGGCACGTGGGCTTCAGTAGTTGTGGCTCGCGGGCTCTAGAGTGCAGGCTCAGTAGTTGTGGCGCACGGGCTTAGTTGCTCCACGGCATGTGGGATCTTCCCGGACCAGGGGTCGAACCGTGTCCCCTGCACTGGCAGGTGGATTCTTAACCACTGCGCCACCAGGGAAGCCCCCAGGGAAGTCTTGTTTTAACAAACACCAACAGCACAATGCTAACTAAGGTAGTCTGCAGTTTCCAATCTGCCTTTCAGCAGCTGGCAGCAACCTCCCACTCCTGGTTTACTCTCTACCCCTAACAGAAGGAGCTCGCATAGAGCTTTCCTCATCCATTCCATTTTTATGATACCACCCCCTGTCTTCTCATGGTGCCTAAAACGTAACCACACTCCTCACTCTGAAACCCTCTCCTTCTAACATACCCTGCTCTTCTCCCTCTCAGTAAATGGTGCTTGTTTATTTTGTCCGATGCTGCAGAAATCATCACACAGTGAAACCGTAAACATGTGAGTGTCTCCTAGGTTCTTGCAAACTTTTCTGAATCATCAGTGCTCAGTTTTATTTCAAGTCCTAGAAAAGAGTAGTTGGTTCCCATCCTTACTGTTACTACTGTTCTTCCTACTTTCAGGAGTGACACCTTCTAACGCGGCCGTATCACTGAAAGGACCAGCGATACCAGAGACGTTCCCACACAAGCGTGTTGTCTTGGAAAGATTGCACGCCCTGAATTATTAATAAAATCAGATTTTACTTTCTCACATCCTTAAAAGGTTTTCCTATTTTAGCCTGCAGAACCAAGTACAAAGAAGAAACACACGGAATGAAAGAAAAAAGCAGTACCTGAAACATACTGTAAAAGCTGGAAAACCAAACACTTACGTGGGATTGCAGATGTTATGAGAAAGATTCAAGGAGATGGGAGCTTCAGGGGGAAAGTCATTTTGTGAAACACTGTCTCCTGCATAAAAACAAAAAGGTGATCACAAGTTTTTATAAGCATAATTCAACTGTGTATATCCTGTGTTAAGATGGAGATCGCTAACATCATTAACCCCTAAGAATGATTTATTTTTCCCATTTAATGGATATTCAGTCAATTTTTTAATTAAAAAAACTTTTATGTATGAATGTGTATGAAACTTGGATCATACTTCAAAAATACTTTGTGTTTTTGATCTTTTACACAATTAATTATATTGGGGGGGACTTCCCTGGTGGTCCAGTGGTAAAGAATCCACCTTACAATGCAGGGGAAAATGGGTTCCATCCCTGGTCAGGGAACTAAGATCCCACATGCCGCGGGGCAACTAAGCCCGCATGCCACAACTACTGAGCTCATGAGCCTCAACTAGAGCCCTCGTGCTACAAACTACAGAGCCCACATGCTGGGGAACCCGCGTGCCACAACTAGAGAGAGAAAACCTGCACGCCACAACTAGAGAGAAGCCCATGCGCCACAACAAAAGATGCCTCATACTACAACTAAGACCTGACGCAGCCAAAAATAAATAAAATAAATATGTACATAATAAATACATCTTTTAAAAAATTATATTGGGGACATTTTCCTGATATTTATTATACAACCTCTGAACATAACTATACTGAGTCTTAGGCCCTGTGTTACAAGCAAGGCCATCACTCACCTTTCTCGTTCTCCTGCTGTTGGCCTTATCCCCCAAGCGAGAGCTGCGCTTCTATTTTTTTTACTGATGTTAAGCACCAATTTTAAAAACTCTCGCGTTAGCACCATCAGGCGTACTGCCTTCAGTGGCCAAGAAGACCATCCCCGCCACCAAACGAAACACCGCAAGCCGTCTTGCATCCAAGCCCTCATGGCGTTCTCCAGCACACAGTAATAAACAGATGTACGTGTATGTCAGTGGGGGGGTCATTAGGCAAACAGTGTCTAAAAAGGCACCTGCAGGAAGGGCCAATGATGTGAAAAAGGCTGAGAAACGGACTGAAATCACAAGTGGGCATGTGTCTAGGTTTTTATGGTGCCAGGGCCCAGGTCTCCCAGACAGGAGCTTCTTTATAGGTAATCACTGCTGGCAGGAGACACAGCAGAGGCCGCTGTAATGAGCGGGAGGTAGTGGGAAGTGGGCTGGGCTCGGGGGGAGTCAGGGTCCCAGGGCGCCCAACAAGCCACGCGACCTCTCTGAGCCCAGGTCCCTGGAGGCACGGGGAGCGCCCCCCATGGCCCTGAGTACAGAGTGAGCGTCCCATGGACGCCACGGTGACGCCAATGGAACCCCTGTCTCCCCCCTGTCCTGATAACAAAGCTTAACCTGTACTATGTTGACCATGACGGCGAAAAGGAGTGAATTAAATCTTTACGTAGACATGGAGGTATGACAAACAACACTGAGTGAAACAGCAAGACGCAGCATGCTTACTGAAGCGTCATCTCCGTTATGTAAGTTAAAAGCAATTCTCTGGGGCTTCCCTGGTGGCGCAGCGGTTGAGAGTCCGCCTGCCGATGCAGGGGACACAGGTTCGTGCCCCGGTCCGGGAAGATCCCACATGCCGCGGAGCGGCTGGGCCCGTGATCCATGGCCGCTGAGCCTGCGCGTCCGGAGCCTGTGCTCCGCAACGGGAGAGGCCACAACAGTGAGAGGCCCAAAAAAAAAAAAAAAAAAAAAAAAAAAAAAAAATTCTCTGTTTTGTTGATATATGAATGTAAAATAAAGTATGGATTAAAAGAATACACAGCAAGCCCATGACAGTGGACAGTGAGTCTCTCAAGCAGGAGGAAGCGGAAGACTATAAAATATTATCTCTTAAAAAAAAAAGGAGGGCAAATATGACAAAATTAAGAGTTATTAATTCTAGGTGACAGAAATATAGATGCTTCTTTGACCTTTCCTGTATCTTTAAATTTTTCAAAAACAAGGGAGGACCACTGTTCATAGAAACATTATTCATAAGATGCAAAAGGTGGAAAAAACCAAGTGTCCATCAACAGATGAATAGAGAGATAAAATGCAGTCTATCCACAGACAACGGAATACTTATTATTCAGCCTTTAAGAAGGAAGGAAATCCTGACATGTCACAACATGGATGAACCTTGAAGACACCATGCTAAGTGAAATAAGCCACTCACCAAAGGACAAGTATTGTATGACTTCACTTACCAGATACGAGAGTATTCAAATTCACAGACAGAAAGCAGAACAGAGGTTCACAGGGCTGTAGGGGTGGGGGAGGGAGAGCTACGGTTTAATAGGCACCGAGTTTCTGTTTGGGATGGGGAAGAAAGGCCCAAAGATGCATGGTGGTGACGACAGCACGACAATGTGAATGTATTTAATGCCACTGAACTGTACACTTAAAAATGGTTAAAATAGTAGATTTTGTGTTATGTATTCTTTACCACAACAAACAAATGTACAAGTGAAAAAATAAACGTGGAAGTTCTTTGAACTGTTTCCAAGACACAGACTTTAAAAAATAATAATAACAATGGAGGGAGGCAGGAAGGAAGAAAAAAAAGAAAGTGGATAAAATGCAAAGCAAAGCAAGCACGGGAATGCAGAGCCCACCGCGGGCAGGCGGCACTGGAAGGCAGATCAGGCCCCTGTTCTGGGTGCCGGGGCAGGAGGGCCAGGAGGCCTCAGTCCCAGACTCACCAGGCGGCAGGAAGTGCTGAGGGCCCAGCATGGGCTTCTTGTCCCCGTCAGAGCTGCTGGCACTGCTCCAGCTGCCCCAGCTGCCCCGGCTGGCACGCACGCTGCCCGAGGAGCTGCCACAGTCCGAGCTGGAGTCTGAGCAGGACTTCTCCACGCGCTTCTTCCCCGGCTTCTGGAAGTAACCCTCTGTGGGAAGTGAGAGAGGAGTCGTGTTTCGCCTACAGAGTTTTCAACCTGATGCCACTTCCAGTAGGAGAGAGGCCAAGGTATGAAGAAGGCAGGGCTCAGCTTTAGGATCTGCCCCCTCTGCCCATCCAGCGAGAAGGAAGACGCTCCCTGAAACTGACAATGGGCCCTGAGGAAGCCACGGGGGTGAGTCACGGGTCCCACAGGCTCTGCCGTGGGCCGGACAGTGAACGTGGTCTAGCCTGAGACAGTCAACACCAATGATAATCTCGACCTAAAAGTGGTTCTGGAAATAACAAGTACTTCTCTCAAGAAAATCAAGGCTACTCTCTCGGACTGGAGACGTGTAGGTAATTTCTCTCTCTTGTATTAAAATGTCCCCCAAGATATACGTATGACTGATGCACTCTGCTGTACACCTGAAACTAACACAACACAGTAAATCAACTAGACTCTAATAAAAAGTGTTTTTAAATGTCCACCGAGAGTTTCAGAGTATTATCTATGTGTGGGTGGGAAGAACCTCCAGGAAGACCGAGAAACAACGCACATGTGTCTGGAAATGTGCGTGTCGGTGTCCCACACCCCTCCCCCCCCCTCAGTACTTTCCTCTCCTGCCACCCTCCACCCCTCCCTGGACCCAGCCCTGGTGCCCCCAGGTCACTGGCCGGCAGCCCTCGGCGGAGCAGCAGCCTGGCTCTGCAGGAACCACCTGGCGCAGGGGTGTGAGGACGGCCTCTGTTCTCCCCTGGCTTTCCCCTACCCTCCTCTTTCACCAAGGGAGTCCGGCCCTGAGCAATCACCCACGGTTGTTCAGCCGTCTGCATGACACTGTCGAGAATGGCCAGATTTTAGAGGAGTGGGAGGTAGGAGGGGCAACCCTACGGGCCTGCTCAGGCTCAGAAGAACCGCAGCCTACTGTCTCATCCGGACAGCTTTCCATTCAGGCTTGAGTGAAGTGATAAGCTCTCACACTGGGCACTTCCCCGAGGAAATAACAATCAACAACAATCCCGACAGAAGCACTGTTTTGTAGCTCCATGCGGTTCCATACCTGCCTCTCCCTGCGAGGCAGGTAAGCTGCTTCCAATGCCAGCATCTGTTTTACATGCTTCCCCAGGGTTTTCCTGGATACACCAGCTCCTTAAGTCGATGTCACTGCTCAGCTCAGACCTTTCAAATTCACTGCACACCAGCTTTAATTCACTCTGTTCCGAAGGCCTGGAAGAGCCACAAAAAAATCATGTCTGCATTTTATCGTGCATACACACATACCTGCTTTCCTTGAGACTTAGCAGAGGTGAAAAGGTGAATCTGGGACAACTTGAGCCCTCTTCTCTCTGGGTCTGCTGGGAGAAGACGATAAGTAAGGGAGAGAGATTAGGAAGAACAAGATTTTGCTGTTTTAGAACGAGAATTAAGTTGGAGCTCATTTAATCTCTTCATATTTTACAGTGAGAGGAGTAAAACTCCACAGGTTAAATGAGTCCCCCAAGGTCAACTGGTAAGTGGCAGGTGCAGGACCAGAACCCATGACTCTCTGTATGTCTTCCTTGGTTTTCGTGTAAAACATGACTCTCAGTAGATGAACCTGCTCCTTGGCGTCTGGGGGAACGTCTGAGCGTTAACTGAAATCTTTTCTCATTCATTCATTTAGCAAACATTTGTGGAGTGACGACCATGAGCCATGTACTGTTAGGAAAGGTGTGGCGTCTACAAAGAAGTTCTTCCCCCAAGGAGTTCACAGTCCAACACTTCTCTAACTAGACTCTGAACTTGAGGGAAAACCTGTAATACAGCTTTATAAATGGAGACACAGAAATGTGTCAGAGAACGCTACGCGAAGACCTAGGTGATTATTTCACACAGTCCAACTTCCGCACCTCATGTCACATCTGTAGGAGGACAGGTGTGAGATGAAGCCGATGGTCTCAGTGGTTTGTGACCACTCAGGGTAAAGAGTATAGAGACAGAGTATAGAGACAGATTGGCAACAGACAATCCAACAACCACCACCTACGTAAGCATCATGTTCTCAAAACATTCTGATTACCTACAAGCTACTTGGAAGTTATTCTTTAACAACGTAATTTGTCTCTTTAGCATGTCAGAAATCTGCTTTCAAAAATATATTGTAACATTTAATTGGTGAAATTCCACCCTAATTTTATATCTTTCTATATGTCCACATCAGAAAAACATGCCACTTTAAAGCGACCACATAAGTCCATCAAATTTTTATGAAAATACAAGGTGTGACTTTCCTTTCTATAGGAGACCACATTGCAGCTTTCAAATAATTTAGCCTAGGGCTTCCCTGGTGGCGCAGTGGTTGAGAGTCCGCCTGCCAATGCAGGAGACGCGGGTTCATGCCCCGGTCCGGGAAGATCCCACATGCCGTGGAACGGCTAGGCCCGTGAGCCATGGCCGCTGAGCCTGCGCGTCCGGAGCCTGTGCTCCGCAACGGGAGGGACCACAGCAGTGAGAGGCCTGCGTACCGTAAAAAAAAAAAAAAATAATAATAATAATAATTTAGCCTAAATAAGAATAATTACCCATTAGTAAGTAGTATTTAATAATTTAATAATTACCCATCAATAATCTAATAATGCGTATCTTTCCTTTTTTCCTATTTGCATTTTGCTGATTGCAGGACACAGAACTAGAGCTTGAAGGCCCCCTGGGGTCGCCTGGCCCTCCTCCAGCAGAACAGGACATTCCAGGAAGGGGGGGCATGTGTTACAGGGCTGAATCCCAGGGTCCGAGCTCCTGATCGCAAAGGCGGCAGACACTGTGAGCAGCGTGTTACGTGCCTCCATGCGGGGGTCCTGGCCACCACGTGGGCGGTTCTGCCACAGTTCCCTCCCAACCACAAGAGGAACCACTACAGCAGGGTGGAGTCCCTTCCCCACGCAAATCTGGAACTGCTAGGGAACAAATCTGACAGCAACACATTTAAGTACCTAGCTGAGCTCACAAGAAAGAGAAATCCCCAGATGCCAGTGCTCAAAGGAAGAAAAGCCGGAGCGGTGGGGATGGAGGGGCAAGGTGGGAGGAAACAGGCTCCGAAGTCCACTCGGGACAGGAATCAGGGAGCTCGTCAGTGCGAGGGCCACCTGAGAGGCTCCCCAGGGACCAGGGCGGAGGGCGCAGGGGCACGGGTCTGCCAGAGGCACTCCGTATGTGACGTCAGAATGGATGCGCTACTGACCTGGTGGGAAAAAATTCTCGAGCTACGGAATTTCTGTAAAATTAGGCTTGGAGAGCTACTTCTGGGAACCTAGACACATGGGATCCGCACGAACACGTCAGCACCTTCATTTCACAGGTTAGAAAAGCAGCAAGGTTTCCCAAGGAGGCTGCCTGACTGCCTGGGGTCATGTCTGGCTCTGCCCCCCATCACCTCTGGGGCTTCAGGCAAACCTCGCAGTTATCTATCTGCAGCTCACTTCCCACAGCGGAAGAACCTACCTTCTGCTGGACGATCAATCGGGGCAAAGATTCTATGCGTGGGGACTATTCTCTTGCATTATCGGGACCCTAGATGGTCAGGGTCAAGCTGGGACCGTGGGCCTGCCTGTGCCCAGAGGTCCTCTACCACCTGCTCCACCAACGCCCCTGGTGTGGAGGGATGGCTATGCTTTTCCCCTAAAACCTGCTATAGCTTTTTACATTTTATTAAGTAAAATTTTAAAATTTTGCTCATCTTAAGGGGTTTTCAACAAAATAAATAAAAACATAACCAGAAGATATGTTACTTTTAAGAATATATCTTTATCTCAAAACACAAACATCTACACTGTCATATTATCTGTATCCAACGTAACAAAAATAAGATGGAAACATTAATAGCTAAATGTAAAATTATAGAATAAATAATAGATTAAAAATTTAAAGGGACTGTAAAAATCACACACCTCAAGACCTGGGCAGCACCCCTTTTCTTGTTTTTTCTACATGCTCGATTTTTATTCCAATTTAAATTTTGTAAGTTTCCTTCTTTTTTCTCCTGAAGCCTCTTCTTCCTATAAGGATCTTCCTGCTAAAGAGGAAAAAGAAAACTTTTAGTAAGGGTTTCCACTTACTAACACAAATAAAACCTGTGTATGGTTTTTTTCTTTTAACTTTTGAAGACCAACTCCATCTGAATTCAGAACATTCCAGCACTCGTGAAAACAGACATACATTTCTCAATCTCTAGTCTGTTTTCATTTCCCTTCTTTCTCTACCTCCCCTCAGCCTCTGCAAAAAGAAAAAAAAATTGTCGCCTATAAAATTTCTAAGGGGCTAAAAAGGAAAAACATCTGTTAGTAATTTATGGTCAGCTTGCCCGTTAACCTCAGCAGCAATAAATCCTCCGACCTTCACCTGTTTATTTGGTATGTGCAATTCACATGAATTACTACTGCAGAAAAATCGTGTAAAAACTCAACTGAGGAGTAATTTGTGTATTTATGTTTTTATTTGTTTATAGATGAACTTTAGGAGAACAGGCAAAACTCCAGAGAATGCTCCAAACTAGTTTAAGCTTTTCAAGTAAATAATGCCAAGAATATGCTTGATGTTTTTTTAATGTGGTTCTGAAAAACTTAATTTAGCATGAGACAGAAATACATTATATATAATATGTATGCATATATATATATATATATATATATGCATATAAATAAAAATTTTTTTAATTTGGGTTTTTTCCTCTTCTAAATGTTAGGCATGGTCTACTAACAGGCCCAAGGGGAGGGGGATTCCCTTTTTAAGTAGCTCATATCTCTAATGTCTACTAATACTTTCTCCTTTTCTTCCTTCCACCATGCTGCCCCTTTAAAGCAGAAGAAAAATAAAAGGTTTTAGATGCCTGCACATTACATGTCTGGGGTACTGAAAGCCTCATGCTTCCATCAAAGCAATATGCTCACTACAATAGACGAACACTAGAAATAAAATGATATTTTAAGTGTACATGTGGTGGGATTATGGTATTTTTGCTTTCTTCTTTACACTCCTTTATTTTTTCTCCCAATACGTATTACCTTTTTTCTCATTCTGAAGGCATTTTAAAAACATGGTAAGTTAAACATACAAAGTCCTATCCTACAGGACTGTATGCTAATCGTTTAAGTTTGATGCTAAATAGACACATTAAAGACGTATGATCAGATGCGATCCAATGTTAAACATTAAATACAAACCACATTTATTCAAGTACTGCTCTCTGTGAATTTCCAACTTTTGCTGGGGGGGGGGGGGGGGAGAGTCTGCCCCTCCCCTGCCTCACTCTGTCCACTTAAGGGCCAAGAAAGGCTCTTCAACACAGCCAGTACCTGAACCTTTCTGTCCCTCCAGGGTCACCCACAAATAAAGGACCAGCCCCAAGTGGAGCCAGGAAGGGTGATCTGAGCAGTAGTCACTCTGGACGTGGCTGCCTTCTCAGCACAGCCTGGTTAGAATGGCATAACAGGCCACAAGAAGGGAGGCACTGGAGGGCTACACCCAGCGGGGACTTGGTGGTCAGAAGCATCGCCACCTACTGTGAGTATCGGTGAGTGAGTTTCAGGAGCACGGGGGACATGCTGGACAAGGAGGTGTGGATGGAGTGCTGGAGAAGCAGCACACACAGGAGAGCTGGGGAAGAGGGGTGCGTGTGTGTGTGTGTGTGTGTGTGTGTGTGTGTGTGTGTATGACACAAAGAGAGACCGAGAGAGAAGCACGGGGCAGTGCAGAGGCATGGGGCTGGGGTCAGCGGGAGGACAGGCCCGCAGTGGATGCCGCAGGTGGGGCAGAGGGGAAAGCAACCTGAGAGCCAAAGCAACAGACTTGTCAGGAAATAGGAGGAAGAAGACAGGGGCAATCGGCTCTGTTTTCTGGTGGGGAGGTGCCACATGTGACGAAGCAGGACTAGCCGGGATCAGAAAGGGTCCACGCAGACCTGAAATTAAGACCAGTCTCTGAGGCCAAACCACCTGGTCTGAACCTCACTTCGTGTGACAAGCTGACTCATCTTGGGCAAGTGACTTAGCCTCTCTTTGCCTCGGTTTCCCAGGTCTTCCAAAAGGCTGTTGTGAGGATTAAAGTACCTGACAGTAGTAAGCAGTTTACATAAGACTTAGCTATTATCATCATCATTGTTGAATTGTTTGAACTAAGTTCTCTGATCTCTCTGAATGAGGGACAATTTAACTGGCCGCAGGGTGGGGAAATAAGATTTCCTAAGCTTTAACAGTAAAAGAAAAGGAAGAAATCAAAGAGAAATCACAGATTGACTGCACAAAGGCATTCTTAAAGCCACTGTACATAAGTCAAAGCGAATAAAAATAAGAGGGAAATGACAAACTAAGAAAAAAATCTGATACTATTTGATAGACAAAGAGCTAATACCTTCACCTATGTTCTCATAGAAAACAAGAAAAAAACACTAACACTCAATAGAAAAGTGGGTAAAGGACATGAAATGCAAATTCACAAAAGAAATAGAGAAGGCCAAAAACATGAAGAGTTCCTCCAAAATATTTAATAATAAAGTATGTTTTTAGGAGAGACCAATTACCTCATCTTTCCATTTTGGCTTTAAAAACACAAGTGTGTTGACACTGCGTGTTTATGCCTGCAAACACGAGGACAGGCTAGGGAAGCCGCGTGTGGTACCACGTGTGTCTCTCAGCAGGGCAAGGTCAGACATTCACCTCTTAACTTAGAAAAAATATATATATTTTTAAATATATATATTTTTAAATGTCAGTGGCAGGATCGTGGATGAATGACTTTTTGCTTGTGTTTTTCAGAATTTTACAGAAAATTTTTTACAAAAAATGAAGGAAAATGCTTACTTTTCCCTAGTAAGGGAGGCAAACTGAGATGAGAAACAAAACACCATCACTTACCTATCCCGCTGACCAAGATTTTGCCAAAAAACAGTGCTGCTGAGACCAAAGTAACACAATGGCTGTCGTGCACCGGGCATGAGGGGAAACAGGGACCCTGCTTCCGGAGAGCGAGCTGGCGGCACACACCAGGGGCCCTGACAGTTGACACCCTAATTCTATTTTTAGAAACCTATAGCAAGGATGTACCAGATATACAGGCCAGACTTAGTTCATCATGCTATTATGAAAATAAAAAGTTGCAAACAACTTTAATGTCCAACTGCTGGGGAATGGTTTGGATTACGGCACAGTTAAATGATGGAATGTTATGTAACCACTGAAAACAAAGTTTCCCATTAATTTCTAACATGAGAAAATTCAGAATTACGACATTGTAACAAAGCTCCATATACACAATAATAATTATCCCAAGTTTTTAAACACTTGCATAGAGAAGGAAGAGAATACAGAAAAATGCAAAAAGTGGTCCATTTTGGACAGATCTTGCCCTCCCTTCTTTATGCTTCTGTAATAATCATGAATTCCTTTTCTAAGGGGGAAAAAAAAAGATCTGCTTACAAGAAAATAAACAGCCAGGGCTGGGATTAAAATTTAGTTTGCAGCTCCCAAATCTGGGCTTCAACCTCCTTTGCCAATAAATCTGGAGGAATGTTCCCCATGTGCTATAGACAGATCTGTACAATTTTCTTAGCTGCAAAGTCAGGCTCCAAGAACGTACAAGAAAAACAAACACTGAGCACTGCACTTGGGAATGTGTTTATTGAGAATGATTTTCTCCAAATGAACAATGAAATGGCAAGTACACTCAAGGTGGTTTAAAGAAGAGCCTACAAAACTGAGAGTGGCCCCCAGAGCCAGCAGAGAGGAAAGCCCACAGCTCCGCCCCCATCCTGCCCAGGTGACTACAAGCAACCTCGGAGCCCCAAGCACAGCCCAAGCCCCCAGACCCTCGGCCCCGCTGCAGCCCCCCTGCAGCCAAGCCCGCTGCCCTCACCCAGAGCAGACGTCCGTCCTGCCCAGGATCACAGACCAGGAAGGGAAGGAGGAGCCTACCCAAGCCCTGGGACCAAGGCCAAGAAGTGTCTGAGTGCCACAGACACGGATCAAGACACGGCCCGTGCCCCCCTCAACCTGGTGTGAAGACACGGCCGGGGGCACCGGCACAGAGGGCAAGTCTGGACGGGAGCCAGGGGAGACTTCGGGGCTGGGGGGCATGTGAGGTGGGGGCACGGCACCCACACACACGGAAGACGGTGCAGCATCCCCAGCCTGACCTCAGGGTCCCCTCCAGACAGCCCTGCACTGAGGGCCCTGCAGTGATCAGTTCCCACCTCTCTTCCCAGGACACATCTGGGAGGGGTCGGCACCACTCAGCTTCGGCTTCCACTTCATTGCAGGGCAGCACGGACGTCCCCGTTCCCAATGTGTCCAGTCTCTCCTCCCCCAGATCCAATGACTTGACTTCCGCTCCTGATTGCATGCCCTGTCTCCATGGCCCGGCCGGCGTGCCTGCCCTCCGTCACTATACCTGCTCCATCAAGCAGACTCGGGCCGCTGGTCTCCGTGCACACTTCAGAGAATTCACGTCACCCTTCAATTCTAAACTCCACGGGGACAACTTCCAAGTCCCAGGCCCGGGCCGGCCTCACCATGGCAGCTCTGGCTCAGTATCTCCCATCTACCAGGCTCTGCCACGTCCAAGTCCAGCCAACCCCCTCTGTCGGCAATGACCACAGTCACACCTGTCACCTCTTTGATTCTTACTACTGGGCAGTGCTTCGCAAGTGCTGCTATTCTAACCACTTGCTATATTCACTCCTCCACTCCTCACAAACCTATGAGGGAGAGATACTATTATTACCCTCATTTTTCAGATGAGGAAACTGAGATGTTGAGTAACTCGCCCAATGTTACAGAGTAAGTGTCGAGCTGGGCTCACACCAGCTGCAAAGTCCATGCTGCTAACCACGAGGCAACACGGCCCTGACAAACATAAAAATGAACCCCAATTCCCCATCTTTCAGTTACCCAGACTTAAAACCTTGGAGTTGTTTTTTGCAAATGGCTCTGCAAGCAAAGCCAGCTCCTCCCCTTTACGCAGCCAGGTGCTAAGAAGTCCTGCTGGTCTTTCTTCTACACTGTCTCCTACCTCCTCTTCCCGTCCTTCACCCCTGCTCCTGCCCAAACAGAATCTTGATTACATCACACCTCCCAGCAGAGAAGCAGCCTCCTGGTGAGAAGAGAGCTGGTATCCATTTCTGCCCTCCCCAACCCAGCCTCCAAAACACTAGGACTGATCCTTCAGAAATGCATTATTCACACATTCATTCAAGCACTCGCTAAACCACCACACTGGCTCTTTATAACAGGTGCCCTGCCCATCTCCATGAAACTGAATTGAAAGATACTCAATTACGACCTTCAAGAAGATCGCAGTCCACAGGTTGTTTTCCATTTCTTGTACACCCTCCTCTACCCGCCACCCCCTGCCCGGTTCAGGACCCTTCGACAGCATTCCATGATTTGCAGCAGGGTCCCTAAACTGGCCACCCTCAGGCCAAATCCTCCAAAAAGACTTTTCTGTTTGGACCAATGTGCTTTTAAAAATTTGATCCTGAAATTCCTGAGCAGGCAACCTTCCCTTCCTAGTGCTTACTTACTTCCTTGTGTCTCCCACTGAGATCCAGGGACTAAAGTCTAAACTCTGAGTTGGCATACGAGGGCCTTGGCAAGCGGGCAGGACTCTGCCTCTGCCCTCCCCTTCCTTCCCCCTCTTGACTGAGCTCCTTCTCGGTCAGACGACTCCCTCACTGCTCCCAACCATGCCACGAGACCCGGTGGTGCCGGCTGCCCCCTCCCCTCCTCTGCTTCTCTACACTCCCCCTGCACAAGTTCCTTCCTCCTCGGGGCTTCCCATGGCCCCTGCAAGCTAAGCTGGCGTTCCCATCTCTGCAATCCCCCCTACTATGCACTGACTTCAGCACTTGACTACATGGAAATGTCTTTCTCGACAGACCACAAATTCCTGGTTTGGAATGTCTGCGATTTTCTTATTTGGTATCACTCTCATTCCATTTACTTAAATGAAAAATGCATGCTTTTTGTAGAGTTTAAGCAAAAATTGAGTGGCATAAAGGAGGAAAAAAGAAATCATGCAAAATCCCATCACTCAGAAATAAGCAGGTTCTCCCACTGATTATTTGGCAAACCTTATTCTTTAATGTCTTTTTAAGAACCTATGCATACGTAAGGATGGGAGGACAGATGATGGGAGGAATTTAGAACACCAGGACCATGCATTATTTTTAAATATAAATTTAATGCTCAATTTTATTTGAACTTAGAAGAAAATGAAGTAGAACCAAAGGAATGCCAACTTTCAATAACTGCTTCTTCTCCACATGATACATTAATTGCCTAAGGATCTCTCTAAGGTTAAGAAAAAGATGGTGAAAGATATTTTCGTAGGTTTTCACCCTTTTAAACTACTTGTTTCAGTTTTGCACAGGATTGGCTAGCTACCAAGAAAGATAAAATTAAAACTTACTTTCACTTACCTTTCAGTCCCACCCCCTGTTTTTGCAGATTTTATTACTATTTTTGTTTTGTTAAAGTTTTAATATTTGCGATCCACTTTGCAACCATAACTGCCCACTGTTTAACCAAAGTTCTGGATATAAAATGGAGAGAAACCTCAGAAGACCTTTAACACCGCTTCCTCAAACTTCTATCCCGGTTGGCTAAATTTCACTAACTTCATTTTTCAAGGAAGGCTCCCAAGTTCATTTGCGTTTACAGATGAATGTCTGTTGCTTTCGTGCCTGAGTGCCAGCTTCACTGGACATAATGTTCGTGTTCACATTTTCATTCTCTCGAAGATACTGTTCCACTGTTCTCAGACATTCGATGTTTCTACAAAGTCTGAGGCAAGCCTAGGTGTGTCTTTCTTGATTTTCCCGCCTTTTCCGCACAATTCTTTAAGCTTTAAGTTCAACACCTTAACCAGGACGTGCCTATGTCCAGTATCACACATCAGCTTTCCCTGGTGTACACAGTGTGCCTTTGGATCTTTAAATTCAGTTTTTCACTCACATTGGGAAATTTTTCTTCTATTACATCTCTGAATACTTTTCTGATCCACTGTTGGGCCATTTACTGAGACAATCATTATTCTAATGTTGGACTGTTTTTGTCTTTGTCCCCTTATCTATCATCATCTTTTCTCCAAAATCTACAATCTCTTAAAATTTTTCCTCCACATTCATTCTGATTACCTCAAAGCCTTTCCTTCGGGTCAATAAGTCAATTTTCGGCCACTGAATAGGTAATGTACTGTCTACATTTATTCACTTAACTTTACAATATCTCTTCCAACCTCATCGTAGTATATTAATTTGCCTTTAAAAGCTAGAATTTTATTGAATTCATAGTCTATAGTGTGAAGTACTTTCAGAGTTCCCTTCAGGTCTCTGGATATGTTTTCATCTAGATTGGGATCTTGGTCTGTCTTCTGTACGTTCTACTCCTTTCCTTCATTTTTTACTATAGTATATTTGAACAGTTGCAATGCTATTTTTTTTCACTGTGCTTATGCTAATACACAGATAGCTCTGTCCTGTTGTGAAGCAGATAAATTCTCCGAAATCCCTTTCCCACCTTTATCTGGGAACTTTAGTTCCTATGAGATACAGGGCTGGGTTCTGCTTTCTAGACACTTTGCAGTGGCCTACACAGTGGGAAGGGAAAGAGCCGGCTGGGTCAGTGCACAAGCTTTGCCCTCTCTTCTGGGATTCTGTCACACCAGGGCCCATGCACTGAAGCTAGAAAGGCATCTCTCTCCTGTGGATCCTGGATAATGCTTCTAACTCAGCAAGATTTTGCCCTAAAAATGGATGTTGGGTAACAACTGGAGAGGCAAGATATGTGATCTGGTTCTACTCCACCATCTTTACCGAGGAGTTAATCCATTTGCTTAAGAACAGCTTCTCTTGAGAATAAAAGCTATCTGATACCACCAAAAATTGTTTTAGTATCTCCTGTATAATTAGAAGATAAATAAACTTCCTGGATACATGAACCTCACCAATTATCAATGTGGATTCAAATACATAACTATCCTCTTTGAGAAGTATGAAATACAGACGTACAGTTATTACATAGATATTTGCACTCTAAGTCCTAAACTTGGGTTTTGTTCTAATAGGCAAGAAAAAAAGGAATACAGACCTCGACTGAAGGTACGTCCTGCTTCTCAGAACATACGTCTTCTTTAGACGCTTTGTGAATCTTCTTTTCTGAAGCAGACTTTGTGTCAACCTTTTTCAAAGTTTCACAATTGTCTACTTCATTCTTGACAGGCACTTGCTGGTTATTCCCTTGAATAAATAAAAATGATTCAATTTCTAGCTAATTACTTCCATTCACATTCCCCACAGTTAAATCTTCTTCCTACACCAAACAATCTCATTTGATTTAATGAGGTTTAGACTTAAGGACTGTTTTGACATCCACAATGCTCTAGAAATTTATTTTGCTTACAGGTGAAAATGTACTTATATTACAAGTTTTACAAACAGTCGTTAAAAGAGGTCATGGGAAGAAAGAGCAGGGGCACACCATTATTCATAGCGGCATTATTCATGAAAGTCAAAAGGTAGAAACAACCCAAACGTGCATGGACGAATGGAAGGATAAACAAAATGTGGTAAATACCATGGAACACCATTAGCCTTAAAAAGGAATGATTCGCTGCGCTACAGTGTGAATATAATTAGCATTACTGAACTGTACACACAAAAATGGTTAAGATGAGGGAAAAAAGGAATGAAGTTCCGACACATGACACAACATGGATGAACCTTGAAGACATTATACTGAGTGAAATAAACCAGTCACAAGACAAATATTGTGTGATCCTATCTGTTTGAGGGACCTAGAGTCATCAAATTCACCGAGATAAAAAGTAGAATGGTGGCTCCCAGAGGGTGGGGGGACGGAGTACGGGTAATTATTGCTTAATGGGTATGGAGTTTCTGTCTGGGATGATGAAAAAGTTCTGGAAATGGATGACAGTGATGGTTGTACAATGATGTGAATGTACTTAATGCCACTGAGCTTTACAATTTAAAATGGTAACTTTTAGGTTCTACATACTTTACCACAATATTTTTTAAGTTACGGGAGGGACAGAGGGAGGTAAGATCTTGGGTTCTGGTCATGACTCAGACACTAATTAGTTTCACTAATCAGAAGTAAGTCTCTTAAGCTCCCTGAGCTCCAGTTTCCTTATTTATGAAATGACAATACCACTTCCTCTGCCTACCCTGACTGACTGTTATGGAGATGCAACCGGAACAGACAGAAATATAAAGGGTCACCACCAATAGACACATGAACTGCTGGAGGGCAGGGCCTTCTCCTGCAGGAAACGCCCACCTGCCCTGGGAACAGCACCTGCGGGGTGAGAACCAAGTGCGAGACAATCACGCTGGCAAGGTCTGCACCGGCAGGAACCACACCAGAAACGTGACCTTTCCTTTGTTTTTTCAAATGACGTCATTCCTAAGTGTATTTCTTCTTCTCTCCTTGACTTTGACATATGGTCAAACAGACTTCAACGCCACCATAACTGGGCTCAGTGTTCTAATATGAATCGGAAAGGATTTCAGTACCTTCCCCTTTTTTCTTTAACTGAAAATCCCTCACGACACCATGGCCATCTGAGAAAGTGTAGATGCCTACGGTGCAAATACATCACAGCAGAGCAGGCTGCCGGCTCCCATCCGGCCCTGCTGAGGGGCCTGGGGCTGCACGAGGCTCTCAACCCAAACGACAGGAGGGGTCAAACGCCCTCCAGACCCTGCAACCCTGAAGCTACAAATCAAGCTCACTCAAAGCAAGATGCATACATTTCAACGACGCTTAAAAGGTAAGCATTCTTTTATTTTGTTAACGGAAAATTATGTAAATATTACATAGCCATAAAAATGCTGGGGAAGCATAAATTCCTCTGCAACACAGATTGGGTGTGAGACGCCCACAGAGGAAACCATCCAGGACCGCGAATGAGCCAGGAAAAAGCCAAGAGCAAGGGAGACAGGGGTCCAAACAGAAAAAGACATCATAAACAAAGACATCACTTCGGATGCCGGAAGCCATCGGTGTGAACGGAATATAGATATTCTCCTCCAAAAATGTGCTGTGACTTTCGTAGGGTCTTAATTCATGAGAAAATGGTTTTCTTCAGGCCAAGAATCGCACTAAAAGTATTAGCCATCAAAGTTTCTTAGGAAGGGTCAAAATTTAATATCCAACACTAAACTACCCCCTAAAAAGGGATAAAGCACAGACTCTCCGAAAATTACTAATGCCTATTGTGGGGGCCAAGAATTAGGACCAACAATAAAATGAATTCAAATTCAGCCTTTGAGAAATTCTATCAGGACAATATTCAAGAATCCAGAAATACCGTGAGCATACACTTCATTTAAAAATGGAGCCATCCCGTGGCATCCTACTAAGTGTGCTTACAGCATTATATGCTTTTCTGCCATTTATCTCACAGAGTAGGAGTATTTGAGCCACAGAGACAACAAAACAAATACAAGAACAGGAACAAGTTAACAGGCCAGAATCCTGCTTGGATTTCTACTGAATCAAATCTAATTGTATGATATATTTTGAGTAAACCACTAGATCTTCATTTCCAGTTACCAGTATCTGTGCAAATGAGACTATTTTTTGAATTTCTGCAAATATTGGTATTTCAGAAATTTTGGAGGTATCTATCTAATTCAGTGAAAACTTTCATGTGCTATTAATTTCAAGGTTTTAGGGTATTATTAAATTGAAAAGTTCATTATCCTTTACATTATTATAAGCAGAAACAACGAAAAAATTGCTAACTATTCCTGAGGCCAGAAGCAATTTGCCTCTATCCCTAATTCTAAGTCTGTATTATTTTGATCATATAATGAAAAAATAACAGTTATAAACAGTTTGAAAAGAGACAAATTTCAAAAGATCCCTTACACGACACATAAAGCCCTGCTGTTGTCAGAGCATCAAGAGACTCTGGACCATGTAACACATGCTTGGAAGGCGTCGCTGTTTCACGGTTGTTTGACAGGCTGATGCCAAAAAACAAGTCGAGAGACTGCATTTCTATCGGGAATTTTAATTTATGATTTACTACAGGCCTCTCAGGAGGAGGCAGGAGAAAGAGCAGGAAAGGGGTGACACATTTTCTGTTATTCAGAAAACACTCTGTTTCTCCACAACAACAACAGTGAGCACGTAGCCAGAGCCATTAATATACAGCCTGGAAGATTTCGTTCTCACACAAGAAGTTACCCTCAGAAAAAAAAAACTGTCTCAGAATAAGAAAAGGCCCAGTGCTTCAGGCACCTCCAGGAGTTCTGGCGGGTTCAGGATGCCATTTCAGGCACTCTCGGGAGAAAGGTCACCTCCCCAGTCCCCTTTCCCAAAGGTAGTCTTGTCACTAGACCTGGTTCTAAGAACGTCTGTGTACTTTGGGAGAATGGCTAGAATGTGGCACAGACACTGACTGGTTCCAACTGAGTGAGTGGAAGTTCCCGAGGGGCCATCGGTTCAGCTCGCAAGACTGAAGCTGTTTTCTTCAGATTCTAGAAAGGATCTTAAGATGGAAACACAAAGTGAAATCCTTTTCAAAATAAGAAAAGAACTGATGCTCAAAGTTGGAAGGAAAAACTTGGAAGGTTCTTACGTTTTTGGTTTTCTCATTCTTGAGTGTTCTTTACACCCTGTGACCCCTGCCTGTCGCCATCTGCCAGCTTATTACAATGCTTTCCTTCAAATTCTGACAAAGGAACCCTGAACCCTCAATATGACCAAAAGACTCCGTATCTTACCTTCAAACTACAATTTGCTTCCCCTAAATTTCTCAGTCCTTTCTTATTTTTAAAATTCTCAATTCTTTAAAATGTTTAAATTGTAAATTGATGGCAGGCCGCTTGTTTACTTTTTAACCTCTTTGATATTTTCCTAGAATAGTGATGTAAACAGAAAACAGTCAGAACCAAATACATGTCAGTGAATGGATTTCCCTGTGAGGAACCTCCTGCTGACAGATTAATTCTGGAGAGAAATACAGGGCTGCAAATTAGCACCTTTGAATTTGCTGGTATGAACATGGTGGAAAGCCAAAGTTCTTTCATCAAATCTTATGTGATCTGACCAGCAATCACCCTGATACTGCTTAACAGGCTGACAAGTCAGCTAAAGAGGAGTTTAAAAAAAATTCTTGAAGTGAGAGATTGGTTTTCATTTAAAGCAACATAAGCATACCAGTCATCTGTACAGGGAGGAAAGGTTCGGGGTGGGTTTGCCATCTACAATGATACAAGCAAACGCTATGTTTGTGGGCTCCCTTGTTAAATTTACTCACACTTGCCGAAGTGTTATTAGATACTATATGGTCATCTAGGCTCAACTACAGGGATTAAACAGCATGTACTGGACAAGAGTATCCAGGAGCACCAAGTCAAATCCTCTGACCCACCCTGGCACTACATGGCTGGCCCACGCCCTTCAAAGAGCTCTGATGCAGCAGAAGGCCTTCCCGTCCATCCACCCACAAGGCCACAGCCCTTGCGTTCTGCAGGCACATCTACCCAGATGTCTGATGGATGCACTGGACCACAGAAGACGCACTTCTGGAGGAACAAGTCCCTCAAACAAGTCTGATTTGAAGTTTGTATCAAGTCAGCCTATGTCAAATACTGTCCTCAGGCCTAAATGACACATGAAACAAGAGAAAAACCCAGCTAGACTCAATCCATAATTTCACCCTTTCACAAGAGTTTTGTAGTCTGGGCCCTAGACAGTGTCAGGACAGAAATGGATGAACAGACACCCCTCTGCCCCGCCATCAACACCCTCAGACAAGGAATGCTGTGACTTCATGGAGATCTGGTAGAGGCTTCATCCAGGGGGCGCACTCACACACTGGGGGAGAGGCCGTGGGGATAGCTGGCCCTGCAAACAGGAGTCCTCTTCAAGCGTGCGCACTGCTGCCAGGGAAATGGCACCAACAGGGTGGAACAAGGGGCACCGGGAGTGATGCACAAATTGCCCAAACCATGTTCTACTCAGAGGACCCTGCCTTCCTTTTGAATTAGAAACGTCCTTTGATGGAACATTTAAAATTCAGGTTGGTATATTTTCCCTACTAAATGCATCAAGTTCATTAGAATCAGCCAATCTATTAATACAATCTTCTCTACAATACCAAGGAGTGAAAAATATGATGTTATTTATATTTAGATGTTTCAAATAAGATCAAAGGTAACTGATTCTTTCAGATTAAAAAGTGTCAAAAATTTGACTCTTAATGGAAGTAGAAATGTGCTTATCAAAATGGTCAGGATAAACACACAAAAATAAGCACAGGCTCTTATGCCAGAAGCCAGAGGGATCAGTTAAAGATTTAATGACAAATGTATATGTAGGTAGGCTTCCTAGTCTAGTTTTGCTTGCATTTTTATTAACTGCATTTGCTACGAGAGAACATCTACCTTCTTTTAACCAAGGAACACGACCAGAGAAGAACCAGGGAGAAGGAGCATGCAATGGTGGCAGCTGTTACATACAGAGAGTTGTTAAGTTTTGTTCCATCAGAAACATGTCATAGGCTGACTGATTTCTGCAAACAGTCTGAAAAGCCAAGATAAAAGATACTTCGGGGGCTTCCCTGGTGGCGCAGTGGTTGAGAGTCCGCCTGCCGATGCAGGGGACACGGGTTCGTGTCCCGGTCCGGGAAGATCCCACATGCCGCGGAGCGGCTGGGCCCGTGAGCCATGGCTGCTGAGCCTGCGCGTCTGGAGCCTGTGCTCCACAACGGGAGAGGCCACAACAGTGAGAGGCCCGCGTACCGCAAAAAAAAAAAAAAAAAAGATACTTCGGAAGAGGTGTCCGTAAATTCCAACAATACAATATGATATTCGCATCATTCTAATGAATGGACTGAAAAAAGTAAACTTCTTAACCATGATGCTCTAAAAACTTGGTGTCCCGTCCTAAACTTTCCTTCTTAGAAATGGTATTTCAACATTTATACCTTTGCTAATAAAACTGTGTGTGTGAACTAAAAATTCAGCAGCCACAGTTCAAACTAAAGTCATAGATGAGAACAAATTCCACTAAGAACAGACTGGAGACAAACAAGAGAGAAGAGTCACCAAGGAGGATGGAAAAATTACCATTATTTTTCCTGGAAATTTCTGGCAAGTCTGACTGGCACTGAGGTGAATTTCTCGGCAAGTGATTTTCAGGTAGTTTCTTAGGGGTCTTCAGAGGACAGACCTCTCGCTCCTTGAGTTCGGCTATATTTTCTGAAATCTGAAGGTCCGTTTCCTTAGGAAACATACATGTCTGTACTCCCTCCTTCACGTGACATTCGGAAGAAGTATTACTGACAGCAATTGCGTTTTTCAGTGTGTTTTCTTCTTTACTCAGTAAGTTTTGGGGAAGAGTTAGATTCTTCTGCAGGTTGACGTTTAGGCCACCTGTGTACTTGAGGCCCACCCAGGTCTCGCCCATCCCGGCAGGGCATGCGTCCTCTTTAGCAGCAGCCAGGGAGCCGCCTGGGGCCGAGGCCTGCTTGTCCTCTGCAGGGGCGCTGGCACTGCCGGCAACGGCTGCACTGGCTTTGTGTTTCCCGTAATAGACCGAGCACTTGTGCTTTTTCTGCGAATGGCTGTAGGTGGCCGGGCTCCTCTTCGTTGCGTTCTGGATCCTGCTCTGCGGGGGGTTTACCGGAAGGCAGCTTTTCCCTCGACCTTTATCGGAGGGGCTGTAGGTATCGAGAAAGTTCTTGCAATTGCTTCTGGATTTAAGAAGAAAAACATTTAACATAAAGGCAAACCAGGTAAACCTCTCCCTCTCTGTTTCTAACTCCATGAGAAAGAGGGAGCAGTCTGGGGTACACCAAGGAGCTCTCACCTTTCGTTCTTCTAAAGCTCCGGGAGTTTAATAAACTAAGTCCTTACGTGAAGTCTATCTTATAATGAAAGAAATGGTGTAGCTGTCACAACAGTGACTTAAAGAAAATTGTACTGAAACAAATTTGGAACCAAAATGTATATGACCTTAAAACAAAATCAGAAATGAGTCATACCAAAGGTGAGAACCCTCTCCCCACACTACAAGAATTCTTACTTGTGAGAATGGGAGCTAATTACATCCATCGGACTATTGCTTTGCTGTGAAGAGGAGCTGGCATTCTGCCTCTGTCTCGTTTTCATGAACTCCATCAGAATGTACTGTGCTTGTTGGAAGGCTATTAAAATCACACCCAACAGGGACAAACTGAGGACGAAAGCAACGGGGTTCATTACTGCCTGGTTGTGACTGGCATTAAAAAGACTAGCTCACTAACACAACATTGTAAATCAACTATACGCCAATAAAAAAAAATAAAAAAAAAAAGACTAGCTCTATAGAAGAGTGGTGAATCAATCGATGGGAAAAGTCTAAAGAAATGCTATTAAGATTCCATATCTTACGGATATGGAATGACTCCATAATTTCTGACATCTCTTAAAGATTCAAAAAAACTGTTTCTGAAAATGTGAATATTTATAATTCTGACATAGCAGTTCAATTTTTAAAGACATTTCCAGGATAAAATCACATTTTAAAGGGTCATTCTAGTCTTCTAATCTCAAACTGCCGTTGCACTGAGCTAATAACACATCCTATGTCACAGATGATGTTCATATATCCTAAATGTTACATATAACATTCACATCTTCCACCGGGACGGCCAATGAACATATATGGAACACAACTGTCCATTACACTCCTAGGTCCTATGACTCGCCTACAATTAGTTTAGAGAATAGTAAATTCTCTTCAAGCATACCAGGAACTACTTTGTCTACTTCACGAATGTCAAAATTCCACTCAATTCATATGCTTTGATCCCACCGGGCAATATACATTTCCATGCAACTCGGCTGGATGGCGTCTCCACTCAGTGAGGGAGGAACAGTGGAGAAGGTGGCAGCTTACCTGACAAAGAAGACGGTGAGCCTCCAAAACGACTCCTCCCAGCTGGGTCCCGGAACCACGTCCGCACACAGAGGCAGCAGGTGATGAGGGAGGGTTACATTGAGAGTGAAGCGAAACTCCAGGTCTGCCGCCGTGGCCAGAGTCAGCTCGCGGATGACCCAGGAAGAGGTGAAGTCTGGAGTAAACCTGACAGCAAGAGGCATCTTTATGAACTTTGATGGTTTTAATTTTAGGCACAAAACAGAATAATCATAATGGCAGCAGAATTTCTTACTTCTGCAAGATAAATACTAACATGAAAACAACTCAAGACATCTTACCAATGAAAAAAAGTTTTTCCCCACAATATAGTAAATGCAACCCCAAACTGAAATGAGGTTAAAGTCCAATGCTCACACAATGCTGATGTCCCGGGATGTGTTGGGGTCCAAGGAAAACTGCTGACAGTCTAAAACTTCAAATCCATAACCTTGGCAATTATACCCATTAATTTTCAGAGATGTCACAGTTATAGGAAGTGGTCCGATATTCTCAACCTTAAAGTTCTTTGTAATTGATAAAATTTGCTTGCTGTCTTTCAGTTCTAGTGAGGATGAAAAGTGATATTCAGTACAGATGAACTGAAAAATTTATTTAAAATAATTTACTGAATCAACATTTACTGAATCCACAAACCATGATCTACATGATTAAAATGTAAAAAAAAATTCAATACAAGCTCAAAGCATGATTCCTAGCTAAATTCTAGATTCTACTACCAGAATATGATAAAAATACTTAACTAGTCAAGGTTTTTCTTAAGTTAAATGATCTGCCTACGTACCCAAAGTAACCAAAATCTCTTCTTTGTTCTTTTACTTATTAAAGGTTAAGGTGAAAAGTTGATTCTTCTCAGAAGCTTAATAGTTTGGATTTACCACGAGCCACCATGCACCCTGTGCCCCGGGAGCCTCATTCACACCCAACAGGACCAGTTTGGAGGGTGTGCGTGCTTCTGTGTAAAACCATCACGGACACTAGAAACACAGTTCAAACTCCCATTACATTAAGAGGTAGTAAATAGTTAAATCCTTGCAAATAATGAGAGCACATTTCATGTTGGGAGTTTAAAAAAGGAAGACGTATCAATTTTTAAAATATTCCTATAAATTTATAACCCACAATTTATTCCATATTAGGACTAACATTTTATCTGGTTCTATGGTTTAGACTCCTCCATAACTCTAACTTTCAAGGCAACTCTAAACTATTGAATGAATGAGTGAATGAATGAATGAAAAAAAACGAACACTTTGATGAAGATTTTGAATGCAAAATGGCCAGTCTTTTCAAACTCAGTGCTCATATAGCATAGTTTTCTAAAATAAAAAAATTCACAATCAGGCGTTAAAATAGCTCTACAAATTATCCAATGGTTTCACCAATCAGTTTTCTCCATAGGAGACATACTGTTACACTAAAATGCTTTCAGTGTGTTCCTGAAATTAAAAATAATAACAGGAAAACAAGACAGAATTTACCAAAAACACTCTACATCTATTGTTTTACTTTTGGCTTAGTTCTTAAGGAAGTTCTTGGAACTAATATAAATAGTTTAAAAGCATTTAATTTAAATACATGCAAAACTTAGAATTTTCTAATGGAACACTTAAACAAATTTCTAAATCTGCACTGTCTGATACAGTAGCCACTAGACACATATGGCTACTTAAATTTAAATTAAATTTAAATTAAATAAATTTAAAAATTGAGTTTTTCAGTCACACGAGCTATATTTTAAGCACTCATTAGCCACATGTAGCGAGTGGCTGCCATAATGGACAACACAGACGTAGAACGTTTCCATTACTGCAAAAGGGCGGTTAGTTCACCTTCAGCCTTCTCTCTACTTATCATTTTGGTGTGATTTTTTTAGGATTAGGTAACTGATAACCAAATTAACAGTTTCACACTATTTATCTTAAATATTTGACACTCTACTGGTAACTTAACATTATACTTTTCCCCCCATATCTATTATTTGAGTTGGGTTAAATATCTAAGGCTATTGTTCCTAATCAAGTGGTACCAGCCTACATATGCTCAAATGTTTGCCTGATTTAATTATTAGCATCAATACAATGAATTTACTGTAAATTTTTTAAAGAATCTTCTCATATCTCCTTTTGCTCTTGGCTTTGGCACCAAGCCTGTCCTGTCCAAGTGCCACATACACAGACCACACACACGGACCACACGCAGGGACTCACGTCTCCGGCAGCCCATCAGTGTGGACTCGGGCACCTTAAAGCGCAGTGAACCTCCAGTGCCAGGAAGTCTCCCGCCCACCTTCAGTAGCTCTCTTGCTCCAAATCCTTCCACGCCAATCATGTCGATAACAGTCAAGTTATTCCTACAGAGAAAGGAGATGCAAATAAAAATGCACTGCAGTCGAGCTGTCACAAGATACAATGCACTTGAATTTAAATATTCCTAATTAGCAAAACAAAATTTTTTAAGTTTTGAGAGAAAACTCAGTTTAAATAGTGTGGCGTCTCCCGCCATCTCAGAGCACAGAAGCTGCCAAGCCCGGCAGAGTCAAGGCAAGCTGAGCGGGCAAGAACCAGCAAATGACCATGATCGCTCTCCAGTTTCCACCCAAGAATGGAAACCTATATTTTTCTAACCAGGCACCAGGGTGGTGATCAGACCTCCAAGAGACAAAAAGTGAAGGAATAAACTGGGGGGCCACAAAGAAACATTAACAAATTTAGACAAATTGACAAAAACTGTTCATAGGGTGAATTAAGGAGTTTTCATAGTAATTGTGACTGTAAGAAATTCTTCCTTAGGGATAATTCTAGAAATGAAATCCTATCCTATCTTTTAAACCAAAGATTTAAAATACCATCCTACAAATAGCATGTATCTACTCAAGTTCTTATTAGTCAAATAGTAATTCAGACTAGCTTTTGCCTTTTCATTAACTGAAATCAGGATTCCTAGGATGGAAAGTTCAGTGGAAATGATGTTTAAATGATGCAGACTGCACTGAAAGTCAGTTGCCATTAAGGTAAACCCTAGAAGCAAAATACACTGAGATATCTTTACACCTTCATCTAAAGGATTAAAACCTTTATTGAACCACTTAAAAGCCTTTAAAGTGATGTTAGATAAGTGATATTGTTTACAGAAAAATATGGTGTCTCTCAATACAGAAACCACCAAAACTAAATTAACTACTATAAAAAACTGAGACTTTCTTTTCAAGCCTGACACAGCTTAAGCTGGGATGAGGTAAAGCTTATCTCTACACTTCCCATGACCTTAGTTCTTCAACAGAGAATGGGTTTAAAAGGACACACGTTGTCAGCAGAGCACTAAAATGCTTACTAGAACGTTAGTTATTCGTTTGTTCTAGTCAGCATTACTTAAATGCTTAACAAAACAGTCTCTTTTTTTAATTTAATTTTTTATCGGAGTATAGATTTACAATCTTGTGTTAGTTTCTGCTGTACAACAAAGTGAATCACTTATACATAGACATATATCCACTTTTTTTTAGATTCTATTCCCATATAGGTCATTACAGAGTACTGAATACAGTTCCCTGTGCTTAGTTATCTATGTGGCAAATCTTTGATACAACACCAATATTCAACAAGTGAAGTCTCTTGAAGGTTCTTTATGATGTGAAATCTGAAACTATATTAATGAATTTTCATAGTTTGTTACATTAAAATCCAGTGGTCTCTCTTGCACATTTTACCAGGGATGATTTTTGGATTATCATAATTAGTTATTTGGAAAAGACGGTTCACTGTGATATGTAGATCTTCCAAATGTTGACACATTTCATTATACTTATAAAAATCACGTTTATTAATATCCTCACTGTGGTTAACAGAAAAGTACTTTAAGTATTGAGAAGCTGTGAAGCTCACAGTGGCAGATACAAGTTTTCCAAAACTCTACTTTTCATGCGAATGCTCAAATTTTATCATTGGCAACAAACACTACCCTTGAAGTGACAGGCTCACTTTGTTCATTTTCGGGAAAACGTTTGCCAAGTACCTGAATCTGAAACAACCATAGTTTTTCTGCTAATCATCCTTTCAAGTAAAAATGGTGTTCCATGAAAAAAAGTGGCTAATTCAGCTTATAATTCAAACAGTCGCCAACATATTTTTCTTGGAGACAACCATGGATGCAGTATGAGTGCTTTATGGGTACTTCTTTTTTTGGCAGGGGGCGTGTACAGTTGTTTTACAATGAACAAGCAGACTCTTTTAAGAACTTTATCTTAGTGCATTTTCTTTTTAGCAGCACTCACCTGCAGAAGAACAAACTCGTATATTAAAGGAAGTCCTGAATAAGAAAGTCTTTTGCCAACTGGTATGACACTGGAAAAGCTTAAAAGATATATATAACTAAAACGTCATTAATGAAAAAATTAAATTTGTGTTAGAAGTCTCACCAATGCAGAGAGAGCTTCAACAGAGATCTGTATTTACTGTAAATTTTTGAAAGAAGACTCTCAATAAAGAGTAAAGAGGAAAAAAAATTCAGAATGAAAAACATTTGGCTGCTTAAATCAGCTGGCAATAATTGTTCATTTAAAAGGAAGGAAAAGAAGTAAAACAAGCCAGTGGGCTCAACTAAGGATTTTTTCCATTGTCCTTTGGGGCTACAGAGAATTCCAGAAGCAAGAGAGACATGAGAACAGTGTAAATCCAAACACCACGGAATGAAAACGTATATGGCAGTGTTTCAATTATTCTTCTGAGCTGAGGACAGAAAAGTAAGTGTGGATGTGTGCGTGTGTGTGTGTGTGTGTGTGTGTTCATACGTGTGCTCTGCCCTCTGTGACAGTGGATGAGATGCCGCAGGGAGGGTACCGCTGCCCTTGGAGAGGTGGGCACACGCTACCCATGGTACAAGGCAGGAACCTGACACACAGAAGGCCTAAGTGCAGAGACTGAGGGAGCCGCTCTCCTCAGCCACTGCCTCTCCTACCCTTGGACACAGCTCATCACTGAGGGCCTGAGTGAGTCAACGTCACCTCTTAGCTAAAGAGATTCTTGAGAGAAAGAGTCAGCCAGCCAATGAGAAAGAGACACACCTACCGGATTAGGATGAGGGAGGTGACTTTTCCATAGTCAGCTGGCGTGAAAACTACACCAACCCTTTTCCTTTCCAAAGGTTGCAAATGTAAGTGGAGGATGCCAAACCTGGATTCCTCAGAATGCACACCCTGCAAGTCATTAATAAATGCAATTAACTCCTAGAGAACAAGATTCCATCTTCATTAAAATGCATAAACATGACTGCTGTTTCTTTAACGTCTGGATCTGACCACCCAAATCAACCTGTGGAACTTGTTTACTGCGAGAGTTCACACCCATCAAAAGTTTCCGAGCCCGGCTGAGAAGCAGAGGCAGAGGTTGCAGGACAACCTGACACAGAGGCTGGAAAGGGGACTTGCCATCTGGACCAGATGGGAGCTGGGGCTACAGGCCTTTGATGCAAAGATGCTTTGGATGTAAAACATTACTGAGAAAACAGAGCAATAGCCTCTGCTTGAATGCTACAGGAATCTGACCAAACCACCTGTCCACTGCTGGACAACCCTAAATTCTCTTTAATATTAAGTTTATAAAGAAACCATCTTTATTTAGTTTCTCCATTTAGGAGAAAGATCTTTATTTATTCATATCCTCCTTTATTCTCCCCAAGATTTCTCACTTTCTCTGAATAAATTTTGTGTTCTAAATTTAATATTCAAGATTTAGTTCTTCGGGCTTCCCTGGTGGTGCAGTGGTTGAGAGTCCGCCTGCCGATGCAGGGGACATGGGTTCGTGCCCCGGTCCGGGAAGATCCCACATGCAGCGGAGCGGCTGGGCCCGTGAGCCATGGCCACTGAGCTTGAGCGTCCGGAGCCTGTGCTCCGCAACGGGAGAGGCCACAACAGTAAGAGGCCCGTGTACCGCAAAAAAAAAAAAAAAAAAAGATTTAGTTCTTCATCATTGTGGTAGACTTTCCCTCTTTCCAATGTTTTTTCTAGCACCTTCTCACTAAAAATAATTTATTAATTCTTTAGAACTGTAACCATGTAGTCTTCATAATATTTCTCTTTTCTATATTTTTAGTTTTTAAATTTGTTTTATCCCTCAGTTATTGCTCACATTTCCCATACTATCTGAAAGAAGAAATAGCGATGGCATTTGATTCATTTTCATTAAAATTATAAACTTCATGAAGGGAGGAATTCTGCTTTATACACATATGAATGTTGAAAAAAAGCTGCCGATTTAGGGTATTAAAAGCATAATAACAACAGCACCAATTATTAAATAAAATAGTTCTTATATGCCAGGCTCTGGAATATAATTAGGCATATAAAATGCTAAGCATTCTATAAACCTATGGAATCTTCAAACATTATTATGAGTGAAAAAGAGGAGACCTGGAGAGGTTAAATAATTTACCCAGGACTACATGGAGGAGCCTGGCTTTGGAACTTTGAATGTCCAATGGTCTTAACCAAAGGGACCGCATTTCTAAAAATAAACCAACAAAACAAAAATGTAGTTCTTTCTTATATAGCAAAGAATTCTAATAAGGATTTTAAGTTAAATTTGTAGTGTCTCAGAGACATTGATACTGACTATTCTTTTTGTCAATGTAATAAATTAACAATGGTGATATCTCCTTTGTCACAAAAGGTATAACATTCTCAGGGAAAATCTTCAATCACAGATTAAAATCTTTTCGCGAGTTCCACCATTTGTTTAAATCTGAATAGAACACTGACATGTAAAAGAAACTGGCATTATTTTTGGAATTTCAAGTTACATGTGGTTAAGTAGTCGTGGGACAAAATACCTGTTAGCATTTTGGACTCATTTACCTCCCAGCAGTCCTGGGAGACTGCCTGGTGAAGAGACGAGTGAGAGGGACAGGGCAGGACAGGCTTGCTAACACAAGACCCAACTGCCTAGACCACTGACAAAGGGAAAGGAACGCTACTGCTTGCGTGTTTCTTACTATAAATAACTCTCTGTTAAAAATCCACTTAAAAGCTTGCTTTGATTCGTTCTAACTCACAGTTGGAGGCTATCTGTGGCCCCCCTCTTTCAAGTTAATCTAGAGCCAACAGCGTATCTTTGGAGCGTTATGGGTAGAGAAAGAAGAAAATACCCAAGGCATTTGAATACGTGTGTGTATTAGAACCACAGTGACATGCATATGTGTGTCTGTGTATTTTTTTAAGAGATGCTTCATTTTTAATTGATCTCAAGCACAGAATACCAGTGACCCACAGGACGACTGCGTGAAAACTCAGAAAGCAGGCTGCCAGTTCCCAGTTAAGCAATGTCCTCGCCACGTGACATGTTTACTCCCTCCCTGGGTATTTATGCGAGACCTCATGAGGGCCCAGAGGCTCAAGACTCCCAGAAATCCTTTTTTATAGAGCAGGTGACTATCACAGAAACTGGGTGATCTGCTAAAAACATGAAGCCAGTTTAGTAAGAGAAGATTTCTTTTTAACATATTTGTTTTTACCTTATCTTGCCCTTAAAAGAATTTGATGGGGCCAAGGAATCTTAAGAGAATTATATATTCTGGGATCTCGGGCTTTATGGTTTTCTACATAGCTCTGATTCAATTGTTATTTCCTCACTCACAGGAATCTAAATGATCAAATTAAAATGATTTACAGGCTCACATGAACCGTGGGCTCCTGCTGCGTTAGTTAATTGGAAAAAGCTGTTACGTATACTTAACTCCTAGAGTACAAAAATAGAGAGCCACAGATATTACATAAAGACACTTGAAACACAAATCAGTGAGGCCCATATGCTATGTGTCTAGCTTGTCAGCGTTCTTTTTTCTGTGTAAAGATGACATCCTACCCGGTAAGGGCAAGCCTTGGTGAGCTGGAATTCACTAGTTGTGAAATTGATCATCTGTACATCGGTGCCAAACCTGTAAAGAAAAAACTGTTTAAAAGAGCATTCAGATCACCAAGGAAGAGGAGAACATACGTGCGCATATAGATACGTATGCATGTATTTGCACACAGACCCAGTTCACCCCGACCTGTCACTCCTGTGTCGCAGCCCCCCACGCTGTACCAGGCATGTTGTAAGAGCTCAATAAATATTGTTGAATGAATCATGTTGGCAGCACAGAATGTAAAGAATCATATGGTGACAAAAGCTCCCAACATGAAGCCATTTTTTTTTTTCTCCCAAATGGTTCACAGCTATGGAACCTGATAGGAAGTGACTCTCAGCCATGGACCGTTCTATCTCCCAGTGGATATTTGGCCACATCTAGAGACACTTTTGGTTGCTGCAGCTGGGGAGGTCCCACTGGCATCTACTGGGTGGGAGCCAGGAATGCTGCTAAACATCCTTCAAAGCACAGAACGCCCCTACCCCCACCCCAAACAGAGACTCCTGTGGTCCAAAACATCAGGAATCCTGAAGCTGAGACCCAGGGATGAGGGCAGGTGTCACTGAGCCAGAAGAGGAAACATGCTAAGTGAAACTGTGACTACTGTGCAAAAATAAGATGTAACGGACGTGAACTATGATCATATTTTGTATAACAACACTAGGTTAAAACACACTGAACCACTAAACTCATTTCTTGTGTTGCCCAGAGGTCACTGTGATTTCAATTCTAAATTTTAGGAGTACATGTGAAAAATCATGATTGTAAAGGTTCCCTGACAAGAAAAGAATATTGTGCTGGGCCCTGGACTTGACATGGTAACATTCAAGACCCACACGGTACCCAGAACTGGGAACTGTCCTCAGGGGTCTGCACTGAGGAGATGGGGGCTGTGGTCACAGGCTGATCCCAGGCACATCCACACACAGGTCCCAGGGAAAACGCAAAGGACGTTAAATAATTCTGGGTCTTAACAGGACCTCCCAACACCCCGTGAGAGGTCTTCACCAGCTGGGCATTACCATTTGTGCAGCAGGCGCGCGGCAGCCTCGGGCTTCGGGTACAAGGAGACAGGCAGGAGCTGCAGGGAGACTGGCCATGAGGAAGGGTTCTTCACCACAAAGTACTTCACCTAGATGTGCAGAGAGGAGAGTCAGACCCCAGGGAAGGCAGAACCACTCCTGAGATGCCCCTGCAAAAGTGCATCACCTGCATCTAACCATGAACCATCACCCAGTCAATTCCTCTCCCCTCTGAACTTCAAACTCACTCACTCCTACTGAAGCCCGTGTTAGTCAGGATTTTCTGTTGTTGCGGTTGAATACTTTCTTAGCTGATAAGATTCTGAACTGAATACAGACTTCATAAAACGTGTTTGTTTTAAGCATTTTCAGTCTGTTCATGAGTCTTACCCCTTACTTTTGTTCTTCTGACACCTCCCTCCTGAAAGCACTGAATGGCATACGTGCGCCACTTAATTTCCACTAATTTTGGTTCTGAAACAGTATCTCAAGGTGGCGATACTCTGATAACATAAAAACCCAAGAGCTGGGGTGAAATGAAGAGATGAAAAGATGCAGGACCCTCACCACGCTGTTCCTCAGGGCGGTGGCGCTGAAGTTTAACATGAGGCCAGCCTCCGGGATCAAACGAGGCAGGAAGAGAGCAAAGGGTTCGGACTCCTTGGATTTCTTCGAGTGGGCAAACCGAGTCATTCCTAAAACGTTCCTCCTGTGTAATGCGTAAACAAAGAAATTATGAAAAATAATTTTGACAGAAAAAAAGGAAATCACTTCCACTAAGAGGAACAAGGGGATCTTGGAAAAAAATGATTTATTTGGAGTCTGGGTGACACAAACTACAAGATGATCCTGGAAGGTCCTGTTTTACTAGAGAGCAAGGAAGTGCTCAAAGAATGATGGGCACACAGCGCTCCCATCAGGCAAATCTGGGACAAGTCAGCATCAAAAATAATAATGGTGGTAAGGACCAAAGAATCCACAGTGATGCTCAAAAAGAGTGTAGAATGAACAAAATAATTAGAAACATCACCATTTTTGCAGCCATCAATTCAACAACTGATCCCAGGCAAGGATTATCAATGGATGCCAAAATCATGGGGTGAAACATTCTCAGGGAACAGGAAATGTACATGGTCTTGAATTATCATAGCACATATTACATATTAATTGCAAAAGGAAAACCATCTACAATGGAGAGAGTCAAATGATTCAACTGAGCAATGTCAATAATGGGACAAACTGACATTTATGTCCCTCCCTCAGGTGATGAAATGATAAAGACACAACACCGACCAAGTAATTAGTACTCTTCCCCGAAATGCTTAACAGGAATGTAAACTTGAAGAACCAACCGCCAAAAATCCAACGTTTTGAATGTTCTATAAGACAACTGGCTAGGACGCTTTAAAACACTGACACTATGAAAGATGAAAAAAGGTGCAGACACTAGTCTGAAGAAAATTAAGGAAACATGACAACCAAATGCAATGCATGGTCCTTGAATGGACTCTGGATTTTAAAAAAGAAAAAAGAGAGGAGGGACCTTCAAGATGGCAGAGGAGTGGGACGAGGAGATCACCTTCCTCCCCACAAATACATCAAAACTACATCTACACGTGGAACTGCTCCTGCAGAACACCTACTGAACGCTGGCAGAAGACCTCAGACCTCCCAAAAGGCAAGAAACTCCCCCCGTACCTGGGTAGGGCAAAAGAAAAAAGAAAAAAAACAGAGACAAAAGAATAGGGATGGGACCTGCACCAGTGGGAGGGAGCTGTGAAGGAGGAAAGGTTTCCACACACTAGGAAGCCCCTTCACTGGCGGAGATGGGGTGTGGGCAGGGGGGAAGCTTCAGAGCCATGGAGGGGAGCGCAGCAACAGGGGAGCAGAGGACAAAGTGGAGAGATTCCCACACAGAGGATCGGTACCAACCAGCACTCACCAGCTCGAGACGCTTGTCTGCTCACCCGCCGGGGCACATGGGGGCTGGGAGCTGAGGCTCCGGCTTCGGTCAGATCCCAGGGAGAGGACTGAGGTTGGCTGCATGAACACAGCCTGAAGGGGGCTAGTGTGCCACAAGTAGCCGGGAGGGAGTCCAGGAAAAAGTCTGGACCTGCCTCAGAGGCAAGAGACCACTGTTTTGGGGGTGCATGAGGAGAGGAGATTCAGGTAACTGCCTAAATGAGCTCCAGAGACGGGCGTGAGCCGTGGCTATCAGCTCAGACCCTAGAGATGGGCATGAACCACTAACACTGCTGCTGCTGCCACAAAAACTTCTGTGTGCAAGTGCAGGTCACTATCCACACCCCGCCAGGAGCCTGTGCAGCCCGCCACTGCCAGGGTCCCATGATCCAGAGATAAGTTCCCTGGGAGAACACACAGCACGCCTCAGGCTGTTGCAACGTCACGTCAGCCTGTACCACCGCAGGCTCATCCCGTGTTCGAAGTGTAACTACTATACTCCTCCCTCCCCACCCCCGGCCTGAATGAGCCAGAGCCCCCTAATCAGCGGCTCCTTTAACCCCGTCCTGTCTGAGTGGGAACAGACGCCCTCAAGCGACCTGCACGTTGAGGCAGGGCCAAAACCAAAGCTGAGCCCCAGGAGCTGTGCAAACAAAGAAGAGAAAGGGAGATCTCTCCCAGCAGCCTCAGGAGCAGCGGATTAAATCCCCCCAATCAACCTGATGTACCCTGCATCTGTGGAACACCTGAATAGACAACGAATCATCCCAAAGTTGAGGCAGTGGACTGCGCGAGCAACTGTAGACGTGGGGTTGGCAGTCTGCGAGTGATTTGTTTCCGATTTCTATGCTTATCTTACTATAGTTTTTAGCAGTTGTTAACACTGGGGGATTTGTTTATTGGTTTGGTTATTCTCTACTTTTCTTTTTATTTTAATAATTTTTTAAATTATTTATTTATTCTTTTCTTTCTTTTTTCTCCCTTTTCTTCTGAGCCATGTGGCTGACAAGGTCTTGGTGCTCTGGCCTGGTGTCAAGCCTGAGCCTCTGAGGTGGGAGAGCCAAGTTCAGGACACTGGACCACCAGAGACCTCCTGGACCCATGTAATATCAATTGGCGTGAGCTCTCCCAGAGATCTCCGTCTCAATGCTAAGACCCAGCTCCACCTAATGGCCAGCAAGCTCCAGTGCTGGATGCCCCATGCCAAACAACTAGCAAGACAGGAACACAGAGAGGCTGCCTAAAATCATACTAAGTTCACAGACACCCCAAAATACACCACCAGACGCAGTCCTGCCCACCAGAAAGACAAGATCCAGCCCCACCCACCAGAACACAGGCACCAGTCCCCTCCACCAGGAAGCCTACACAACCCACTGAACCAACCTTACCCACTGGGGGCAGACACCAGAAACAATGGGAACTACAAACCTGCAGCCTGCAAAAAGGAGACCCCAAACACAGTAAGTTAAACAAAATAAGAAGACAGAGAAATATGCAGCAGATGAAGGAGCAAGGTAAAAACCCACCAGACCAAACAACTGAAGAGGAAATAGGCAGTCTACCTGAAAAAGAATTCAGAATAATGATAGTGAAGATGATCCAAAATCTTGGAAATAGAAAAGAGAAAATTCAAGAAACATTTAACAAGGACCTAGAAGAACTAAAGAGCAAACAATGATGAACAACACAATAAATGAAATTTAAAATATTCTAGAAGGAATCAATAGCAGAATAACTGAGGCAGAAGAATGGATAAGTGACCTGGAAGATAAAATAGTGGAAATAACTACTGCAGAGCAGAATAAAGAAAAAAGAAAGAAAAGAATTGAGGACAGTCTCAGAGACCTCTGGGACAACATTAAACGCACTAACATTCGAATTGCAGGGGTCCCAGAAGAAGAAGAGAAAAAGAAAGGGTCTAAGAATCCCCATAAGGTTAACAGCTGATCTTTCAGCAGAAACTCTGCAAGCCAGTAGGGAGTGTCAGCACATACCTAAAGTGATGAAAGGAAAAAACCTACAACCAAGATTACTCTACCCAGCAAGGACCTCACTCAGATTGGACGGAGAAATTAAAACCTTTACAGACAAGCAAAAGCTAAGAGAATTCAGCACCACCAAACCAGCTTTACAACAAATGCTAAAGGAACTTCTCTAGGCAGGAAACACAAGAAAAGGAAAGGACCTACAATAACAAACAATTAAGAAAATGGTAATAGGAACATATATATCGGTAACTACCTTAAATGTAAATGGATTAAATGCTCCCACCAAAAGACACAGACTGGCTGAATGGATACAAAAACAAGACCCGTATATATGCTGTCTACAAGACACCCACTTCAGCCCTAGAGACACATAAAGACTGAAAGTTAGGGGCTGGAAAAAGATATTCCAGGCATATGGAAAGCAAAAGAAAGCTCGAGTAGCAATTCTCGTATCAGACAAAACAGACTTTAAAATAAAGACTATTACAAGAGACAAAGAAGGACACTAGATAGTGATCAAGGGATCAATCCAAGAAAAAGATATAACAACTGTAAATATTTATGCACTCAACATAGGAGCACCTCAATACATATGGCAAATGCTAACAGCCATAAAAGGGAAAATCAACAGTAACACAATCGTAGTAGGTGACTTGAACAGCCCACTTTCACATATGGACAGATCATCCACAATGAAAATAAATAAGGAAACACAAGCTTTAAATGACACATTAAACAAGATGGACTTGATATTTATAGGACACTCCATCCAAAAAAAAATATACTGCACTTTCTTCTCAAGTGCTCATGGAACATTCTCCAGGATAGGTTGTATCTTGTGTCACAAATCAAGCCTTGGTAAATCTAAGAAAATTTAAAGTGTAACAAGTATCTTTTCTGACCACAATACTATGAAACTAGATATCAATTACAGGACAAAAACTGTAAAAAGTACAAACACATGGAGGCTAAACAATACACTAATAAATAACCAAGAGATCACTGAAGAAATCAAAGAGAAATAGAAAAATACCTAGAAACAAATGACAATGAAAACACAATGACCCAAAACCTATGGGATGCAGCAAAAGCAGTTCAAAGTGGGAAGTTTATAGCAATACAATCCTACCTCAAGAAATAAGAAAAATCTCAAACAACCTACACTTACAGCTAAAGCAATTAGAGAAAGAACCAAAAAAACCCAAAGTTAGCAGAAGGAAAGAAATCATAAAGATCAGATCAGAAATAAATGAAAAAGAAATGAAGGAAATGATAGCAAAGATCAATAAAACTAAAAGCTGGTGCTTTGAGAAGATGAACAAAATTGATAAACAATTATTAGCCAGACTCATCAAGAAAAAAAGGGAGAAAATTCAATTAAACAGAATTAGAAATGAAAAAAGAGAAGTAACAACTGATTCTGCAGAAATACAAAGGATCATGAGAGATTACTACAAGCAACTCTATGCCAATAAAATGGGCAACCTGGAAGAAATGCACAAATTCTTAGAAAAGCACAACCTTCCGAGACTGAACCAGGAAGGAATAGAAAATATAAACAGACCAATCACAAGCTCTGAAATTGAAAGTGTGATTAAAAATCTTCCAACAAACAAAAGCCTAAGACCAGAAGGCTTCACAGGCGAATTCTATCAAACATTTAGAGAAGAGCTAATAACACCTATCCTTCTCCAACTTTTCCAAAATATAGCAGAGGGAGGAACACTCCCAAACTCATTCTACGAGGCCACCATGACCCTGATACCAAAACCAGACAAAGATGTCACAAAAAGAGAAAACTATAGGCCAATATCACCGATGAACACAGATGCAAAAACCCTCAACAAAATACTAGCAAACAGAATCCAACAGCACATTAAAAGGATCATACACTATCATCAAGTGGGGTTTATCCCAGGAATGCAAGGATTCTTCAATATATGCAAATCAATCAATGAGATACACCAAATTAAGAAACTGAAGGATAAAAACTATATGATAATCTCAATAGATGGAGAAAAAGCTTCTGACAAAATTCAACACCCATTTATGATTAAAAAAAAATCTACAGAAAGTAGGCATAGAGGGAACCTACTTCAACATAATAAAGGCCATATTTGACAAACCCACAACCACCATTGTTCTCAGTGGTGAAAAACTGAAACCATTTCCTCTAAGATCAGGAACAAGACAAGGTTGCCTACTCTCACCGTTATTATTCAACATAGTATTGGAAGTTTTAGCCATAGCAATTAGAGAAAAAAAAGAAATAAAAGGAATCCAAATCTGAAAAGAAGAAGTAAAACTGTCACTGTCTGCAGATGACATGATACTATACTGCAGAATCCTAAAGATGCTACCAGAAAACTACTAGAGCTACTCAGTGAATTTGGTAAAGTAGCAGGATACAAAATTTGTGCATAGAAATTTCTTGCATTCCTACACAGTAATGACGAAAAATATGAAAAAGAAATTAAGGAAACACTCCCATTTACCTCTGTGACAAAAAGAATAAAATACCTAGGAATAAACCTACCTAAGGAGAGAAAAGACCTGTATGCAGAAAACTATAAGACACTGATGAAAGAAATTAAAGCCGATACAAACAGATGGAGAGATATACCATGTTCCTGGATTGGAAGAATCAACACTGTGAAAATGATTATACTACCCAAAGCAATCTACAGATTCAATGCAAACCCTATCAAACTACCAATGGCATTTTTCACAGAACTAGAAGAAAAAATTTCACAGTTCATATGGAAACACAAAAGGCCCCAAAGAGCTAAAGCAATCTTGAGAAAGAAAAACGGAGCTGGAGGAATCAGGCTCCCTGACTTCAGACTATACTACAAAGCTACAGTAATCAAGACAGTATGGTATGGGCACAAAAACAGAAATATAGGTCAATGGAACAGGATAGAAAGACCAGAGATAAACCCACGCACAAATGATCACCTTATCTTTGATAAAGGAGGCAAGAATATGCAATGGAGAAAAAACAGCCTGTTCAGTAAGTGGTGCTGGGAAAACTGGACAGCTATATGTAAAAGAATGAAATTAGAACACTCCCTAACACCGTACACAAAAATAAACTCAAAATGGATTAAAGACCTAAATGTAAGGCCAGAAACTATCAAACTCTTAGAGGAAAACATAGGCAGAACACTCTATGACATAAATCACAGTTAGATCCTTTTGACCCACCTCCTAGAGAAATGGAAATAAAAACAAGAATAAACAAACGGGACCTAATGAAACTTAAAAGCTTTTGCACAGCAAAGGAAACCATAAACAAGACCAAAAGACATCCCTCAGAATGGGAGAAAATATTTGCAAACAAAGCAACTGACAAAGGATTAATCTCCAAAATATATAAGCAGCTCATGCAGCTCAATATCAAAAAAACAAACAACCCAATCCAAAAATGGGCAGAAGATCTAAATAGACATTTCTCCAAAGAAGATATACAGATTGCCAACAAACACATGAAAGGATGCTCAACATCTCTAATCATTAGAGAAATGCAAATCAGAACTACAATGAGGTATCACCTCACACCAGTCAGAATGGCCATCATCAAAAAATCTACAATCAAGAAATGCTGGAGAGGGTGTGGAGAAAAGGGAACCCTCTTGCACTGTTGGTGGGAATGTAAATTGATACAGCCACTATGGAGAACAGTATGGAGGTTCCTTCAAAAACTAAAAACAGAACTACCATATGACCCAGCAATCCCACTACTGGGCATATACCCTGAGAAAACCATAATTCAAAAAGACACATGCACCTCAATGTTCACTGCAGCACTATTTACAATAGCCAGGACATGGAAGCAACCTGAGTATCCATCGACAGATGAATAGATAAAGAAGATGTGGCACATATATACAATGGAATATGACTCAGCCATAAAAAGAAATGAAATTGAGTTATTTGTAGTGAGGTGGATGGACCCAGAGTCTGTCAAAGAGAGTGAAATAAGTCAGAAAGAGAAAAACAAATACCATATGCTAACACATATATATGGAATCTAAAAAACATAAAAAAGATTCTGAAGAACCCAGGGGTGGGACAGAAATAAAGACGCAGACGTAGAGAATGGACTTCAGGACACAGGGAGGGGGAAGGGTAAGCTGGGACGAAGTGAGAGAGTGGCATGGACATATATACACCACCAAAGGTAAAACAGACATCTAGTAGGAAGCAGCTGCATAGCACAGGGAGATCAGCTCGGTGCTTTGTGACCACTTAGAGGGGTGGGATAGGGAGGGTGGGAGGGAGATGCAAGAGGGAGGGGATATGAGGATATATGTATACATATAGCTGATCCATTTTGTTCTATGGCAGAAACTAACACAACATTGTAAAGCAATTATACTCCAATAAAGATGTTAAAAAAAAAAAAAGGAAAAAGAAAAAGACAGCTATAATGGATATTTTGGGGTCAACTAGGGAAATGTGAATCCAGACGGTATATCAGCTCATATAATTGCATCAGTGTTAAGTTTGCTGGGTATGTAATGGCAGTGTAGTTATATGGAGGAGAACGTTCTCCTTCGAAAAGAATGTCTTTCCTAATAAAGTACTGAGGGTTGAAGTATCATGATGTCTACAGCTTACTTTCAAATGACTCAGCAAAAAGAAAATGTATGTATGTGCACATAGATACAGACGTAGAGAGAGAGAAAAAAGCAAAAGTGGTAAAAATGTAAACAACTAGTGAGTCTAGATTGATTGGGAATATTTGAATATTTACCATACTATACTTTTCAAATCTTCTGAGGTTTGAAATTTGTCAAAATAAAAGGCTAGATATTAAAAATTCAGTGTTGAAATTTCAATAAAGTATTAGGTCACAATGTCTCCCCAGTGCTGAACAAAGAGAGGTGAAAACATACTTGCAGACGTCACCATTTTTTAATTTCTTCCATCTTTCATACAGTGTATCTGCAAGTTCGGAATCCACATGCCAGGTAGACCAATCCAGAGAAAGGCTCCCTTCCCAGTTAGGATTTTCTACAAGTTAAATCAGATGTACTATTTAGATGTACGGAAAACACAATTCACTTAGTAAATAATGCCAAGGGCTGAGGGTTAAAACTTCTCAAACTGAGAGGACGGTAAAGTGATCAATGCCCCCCTGTCCTCGGATTGCTCTACTAAAAGTCCCTCTAACTCAATGGCAAATGATATATCAAATCAAAGAAACGTATAAAACAAAACTAAATCGAATTATGTGAAGGTAATAACATAAAAGACACATGGCTCATGAATACAGTCTGAAACAAGTTAAAAATCATACTCGGACCATGTTTAACAGCTTTATACCTAAAAGGCTAAACTGCTTCCACGTAAGCGCTAGTCATCATCTAAGCCGGGTTACTAGGCAGAATGCTGATGGGCAAACAGCAAGCCTCAGAAGAGAGCCCAGAGCAGGGCTCAGTCTAGAGAAAGTGCGTGTTTACATTTGTAAGCTGGTCTCCGGCTCACCTTGCCCTCTCTACTTATCTGTTCTGTCTTGTCTGTGCTAAAGAGCATTATCAGGGCGGAAAAGTGGGAATCTCCCAAAGGAAATCTCTGTGCTATAACACTGTCCTTAGATTATATATTTTAATAAGTCAAAAAGCAGGAAGAAAACCAGGAACAGCTTTCTCTATCAACACTCTGGCCCTCAGGCTCAGACAACAACTAGCGCTCCCTATACGATGTTTATGCTCCTGTACTAGGGTCTTCAAACACAATTCCAAATTAGTTTTTTACTAACTTCTAGTCAGCCCTTTTATAAAAGAACCAGAATCTTCCAATTGTTCCTGGCAACAAGGTTGCTATGATGATCAAATAACGTGTCTGAAAAAAAATCCCTTACAAAAGTACAGGCTAAGACTTAAGGGGGCTTTAATTACACAAGCACTCGGATGTTTTTGGAGGATTCTTAACAATTTCAAGTCGTTCTATTAATGATCATGCTCTTAAAGAACAGAATATGATGCAATGACGTTAATAGGACTAATTATTCCATCTACAAATACGAATTTTCCTCACTACTTCCCACCCAATCCCAAACTAGAGTTCTACAAAAAGCCTAAGGGCAAAATACTTACCCGCTTTTGATTTTCTCATGAAATAATGCATGCCACAATGTGCTATCACTTCAAAACCCAGACTCCCTTCCTAGATTGAAAAGTAATATATGAATAACTTACAACACAACACTAAACACAAAAATCCTAATGCACTCAAATGCGTAGCGGACGTTGGCCTCCACCTCAGCGAACTTCCCTTTGTCCAGAAGCCAAACTGCTAGAAAGGGGTTTCTTGGCTTCCTTTCTCCTTGAATGAGAGCTCTAACTGTCTATCACAGGCAGGGTCACTACAGTGGATTCTGTGCAATAATCAATGCCCACAGTGACACCCCTTGGGCCTGACAGACACCAAGCTGCCTTCTGAAGTCAAGATTAAATTAGTCTCAGGACATTCTTAGTAGGGTTTTTAACAAACTGTACTCTAATCCATAGTAACTCCTAAACTACTCAGGACATTTAAATGAATGTCGCACGTCCTAGGCTTGGCAAGCAGACCTGCTGCTTCCACACATTCCTGCAGCCTGCCTGCTCCCTCCCAGTCACGCTTCCAGTATGCATCCTTTGATGGGAAAAGGAAATTTCCAAGAAACCTCCCCTGCTCAAAATATGGATGAATGAAATTAACCTTACATTTTGTTTAGCGTAATTTTAGAAGCCCTATCTTTAAGCTTTTAGCAAAACATGAGGCACTTCTATCTATGAAACACCAACGCTAGTAAGTGAGAAAAATCATAAAGATGGTTGCATGAATGTCTCATAGTGAAAAATTAGAACCCAGCATTATACAGAAGAGCTTGGATCAAAAAGAAGCAATAACAGTAACTAAATGAAAAGAAATAAACATTAAGAAAAAATGAGGCATGTTTAAGATAAGATCTAAATTAAATACAATTTACCCAGATTTTAGAAAGCATTTTCTTAATTGTGAACCCTTTCAGGCTTTAGATTTGGCCCGCTAAGGAAATTCAAGGATTATGAGCAGCTGGGAGCCAGTTACCAGAGGTCTAAATAAAACATTTAACGATTTAGTTTATTTGAAGTCATTGCAAGTATGTACTAAAAGCTCAACTGTGTTTGCTACAGCAAGCACATATTCCTTGCTCCATACATTTTGGAAATAAGTGAAAATGAGATCTATCGACCTGTAATGCCTTATTTCATTTGAAAATTACCTCATATCACTTCATGAGAAATAGAAACTCTCTTCAAATAAAGATTTCTGTATCTGAACAATTTATCATTTAAGACTGGCCTGGTAATATCCTTCAATTTCTTAGGCAGCCTTAAAAAACATGAGCTCAACTCGGTCAATAAAGTCCAAGCACTGTAAGATAAGTTAATAAAAAGAAACAATAATTATTACAAAAATTATAACACATATGTACTGTGTAAACAATACCTTGGTCGGCGCCAAGTAAATCTGTAGAGGTACTGCAAAAACAGCACCTACGTTTGTAGTCAAAAATACACGGGTGAATAGATTTATGGCAAAGTCTTTAACGGCAAGTTTCAAAGAAAATATTTTCCAACAGCCTGGAGGTAGAAATAAAGGGCCAGTGAAATTCAGAATCTAAAAAGAAAAGAAGTAAGAGAAATTACTTTCCTAACTAACGCTGCTTATGATTAAAATCATTATAATGTGTGATACTAAAGTTTTTCTATACTTTGAGAAATACAATTTTACTCAGTTATTTCCAGGTCCAATATTGAAATATTTTTATATAAATGATAGGTTTCACTTAATATTTAGCATGCAACTGTTTTTAAATTTCACAAAAGTAATCTTGAAATGTTCATAGGCAGTATCTTACAAAAACCTAGTATTGTATCATGAACCAGGCTTCTTTTTACTAAATATAATCTTTTTAGAATAAATTATAATTTATAGTATTTTTAAATAATGGTAACAGCAAATATCTCTAAAAGATGTATCCTGGTCCCTTTGAGCTCCTTGAACAATAATTTGAAAAAAATAAAGAGAGCCTAAAGCTTTAAAATTCATAAGTGAAAGTACGATTTTGTAAATATCAGTTTCACAGTATTTGACACTAAACAAATCTTAAAATAGGCTAAACTTGGATAAAAATACCATGTGTACCTTTAAAACACGCTTGGTCTCCTTGGAAACAAACACATCATTCAATACAACACCACGGTCAAAATGGTTGAGGTACCACATTGACCAAAGCCCCGACGTGTTCTCATGAGTCTCTATGTGAAACTGGGTGGCAGAAGAGTCCATTCGAAAATACCTGTGAATACAGGACATGCATGCCATCAGCCCTGTGTGTACAACAGCTGTTAGCGTGCGAATGAGCCTCTAACTGCAAAAATGGTAGCCGTATAAAATGTCAGAGAACAAATGTAAGTACTGGCAAGGACCAGACAAGTTGCCTTCTTCAACCTTCCTGCCCACGAGTGGAGCATCTGAAGGCCAGAGGGTGCAATACAGCCAGGACCAGGATGGCTCACAGAGGCCACCAGGCAAAACCAGGACCTGAATGTAACTCAGAAACTGTGCAGGAGTACTTCTTCCTTCTCCCACATGTGGCCGCCTGGCCTGGATCTGATCCACAACCTCCGTCATTCAGCTTCTTCCCTCCCATCCTGCAAACCTGCTAATGTAGGGAAGGCAAGTCTAGAGAGAGAATCATGCAAGTCTCCGTTATATTTTTAAATCATCTCTAGATGGAGGGGGTGGAGGGGAACCACTCAATACCAGAGAAAGCGAAATTCACCCACCCTTGAGCCACAGGAGAGGAGAGGCACGCTTTTAGTGTTGGAGTGTTTTTTTTCTTCCTGTCTTCTCTCATCCCACTGTCACAGGATGGAGCTGTTTTGAGGTAGGAGGAAACAAATGTGAAGTATCAGTATCTTTTCTTTCATTATGCCCAAACGAAAACAAGATAAATGTTTTATTTATAATGTTTTAGTTCCTTCACTCTTCTGGCTCCAATAAAATCCTTTCTTGAACACTATCTTTCCGCCTTCCTGGCTGGGTGCCCAGGAAGTTACCGAGAACGTGGTGTCTACCTAACCACCCCTCTTTCCTAAAGCAACCTCTCATTTCTTCCTTGGCAGGGGGTGGGGGGGAGGAGAGAGTCAACGCTTTGTGGCTCTCCTTTCACAAAGATCTTAAGTAAGAGGCAAGTCCTTAGGTCTGCAGAGATGACAAAAGTGAACAGTGAAGAGGCGTGGTGGAGATGTGAGTGAGAAAGGAGCAGCTCAACCTGAGAGCACGGAGGAGATCACAGCCAAAGTGGGCCCGCGCTGCAAAACACTGCTGAGGTATCAAATCACTTTCAAGCATTCCTTGAGCCATGGCAGAACATCAAAACACTGGTACTGAATTCTTGACTCTGATACTAATACTCAACTCTTTTTTTTCTTTTAGCTATATATATGGTTCCCCCCAAACTTCAAACACTAACAAAAAGATGTGAAAATACAAGTCTACCTTTCCCCCTGACTTTCCCATTACCTTAGACAAAGGAAACAACTGCCAACAGACTCCCAAGCATCCTTCCAGGTGCTCTAACATATACAAATACACAGATACCCTTAGAAGAACGACACTGCTGATACTGCACACCCATGTATGCTTCTTAACACCTGCAGACGCTAGCCCCCCCGCCCCCAGAGATGAACTACAATTCTCTGTCAGTGGAGGTTTATACCGTTCTGCTGCCGCAAACAATGCATATTCCTGTATTACAGTTTTGAACATCTAGAGTGTATCTCTAGATAACCTTCTAGAAGTAGAATTAAGGATCAGAGGCACATCTTCAATTTTCACAGACTGACAATTTTCCCTCCCAAAAAGGCTGTATCAATTTTTACCCATGTCAAAAATATGAGGTTTGTTTTCTTCCCAATCATTACCAACACAGAATATTAACATTCTGTTTGACCTTCATAGATCTAAGTCATAAATTATACCTCACGTATTGCTTTAAGTTAACATTTCTTTCAGTGTAAGTGAGGTGGTGCTTGTTTTCTTATGTTTAAAATGCATTTCTTTACAGAAATCTTTTGAACTATAAGTAAGACCCTGAAGATAGGATTGGGTTTATACTCGCTAGACTTTCTGCATTGATTTCTACACAAAGAAACAAACCTGGGGCAGCTCAACCTCTCTGTGAAAGCAGTATGTCCATCAGACTCATATACAACCTGGTCTTTCAAATCACCAACTGAATTACGATCTATAAACTCAAAATCCTGCACATGGGGCAGAATAAAAGCAGCATCACCATCACTTCTTCCATCACGCTACCTCTTATAAGTCTGTGGAATTGAAACCGAGCCCATTCACTTCCTAAAGCCTTGCCTACGCTGTAGTTGTGAGTCATTTCACAGGAAGAACTGCAGGCATAACAACTGGATAAGGAAAATAAAAAGACAATCTCCAATATTTTTAAAATCCGTACCTTTGCAAGTAAAAGAGGCAATTTTTGTAAAGTTTGTTGTGGAAGTAGGTAGGAGTACTGGTTCAAACTGCAGAGACAGGGCATCTCTCTGTGAGAAATGATGCACATCCTGTAACAAAAAGCAATCCACAGTACTGCTCTTAGCTGAAGAAGACTGATCCAGTTTGAATCAACCCTGTTAAAATGACTAAGTAGCTCAGACTGGCATACAGAACAACTGCTCAGCAGATGTGCCTGTAATGGTACGAAGGGGTGCTGACAACTTTCATCCAAATATGGGCTCGAGCAAGGGAGAATGGGTTTAAATGAAAGCAAAAGATAACAGAGACAAGTATTTTCTCAAAAATCCTCATGTTCTGCAATTAAATACACACTTGTAAGTTTAAACTACACTTTACGAACGTATTTACAATTACCTGTATCCATATAAGGCTGTTTCCTGAATGCAATATATACATATTCACTGCCGAATCACCTGTCCAAAAGAATCAGAGCAATGAGATTAAAAGGAAGGGACATCTCATCCTCACACCTTAATACAGTAGTTAAAATACCACATTACACATTTCTATAAAAAAATGTAACTCACTTTTCCACACTAAAATTGAAGTGAGGAGCTATTTTCTGTTGATTAAGTCACAAGAAAAAGGAACCTTGGCAAAAAGATTGACCTGTCAACACAGGCTCTCTACATGATGAACTACCAGTAGAAAAAGTCTGAGTTTAGGGTCATTGTACTACTCCCCTGGATGGAACTAACCAACTGGACAGCTTCAAATAAAGTTAAGGTCTCCTATTGATTAGACAGCCCCTCATTTCCTTATCTGACAACCACATCTGGGAAAAATAAAACCCTGGATCTCAAAACGCAGGCTTCCCTTTAATCCTCACCAACAGAAGTGCTCCCCATGGGACAGGAGTCTTCTCTACACTGATGTCTACCTGGCCATTCTGGGAATCACCAGAAACTATGAACCCAAGGACAGGAAAGCTCTCCTGCTGACCCATGTCTACTACAGCCAATTCTGAGGACTGGAAAGTAAACAATGTTTGACCAACAATTAAGACTGCCAATTTAAAACTATATTTTGGTACCATTTCTTTCTCTGAATGTGTATATGTGTGTACATACACACACACTCTCACTTACCAGAACAGTCTTGATAACCAATGGATAAGAGCAAACCCTACACGATAAATCACATGGATCATATGTGTCTCCTACAAAATCTCTTAGAAACTTAAACTGATAAACTAGGTTATTTTTGGTAAGTAGGACACACAATTTCAAAGATAAAGTTCATAGAAATGAACATTGGAACTCACACTACTCTTCCTGATCAGGAATAAGCAGCAGACAACCAACTATTAAAAATATAAACAGCATGATCTGGTCAACTGAGCTTCTGCAAATCAGTAAAACAGAAACAAGAGACACAAGACTCCAAATACTTCGTGAATATTTATATTAGATTGTCGTGCCCATTTAATTAGTTTACTATCTTCAGAACGCCAAGAAAAATTCTTCCCAGGGAAACACAGAATGGTTTGCCGCTGCCACTTAATTTATTATTTATTTATTTGTTTGTTTGTTTATTTATTTTGTTGCTGCACGCGGGCTTTCTCTAGTTGCGGTTAGTGGGGGCTACTCTTCGTTGCGGTGCCCGGGCTTCTCATTGCGGTGGCTTCTCTTGTCGCAAAGCATGGGCTCTAGGTGCACGGGCTTCAGTAGGTGTGGCATGCGGGCTCAGCCTGTGGCACACAGGCTTAGTTGCTCCACGACGTGTGGGATCTTCCCGGACCAGGGCTCAAACCCGTGTCTCCTGCACTGGCAGGCAGATTCTTAACCACTGCGCCACCAGGGAAGTCCGTTGCCACTTAAGTTACCCCAAAATAATACAGCCTTACTAGCAGGTGCAGACTGAGAACCAGTTACTACTACACTGTGCTAATAATGAAAGCAAAGCCTCTCTGTCTTAGATTGCAATGATACGATCTATAAGTAAATGATATAGAATGATGACACAGGTTAATCAAAATATGTTGTAACAGAAAAGTTTAAAGATTCCACCTTACCCGAGGTCTCAGATTTATCTGTAGCTACATAAACAATAGAGAGATGATCTAACAAATCTTGTGTGTTTTCTTCAAATTCTTTCGAGGCGTTTTCCATTGTTACAATTATGCTCATTTGTAGCCGTAAAACATCGTCTGATTCCACATAGCAACTCTGAGTTCGGAGGGATGGAAAAAAAGGAAAAACTCAAAAATATCATCTGAATTTTTTTGTTTTGAACTTCACAGGGAAAAAAGCACTTAAGGTAAAGGGCATGTGCATTTCTGAGAACAGAACATGCTGTTTTATTTTTTATTTCTAAGCAAAGAGGCAGGAAGGAAGGCAGGAAGAAAACACTAAATTTTTTATTTTACCTTTAGTTGCTGACACACTTTATTATGTAAACTGCATTCCAGTTGCACTTGCAAGAGGCTAGTGTTAGTGGTTTCTGCCTAAAAGCAGAAAAAAGGGGAGAAAGAAATTAAAAGGAAGCAAAAGGCACAATCTACTGTCAGTAATAAACAATCTATCATTTATACAGAAAGGACATGTCTTCATTCATTCACCATATATTTAAACGTCTGCTAAATGCTAGGTAAAATTCAATTTACTGGAAATACAATAGTGAATAAAACAGAGAAAAATCTTTTCTGTCACTGAGCTTACATCTAATGGAAATCATAAGCTCTCCCTTGGGCAACATGAAAATTCCTATTATGGCAATAAGCAGATAAATATGTTCTAAATATACACAGGAACACTGTAGTTTGGCATTTCTTATACTTTTCAAACATTTTGTTCCAACGTAGGAGTCTGCTCTTATTTTAAAGTAGGTTCACCCAGTAAGAGCCAATCAACGGTTCTGATGTCTGCCTCCCATCTGCAGAGTGAGCTTAGACGCTATGAGAAAACCACAGGAGATGCCCAAAATTCAACCGGCTATCATTTTTCACGTGTGGAAGAGACGTGGATGGAAGAGACAAAAGTATATGCAAAGACTGCAGAATTTCATAAAGTTCAAAGATCTTAACAGCCACATGGGATGATATCGACATATTGTGAAGACAAAGAAATGCAAAGTCAATCCAGGGATACAGCCATTTGGGTGGGAGGGCGGGGGCAGCAGACGCCGAATACACAGAGAAGTCAGGTAGTGCAGCACGTGAGTCTAAAGGATCTCCGCTGTGAGATTTCCCCTTCTGTTCAGTGTGACGTGTGTCTCGCATTGTGGTTATAATCAAGGCACTTGGCTTGGCAGTCACAGTCGGAACACCCGAAAATCTCAGCAAGGTAAGAAGGCATCCCCCCAAATCCTCGGCTGACTTTCGTTTTATGTGGAATCACCACAAGTACGTTTAATTTGTTAGATTTATAAGAACCACCTAAGTACATTATATAAAAACACATGTTTAACCACTTCAATTGTCATTCAGCAATTAATGTACAAAACAAGAACAAAATACAGTTGATCCTCTGTTCCATGGATGCAGACCGGAAGGAACTTGAGCCTCCTTGGAGTGTGGTATCCGAGGGGGGGGTCCTGGATCCATTCACCCACAGATGCCGAGGGACCAGAGCACATCACTTTTTTTTTTTTTTTTCCACATTACATTTTAAAGTGTAGTAAAAAATAGTTAGGGGGTTTAACCAAGCTTGTAAATAGGACCAAACATTAACCAAAGGCTCTTTTAAAAAGTAATTGCAGGTTTCCCTGGCGGCGCAGTAGATAAGAATCCACCTGCCAACGCAGAGGACACAGGTTCGATCCCTGGTCCGGGAAGATCCCACATGCCATGGAGCAACTAAGCCCGCGCGCCACAACTACTGAGCCTGCGCTCTAGGGCCCATGAGCCACAACTACTGAGGCCTGCGCACCTAGAGCCCGTGCTCTGCAATAAGAGGCACGCGTGCAGCAATGAAGAGTAGCCCCTGCTCACCACAACTAGAGAAAGCCCGCGTGCAGCAACAAAGACCCAACACAGCCAAAAATAAATAAATAAATTTTAAAAAAAGAAACGTTTAAAAAAAAAAAGTAATTGCTAGTATCAGTTAGAGTAATATCACCTGTAAACTGAACCTCAAATCTTAAAGAAGAGCTAGATCTTCGAATACGTCTTTCTGTGAGCAGGTCCCACATTAAAGACATACACAGAGAAAGCCCACTACTCCCTGAAGCTGCGTTAATCAAAGTTATAAGTGACCCCCTCGTATCCAAACCTGACAGAAACCTCTTTGGCCCGACCCTTCTCCGCCACGTCGCCTTCTCTCGGTGTTCCTCTGTCCTCTTAGGCTCCTGCTTCGCTGGCTGTTCCTCCTCGGGCACCAGCTGTTAGTCACTCCAGATTCCACCTCGGCCCCCTTCCCTCTCTCCCGCGGGGGGTCTGCGACACGCTGAAGCCCCCCATGTTCATCTCAGCAGCGCAGGCCTCTCCGCACACCCACACAGGGAACCAGCGGCTGGGCGCCCCTCTGAATCCTCACCCACGCCCAGAGAGCCAGGTCCTTGCTGTGGGTCTCGTTACTCATAAAGTGGTTTAAGCCAGAAACCTGGAAACCAACTTCACTTCGCCTCCCTCACTCAGCTCCAGCAAACAGACCCAGACCCCAGGTTTGCTGACTGGACCTCCTCAGCAGCCCCTGGATCTGTTCACTTCCCTTTATTCCTAACAAACACCTGAAGGATCAGGGGTCAACTCGCTATGCCGGTAGGCCAAATCCAGCCTACCAATAATCTAACTATAGGTCTTAACCTGACAAGGCAATTTTCTTGCCTAAAATATTCCTTCACATGTTGAAATTATGTTAAAGTTCAAAATTATGACTTTGAACATGATTAAAAATCCTATCTGCACAGTGATTTGATGTGATTTAAAGCCCAATATTTTGTCATTCTTGGTGACAAATTTATAATTTACTACGAATGAATTTATAATTTACCACGTTAAGTAAGATTCTTCTGTTAGCTGAAAACATAACAAAAATAAACTGCAACATTGTTTCGTTTGCTGTACAACATATTTCAGACTCCCACCAGGGGGAGTTCCTACACCTCCAAACGGCCCTTGAAGCATGCTGATTTTTCTCAAAGAGAAATTTAAATGTTCATGTCTTTCTCTCCCAAAAGAACAAAAGTATTGCAATCTCGACTTAAAATCAGAAACTATAACCAAAACATGAGCCACCTGGGGCAACCACAGGCACACTGGGATTACAAATTACCTCTGAAAGGACCCCAGCTGTTCTGACATTTGTTTTGACCCCTTATGCAGAAGTGTGCCCGGGCAGATTATAAAAGAAAAACAAACAAAAACCTACTTCTCTACTTTTGAAATCTCCCACATTATTTTAATAAATTAATTCCTAAATTTGACAGCTAAAAGAAACAATAATTCCTTAGTAGTTTTTTTACGATTTTTTTTTTTTTTGATGTGGACCATTTTTAAAGTCTTTATTGAATTTGTTACATTATTGCTTCTGTTCCCTGAGGCATGTGGGATCCCAGCTCCTTGATCAAGGATCGAACCTGTACCTCCTGCATTGGGAAGCGAAGTCTCACCACTGGACCGCCAGGGAAGTCCCCTAAGTAGTTTTCACATAAGTGTATGATACTATTTTAGAAGATGGGAAAAGATGTGGTTTGGAGGGGTTAAATGACTTATCGAAGGTCCGAAGGTTAGTTAGTAGAAAAACAGAAAAAAAAAAAAATAGCAGGTCTTTTAACGTAAGTCATCAGTATTTTTTCCAAGTAAATCTGAACGGGCCAAGTCTATTTCTCCTAGGTACTTAAAAGCCTAAAAATTCTTCAGCATGAAAATATGTCTTAGAAAACCATACCAGGAGATAATGTAACAGTCCAGAAAACAGCCCTGTTAAGACTTCTTTTGTATGGCATGTATTTTGCGGAGAAGAAGTATGAATTTAGGGAATGGGATGAAAGAGAAAAAAAATCACCTTCCTCTACTTGCTAAAAAATTGGTCTTTGTGTACCAGGCCAGGGGCAGAGTGTGATTCCGGGGGTCTGTGTGCAATTAAACAGGAAAGAAAATGATAGACAAAGTTCCAAGTCATTTGAGATGACTTTCACTAACAAGAGTAAACCATAACCTGACAAGAGTATATGAGAGTCTATAATGCATTAATCCAGAGAGAATGAACAACAGATTTGAAATTATGATGTTCCCAGTACTGATCACATATGAAAACCGTTCATTTCAGGAACATAATGTATGAAATATAAAAAAAATTACTTAGATATATCCCAACCTGAGAGTTCTCCTTCTCATTTTTCTTCCCTTTCACAATTCTGAATGCTAAATTGTAGAGGCGCTTACAAAGGTAAGTCTCTTATACCCACGTGTGTCTCAGTTAGGAACACAGAGCCCACATAAGCCATGTGACCATTCCAGCCAGTGGCCCACACATATGGTGCTACGTACAATACATTCTATACAGCAAATCATTTTGTATAAAATGAGTGCTTTCCTGGGTCCCTTCTACACAACACTCACACTCTTTAACTGAACTCCTAATTTAGTGTCTCCTGCATAACAGACAGGCTCAGCTGAGTTCGGCTGCTTCACCCTAATATTAACCATCAGTTGTGTTTCAGCCCTCACCACTACCACTAACCTTCTGGTTCTCAGATCTGTAACCACTGAAACAATATCAGATCTGTAACCACTGACACAATATCAGACCCACTCACGAAAATATTTGTAAAACCCTAAGAACTGGCTGAAATGAGTTGTTTTTATTTGTTTTAAGGGAAAAAGGGTTGACTATTAGCCATGAAAAGGAACGAAATTGGGTCACTTGTAGACATATGGATGGACCTATAGTCTGTCATACGGAGTGAGGTGAGCCAGAAAGAGAAAAACAAGTACCGTATATTAACGCATACATGTGGAATCTAGAAAAATGGTACAGATGAACCTATTTCCAGGGCAGGAATAGAGATGCAGACATAGAGAACGGACATGTGGACACAGTGGGGGAAGAGGAGGGTGGGATGAATTGGGAGATTAGGACAGACATATATACACTACCATGCATAAAATAGATAGCTAGTGGGAACAAGCTATAAAGCACAGGAAGCTCAGCTCAGTGCTCTGTGACGACCTAGACAGGTGGGATGGGGGGTGGGGTGGGAGGGAGGTCCAAGAGGGAGGGGATATATGTACAATGAAGCTGATTCACTTCATCGTACAGCAGAAACTAACACAACATTGTAAAGCTGTTAGACTCCAGTTAAAAAAGAAAAGTGATGAGAAAAAAAAAAAAAAAAGAAAAGTGAATAGTACTTGGTCAGAGCAACAGAGTTCTTTCTAATATATAATTTAATATTAGACATAAATAAAAATCAATTTTATCATTAAAGAAAAGCACATGTATCACATTTTTCCTTATCCACATCTTTTTTAAAAAGGCAGTGTGGCCAAGTGGCTTTGCAGTCAACATGGACTGAAGATGAAACCTTGGGGATAATCCCTACCTTTTCCAAGACTCAGCTTCCTCTTGTATAAGACAGTTAATGGACTCACAGCCATGCTACCAGCATTAAATGTGATACATATGCCAATCACAGTGCATGAAGCAGGCCCTCAAAAGGGAGCATTAGCTTTTTCATTCACAATTCATGCATTTATTTAGTAAAATTCCACAACAAATCATTTAAATGCTTCTAGGAAGCATTTTCCCCACATCAAAGTTGTTAGAAGGGAAACTCCTCTTCCCCAGTCCTTTGGTTTCCAAGAGAAGGGATTTTTTGTCTTAAACATTTCAAATTCTTCTTGTCTTATTTCATAAATTGTTCAGAACCCAAGAAAAGAGAGAAGGGTCATTTACTGCACACCATCTCCCACCCCCCTGAAATGTGCCAAAAACCATTAAAGACAAAACACAATGTGGAGAACAAGTTAACACTGAAATATTAATACTTTTGGTTGGACCAAGTGGCAGTGGCCTGCGTTGTGCAATACCCTGGACTTTTACACTTTGGCAGCTGGCCCTTAACGACCACAACCTGGGCTGGCAGTTCCAGGACAGCCATGTGGGATTTCCACCTTGGTAGGTCATGCAGCGTACAGAAGTGCGATCCAAAGACAAGCAGCTATTTTTATACAATTGGCTGCCGCTGGGCCTAAAGCAAATGGCAAGTGAGCCCTGAAGGCCTGGCTCAGCCCTTGAGCTTGGACCCACACTCGGCCCAAGTTCAGGCTCTGTGAGGCAGGCTGCTGTGGCTTGCCCTTGAGCAATACAGCACGGCTTTGACCTAAGTAAGCATGGCACAGACAAGGATGTGAAAGAAAGGGTGTTGCAGTGGAAAACAGTACAGTGGTCCCTCAAAACTTTAAACACAGAATTAAAATATCCAGCAGTTCTGCTCCTGGGTTTACACCCAAAAGTGACAGGAGGGGCTTGAACAGGTATTTATACACCTATATTCACAGCAGCATTACACACAGTAGCCAAGTGGAAACATCCCGAAATCCACCAATGGATGAATGAATAAACAAAACACGGGATATATATACAGTGGAATATTATTCAGCCTTAAAAGGGAAGGGAGGACTTCCCTGGTGGCGCAGTGGTTAAGAACCCGCCTGCCAATGCAGGGGACAGGGGTTCGAGCCCTGGTCTGGGAAGATTCCACATGCCGCGGAGCAACTAAGCCCGTGCGCCACAACTACTGAGCCTGCGCTCTAGAGCCCACGAGCCACAACTACTGAGCCCACATGCCACAACTACTGAAGTCCGCACATCTAGAGCCCGTGCTCCACAACAAGAGAAGCCACCACAATTAGAAGACCACGCACCACAACAAAGAGTAGCCCACGCTCTCTGCAACTAGAGAAAAGCCCACGCGCAGCAATGAAAACCCAATGCAGCCAAAAATTAATTAATTAATTTTTAAAAAGGGAAAGGAAGGGAATTCTGACACCTGCTACAACATGGAGGAACCTTGTGAGCTAAGTGAAATACGTCGGTCACGAAAGGACAAATACTGTATGAGTCCATGTACGAGGGGACCTAGAATATTCAAATTCATAGAAACAGAAAGTAGAATAATGTTTATTAGGGGCTGAGAGGAGTGGGTAATGAGGAATCACTGCTTAATGGGGGACAGAGTTTCAGTCTGGGCAGACGAAAAAGTTCTGGAAGTGGACGGTGGCCATGGCTGCATAGCACTGTGAGTATAATTAATGCCACTGAACTGTACACTTTAAAACGGTTAAAATGGTAAATTCTGTGTTATGCATATTTTACCACAAGAAAAGAAAAGCGAAAGGGCAGGGGAAGGAAAAACAAAACAAAAACAAAATGGTGTCCCAGTCAGGGCTCTCCTCAAAATAGAGAGAGCTTCCAGAATACTATCTGGTGCTTCTATAGCCCGATCTTGAAGAAACTGTGTTGGGTCCAACTCTAGGCGAGCGGTATAGATAGGCTGCTCCAAATTCTGTTCCTTTTTATGCCTTATCTTTATGGATACGAGTCGGAACTGTGAGAAGGTTTATTTTAAGTTCATGTGGTTGGTCCACAGACTCAAGAGTTCCCCTCCAAATCCCTGGCCCTACAGCTATTAATCACCTAAATGCTAACCGCTGCTTCAGATTTTCAAGATCCAAAGTGGAAGATACATAGATGGGGGCAGATTTTAAGAAGCAATAAGGATAATCTTATTAAAGAGATATGCTGTCATCTTGGGTTGAGTCAGAAAAGCAATTTGACAAAATTATTGCATGCACAAAGAAGGCAACCACTAAGGGCTGTCCTTAGGCTCATTCCGGAAATCAGAAAGGTGCTAGAAGCTTAGAGCTTAGAACACTCTCTCATCTTCCTATCAGGACGAGAAGAACAAAAACAAAACAGCAAAAATAAGCAAGGCAGGTTGATGAAACAGGAGGCAGAGAGGGCCACCCTTTGGAGAAAGGTTGACATCTTGGGGCATAACTGGACAGAGCTGCAACAGAAAAGGAGACCATGACACCCGGTTCAACAGACAGAGACAGGGACAGCCTGGAGTCTAACTCAAGTGAGGGAGCAATATCTTTGTGCTTGTTTGAGCCTTAAAAAAAAAAAAAAAAAAAAAAACTCTAATAAAGGAAGACAAGCGAGATCTCAGAGGACTGGAATTGCTCCTCCTAAAGGAACCAGGATTCAGTTCTAGGAACTGTGGAGAAACACACTTCTAAAGCCAGGTACAAAACCCACAGTGAGAGCAACTGAGGACCTACCTGCATCTCCAAAGACTGACACAGCTCTACCAAGGGTTACACAAACTCTGGACAGGCTGTGAGGGGTGGGGGTAGCAGTGGAGATCGGAGATCAGACGAAGATGCTCGAAGCACAGCAGGTGGAGGGACTGTCACCGCCTGTGCCCTGAGGGAACACACTTGCAAAGTTTATGGAATTAGGACTCAGTCTAAGAGAAGGCACAGCATCGAGGAAACCTACTAAAGGGGAACCAGGGAGAACAAGACAGACTGATGCCAGCCCTAGATTAGATGCTGGTCTATTGGGAGAGCGTCTCCGATGTAAGAGCACCCAATGCAGGGAATAGAAGAAGATTTGGCAGCCCCAGAACTTAGCAACTGTATCTCTCTTGCCTTGGGAGAAATCACAAGAAAATATCTAGAGGAACACCTAGAGGAAAAAATAGATTTAGACCAAAAAGGAAAGAAAAAGGTTTAAAAAAAAGAAAAAGGAATGCAGCAATTCCAGCAAACAGCAGTAGCTTACAAGCATTAGGGAAAAAGAGACCGGCAAAAGCAGCTGGTTAAACAGCAAGAAACTCATCTAAGCCTCCCTGACAGGAAAAGGGGACAGGAAGAGACCAGCGCATCCTGCAGGCAGAACACAGCCTAGAGACAAAGAAGGGCACACGCACAAGCTGGAGGAGACAGCGCGGGGCTCGGGGGCCAGGAGCTACCCGCACTGGGCCCCAAGCTCCCCAAGTGTCAACAGCAGTTCCCCGCCAGGAATCTGCTGTGAACAAGCTCCACTTGAAACAAGCCGGACGAAAAGGGAAAAACCTTCCCAAAGAAGCAGGTTCCAGAAGCCTCTGTGTGCTCCTGGTAAGAGGCAACGGAAACCACACCACAAACAGGTCTCAAAGTCCCCACCCACAGATGCTCCATCCCTTAACAGAGCGGGGACACCACTCAGCACAGGAGTGCCGGAAACAAGGGCTCCCTGCAAAGAGGAGAGGACAGACATGCCTGGTGACTGGACTGCCCCACCACAAGGCTCTGACTCTGAGCACAGACCCGAGAATCTGAGCATCTCGGTGTCACTTCCGAAGAGAGGAGGTGGCTCCTCCCCAAACTCGCCTCCAGACAGACAACCTCTGCCCATAGAGTTTAAGGGCGCAGGTCTTGGCCTCAGAACAACTGGCATGAGCTGAAGCTGAAACCAAGGTGATGGTTTCAGCCTTCCATCCCTGTCTTTGGCAAAGATGAAGTACTGGGAACAATTCTGCCCAAAATTAGTGCCTTGAGGGCTGGGGGGCGTGTTTTCCAAACTTGGTGGATGTAAGGTTGATAATCTAATATTCCTGTGTGTCTTGTTAAGATTCTAGACTCGGGCTTCCCTGGTGGTGCAGTGGTTAAGAATCTGCCAATGCAGGGGACACGGGTTTGAGCCCTGGTCCAGAGAGATTCCACATGCCGCGGAGCAACTAAGCCCGTGCGCCACAACTACTGAAGCCCGTGTGCCTAGAGCCCGTGCTCCACAACAAGAGAAGCCACTACAATGAAAAGCCCACACACCACCACGAAGAGTAGCCCCCGCTCGCCATGACTAGAGAAAGCCCGCATGCAGCAAAGAAGACCCAACACAGCCAGAAATAAAATAAAAGAAATAAATAAATTTATTTAAAAAAAAAAAAAGATTCTAGACTCAAGCTCCACTTGAAACAAGCAGAGACAAGAGAGACAAGACAAGAGTAGTGTTGAACTACTGTAATTTCTGAGAAGCCCTGGGGAAGGGCTGGCGGGGGGCTTTCCGAGAAGTCCTGGGCGGGGGGTGGGGGGAGTTACCCCAGCTGCACACAGGCATGGAGATGCTCTCTGGCTAAGACCAAAAAAAAAAAAAAAAATAGGAATTAGGGAGGACTTCAAATTCTCTGCATGTTAACTCACAGGCCAACATAATTTGATGTGGGACTAGAACCTTGAACTTTCATGTCTTGCCAAGGATTACTTCTCTGAATTTTAAATTTCTCCCTGAGAGTTTCATAATAGGAGAGGGTTTATATATAAAAACTTTTTTAAGTGATACATGCATTTTAGCTATGTGCCAGATACTAGGTTCTAAGCTTTCTACATGTATTCATTTATTCAATAACTATAGCACTCCTATGAGGTAGCGCTATTGTCTGTTTTATAGATAAACTGAGACATGAAAGGGTTAGGTAAACTAGCCAAGACCACTCAGGACCAAGACTTTTACCCAGGTGGCCTGGTTTTAGAATTCACTTTCTTATTCACTTCACTATACAGTTCTGTGATGGGGCATCCTTATAAGGCTGGGTTGTTTTTTGTTTTTGTTTTTTTTTGGAGTATCTTAATTCTGTTATTTGATCCCCTTTCAAAGCTCTGGTAAGCTTTATTGGATACTTGAAAAGAATTCGGGATGGGAAACAGATGAGGATATGAACTTCAGACCTGGGGCACAGTGTGGCTTTGGAGCAGATTATTGATGAATTATTATAATGCATCTCAGGGCTTTCCAGGGGAAAACTCAACTGTGCATCCCAGGGGTCCACAGAGGATCGACAAAGCAGGGCTGGTACCAGTGGGAGAAGGAACAGGCTCAGGAAGGCAGGAGCACGGCCACGGGAAGTCTGCTCATCTCCGTGCAGAGAGGGAGGGCCATGGGCTTAACAACGGGTAAGCCCAAAGGGTCGAAAGTCCAAAACTGAGGAGCGGTATTAGGAAAGTAAACACTAAACACTAAATACTCCTGATACTCCTGTTCCTTTGCCCCAAGCCTTCCTCTCCCCTCAAGGTAGAGGCAGTTGCCTATTAGTGAGCCACAGACAATGACCCTGCAGTGCAGGCAGGGTGACAGGGCGGGGGCTATTGGAGGAGTTGGTTTCTTTTCTCCTTCTCTCTGTGTCCTGGGTAATGGTGTTTGTCCTTGATTCAAACATCCCTTCCATAAGAGGAAATGCAGATGGTCAACAGGCACGTGAAAAGATGAATGCTAATCATCAGGGAAATGGAAGTCAAAACCGCAATGAGATTATCACCTCACACCTGACAGAATGGCTATCCTCAAAAAGAGCACAAATAACCAAACGCTGGTGAGCATGTGCAGAAAAGGGAACCCTGTTACACTGGTGGAGGGGATGTAAGTTGGTGCAGCCACTGTGGAAAATAGTATGGAGGTTTCTCAAAAAACTAAAAATAGAACTACCACATGACCCAGCAATTCCACTCCTGGGTATATATCCGAAAAATACTAATTTGACAAGATACATACACCCCAATGTTCATAGCAGTTTTATTTACAATTGTCAAAATACGGAAGCAACCTAACTGTCCAACAACAGATGAATGGATATGGATAAAGATGTGGTGTGTGTATATATATATATATATATACACAATGGAATACTACTAGCCATGAAGAAGAATGAACTGTTGCCATTTGCAACAATATGGATGGACTTGGGGGGTATTACGCTAAGTGAAGTAAGTCAGACAGAGAAAGACAAATACTGTATGATTTCACTTATCTGAAACACAAAACAAACTAGTGAATAAAACAAAAAAGAAGCAGACTCCCAGATATAGAGAACAAACTAGTGGTTACCAGTGGGGAAAGGAAAGAGAGGAGGGGCAAGACAGAGGTAGGGGATTAAGAGGCATAAACTATCATGTGTAAAATAAGCTACAAGGGCACACTGTGCGACACAGGGAATAAAGCCGATATTTTATAATAAGTATAAATGGAGTATAACCTTTAAAAATTGTGAATCACTATATTGTACACCTGTAACTTATGTAATATTGTACATCAGCTATACTTCAACTAAAAAAAAAGTCCCTTCCCATGGGCCACACCACGGTCTACCTGGGGGCCGGGAGTTAGCAACTCTGACCCTCTTACGTCAGCTGACACAGAATGTGGCTTATCAGTAATATAAATTTAGTTTTCTAGCTTCTGATTCTTATATAGCCACCAGTTCAGAACCTGAGGAAGAGAGGTGCTATTTATTGAGCACCTTCAAGTCTTCTAACAAAAGTTTCTGGAATATTCTAATATAGTGAATGTTGGCAGAATTATAATTTCTTGCTTTTTAAGGTCATTTATTCAATGCTCAATCATTTATTTACTATGTGTTCTGTGGCGAGGCTCTGTGCTAGGTGATAAGAAAACAAATACTGGTTAGGACACGATTCCTGCTCTTTAAGGAGCTTATAATCTTATCAAAGGAAAACACATACACAGAAACAAAAGCTTTTGCATACTATCCTTGCTAAGACACGGGTCTCTCAGGGCTTTCAGTAAGGAACTAGGCAAAAAAGGGACTAAGCAAGTGCTGAGTTAAAAAGAGGGTCCGAGGGTTTCCCTGGTGGCACAGTGGTTAAGAATCTGCCTGCCAATGCAGGGGACACGGGTTCGAGCCCTGGTCCGAGAAGATCCCACATGCCGCGGAGCGACTAAGCCCGGGCACCACAACTACTGAGCCTGCACTCTAAAGCCTGCGAGCCACAACTACTGAGCCCACATGCCACAACTACTGAGCCCACGCACCTAGAGCCCGTGCTCCGCAACAAGAGAAGCCACAGTGATGAGAACCCCAAGCACCCCAACAAAGAGTAGCCCCCGCTCGCAGCAACTAGAGAAAGCCTGCACGCAGCAATGAAGACCCAACACAGCCAAAAATAAATAAATAAATAAAAATTTAAAAAATAAGGAGGGGCCGAGAAACTGTTCTCTCCTGGAACACTGTTCTGTCCTGCCCAGAGAGCAGAGATTTGAGAGAAGCAAATGGGGCTGATGGGGGGAGGAAACTCCGCGGGCTGGGGGGTTTGGGGGGCAGGGGGAAGCCAAGGAAAGGGGAACACCCCCACCCCTGGGTACCTCCTGCAGCTTCACCAAGCTTCCTTCCTGTCTCCCATTCACCAGCCCTCTATCTCTTCCCAAACTCCCACTCCACTGAATCATTCTCACTGGAGGCTCCAATGAAAAAAAGAAAAAAATTTAAATTTAAGCAATTTCCTTGTTTTAAAAGCTGCATTCAGAGGCAGGTAGGTTTACAGCGTATATTTTCCTAACATACAGTAATAACTCTCCAGAGTCTGACAGACTAACATTTTTGTGTTAAAAAAGGTAACTTTTATCAGGCAAATAAATGTTATTAAATATGTTATGTTCCCACCCAGATTTGCAGGAATTCTTAGCTATCACACCCAGAAAATCTGTGTATTTCATTTAACTTATCCTGTAAGACATCAGGAAAACAGCGCAGCCACAGCGGCCTTTAACCTTTCCCTGTTTTTATTTTCCATCTCCAGATCCTCGTTCAGACTTCTGCAACTTATTTGTTACTGAGAAACCTGCCCCTTTCCATTTCTCCTCTGTCGAACTGTGATTGGAAACGTTCCTTGTCCTCCTTCCCACACTGACTTTATAGCTTCCCTTCCAGACCACCGCACTTACTCGGCAGGGATCAACACCTAGGAGGCGAGTCCCCCGACAGCAACGTGGGGCACCCTCCCCGAGCCTGGCCGGCACCAGGCTCCACGCAGGCTGGCACCGCAGGCCTCTCCAACACCTGTCCCGGGCGGGCGGGCAGGCAGGCACAGGGCCTGACAGCAGCACGCCAAAGCCAGGCTGTGCCAGTCTTAAAAGGGTAGCAACCCCTGGTCTGAAGTGTTCTCAGACATCACACACAATCCCCAGAAATAATCTCTCCTTTACACAATCCGATAACAGGATGCTGCAGACACTCTGAAAAGTTCAGAAAGGAGGTGACAAAATATTCTTCCTGGTCACCTATGTTGAGTGTGACTGTGGTCTTGGGGCTTATTTCTAATTTTTCACTTCTCTGGTTTCCTGTGTTTTCTTATAATTACACTGTAATTTTTTATCGTCACAATCTCCTTTTGAGAGAATTCAATACTATGATACTATGTTAGGACACACAGATCCACTGTTACTTCGTGGGAACTGTGTCGTCGGCTTTCCTCTAATTTAAAACCTCTCTGTGTTTCCCATATTGCCTTATAATTCCACCTTTAACAATAAATATTATTTTACAGTGATTCCAATAATAATAATTTAAGTTCTTTTAACTCTCTGAGACGAGATTATTGCTATAGTGACCCTATATGCCAGATTCTGAAAGAATGACAATTTCAAATATTGTTTTGTCCAAATAAACCACTGAAACATTCCTCAAATCTCAATGTCTTGGATCCAAAACAACACTAAAGAAAACGTTAAAAAATAAAACTTCTTCTGGGCTTCCCTGGTGGTGCAGTGGTTGAGAGTCCGCCTGCCGATGCAGGAGACACGGGTTTGTGCCCCGGTCCAGGAAGATCCCACGTGCCGTGGAGCGGCTGGGCCCGTGAGCCATGGCCGCTGAGCCTGCGCGTCCGGAGCCTGTGCTCCGCAACGGGAGAGGCCACAACAGTGAGAGGCCCGCGTACCGCAAAAAAATAATAATAATAAAAATAAATAAAATTTAAAAATAAAACTTCTTACTTTTTCATGAGCCTAACACAACTCTATTTACATATTACATCCCACCATATACTTTACAGTTACAATCATAGAGTACAGTCTAGCTTATATTCTACTATTCGCTTGTCAGACATTTCTACATAAGCACCATAATTGTAACTTGGAAGAACTACTTAATATTCTACTATGCTGATGTATTTAAATTTATCAAATCCTTTTTCGACTGTTGAGGTTTTAGGCTGTTTCTACTGTTTCTGCCATTACAAAAATGCTGCCAAAAATTTTTTTTTCGCATATACCTTTCCTGGAACATGAATTACAAAGTCAACAATATGAAAATCATTACCTGGGAAAAAATTTAAAGCATACTGAGCCAGGACTGCCAATCCCAGCTCTGTCCTCAACATCCACCAAGTAACCTAAATTCTAAGACCATTCTACAATTTCTAAAATAAGAATAATTACCACCTGCCCTGGTAGTAAATCTGTTGAAGGTCATCTGGTTGATGTGGTGAAAAGGTGAAGTTAGACAAATCTTAGATATTACGACTGGAGATATGCTATTTGGGGCTCTTAACTTGGGTGCCCACTGACTCATCTACCAATGAAAAACTCTGGGGGCTGCCCTCAATATACCAAACACTAAGGTGATGCTGAGATTATGAAAATGAAAAAGAAACAGGCCCGGGCCTAGATAGTCTCATGGAAGAGCAGTGGAGGGAGACAGCCCGGGACACTAAACGTTAAAGCAGCTTTGAACCAAGCGTCGTGGGACCAGAGCAGAGACTGGCCTGGGAACCTGGAGAGGAGGTGATATCTGAACTGGGTCTCAAGGGACAGAATTAGAAGTAAAAGTGGAGTCAGAATGGGGAAAAAGCTTATGAAGGGGAGACAGTCTGTACAAAAGGATGGCATGGTCTAGCAGCGACGGGAGGTTTGTGAGGCCAGAGATGAGAAGAGCAGGGTGGTACCCCCGAGGCTGGAGGAGAAGCTGGACCCAGGTGACGAAGGACCTTGTAGGCCAAGCTTGGATCCTGCAAACAACAGGGACCCAGCAGTGTAGTGACCAGGGAAATAACGAATAGTTTTGTTTAGGAAGACATCACCAGCATGCGCAGCAGGTGCACCGGAGGGGAGAAAGCCTGACTGGGGGATAATCCAGGTGCCAAATGATGACAGGACTGCAACAAAAGCAGAGGGACCTCAGATTCTCACTTCAACCCACTGTCATAGTGACGTCTTGTCTGCTAGGAACGCTCACTCCATAAACGTCAAAACAAATGAAAAAGAAGGGCTAAATGAAAAGGCAAATTAATTCCTCATGTCTGCCCCCTTCTTCCCCTGAGCAGACACACATGTGCAGCGGAGAGGCTGCAATGCACACCCTCCTCTCACTGAACTCAGCCCCTGTGAGAGAACTCCTGGCCAGCACAAATTTAGACAGAGGACTAATCACACAAACACTCTTGGCTTCAGCAGAAGAGTGAGCCATTTAATCCAGTTCAACTGAGCAGGAAAAATGCAAAAGTAAGATATGAATGGACACAAACAAAAAGGACTGGAATGAGCTCATACTACAAAAAGACTGAGATAACCCAACAATTTTTTCACGGGCACCCTAGTTTATTTCACAAGAGGGACACATTTTTTTTTTGTTATTCCAAAAAACAAACTGAGTTCTTGAACCAAGTACAATCTATATGACATTATAAATATTCACACTCTTTTTCCCCCTATCCATAGAAATAAGATCAAATAAAATGGACATATTTCATCTGACCATTTTCCCTAAATGTACGCTCTTTCAGAAAAGGAGGATGAAATATAAAACAATGCCCTTTTCAGGGTGCTTTAGTAAAGTTATACTCTGTGACCTGGGGTTGGGCTCTGTCTTGGGGCTTTACAGGTGTTCATTTAACGATCCAACGAGAGACAGTGAGCTCAGTGGAAGGAGCACAGGCTTGGAAAAAGACAGACAGCGGGAGGAAACTGGCTTTTGACCCTCATGGAAGTACTTAATTTTTCCTCCAGTTTGTATCCCTAAAATAAATCCATGGTTTTCTTTACTAGCATTATTTAAATTTGATTTTGTCACAGCTAACTGAATCTTTTAGCAGCTCAGGAGACAAGGCCAAGTGCTGCCGCAGTCCCTCTGTGTGAGGTATCACGCGGTAAGCGGCAAGGGTAAGTGAGCCAAAGTGTTCTGATTACATAACTTTCTAGTTGCTACCTTAGGAAGCAGTTTTAAGTATGTGTGAGCAAAGGCCAGTGACAATCCCTGTATCTGAAAGACTCAGGACATATTCATTTCTGCCTAAACCTTCTTGCTCTTTAGCTTTCTACCATATGCACTTTCCAGCTCTGTTCTGGAGAAGATTCAGTCATGAGCACTCCTTCCCCCACCCTCCTTCCCTGCTGAGAGAAGAGACCTCTTGAACTCAGCACCCACCCCAGATTATGGGTTCTGGACCACAGGCAAAAGGTAGACAAAAACACGGGACAGAAAGAATATCAAAATAAAGATACTCCTTTCTGGAAAAGGACAGCCGGCAACCTTACAGCCACTTAAAACACAACTTGAATGCATTTTACGTGTGCAGTTTAAATGCGAAAATATTATAGTCAGGATTTTTTCTGAGGAATGCCATAATTATTTCTTAAGTCTAAATTTTGTAGGTTTTTGTTTTTGTTTCTAGGTGTAGTAAGCCTTGAAAAAAAGACTTTAAAGTTTCTTTTTCTGAATCACTGTAAAAATGAAAGAAGTTTAAATAATTGCCTTTTAAGAAATATTTTTTGATATTTAGACCTCTCAATACTGGGTTCCAACAAAAGATCAGTCAAAAAAATTGAGTTTTACCTTCAAACTCTGAAATGTATTCTACACTGTCACGTCATAAGAGAAGGGACACTGTGCTGCGTTCACTGCCCTATCACTTCCTGGAACATTCAAGAAATGATATCTAATAACTAACTGCTGACTGACTGATGGGGGGAGCTATGCTCAACAGGGGCAGCCTGAGACAGTGACTTGACTAAACTCATAGATCCCAGTATAAATGAAAATGGAGAGAATCTACCATTGGGAACAGAGCTGAAGCTGAGACAGTCAAGGAGAACGCCGAGACACTCCAATGGGGGAAGAACTGTCTTTTCAACAAACGGTACTGGGATTACTGGAAATGCATACGAAAAGAATGAACTTGGATCCCGAGCTCACACTATACACTAAAATGAAGTAAAAATGGGTCACAGACCTCACTACAAGAGATGAACTATAAAACTCAGAAGAAAACACAGGAGTAAATCTTTACAACCTTGGACCTTGTTAGATTTGACACTAAAAGCATAAGCGACCCAATAAAAAATAGGTGAACTGGACTTCATCAAAATTAAAGGTAAAAAGACAACCTAAAGAATGGGAGAAAAATACATACAAATCATGTACCTGATGAAAGTCTACTATCTAGAATATATAAAGAACACTTACATCTCAACAATAAAAAGACAAATAACCCAATTAAAAAATGGGCAAAGGATCTGAATAGACATTTCTCCAAAGAAGATATAAAAATTATCAAAAAGCACATGAAAAGACGTTCAACATCATTAGTGATTAAGGAAACACAAATAAAAACCACATGAGGTATCACTTCACACCCACTAGGATGGCTATAAAAAACAAAACAAAAAAACAGAAAATAACAAGCCTTGGCAAAGTTGCAGAGAACTGGAATCCTCATATATTGCTGGTGAGATTGTAAAATGATAACAAACACTTTAGAAAACGGTTTGACAATTCCTCAAAATGTGAGACATAGAATTACCGTATGACCCAGCAAAATTCCACCCTTGCATAAACACCCAAGAGAACAGAAGACATACGCCCACACAAACTTGTCCATGAATGTTCACAGCGACATTATTCATAATAGCCAAAAAAACTAAAACAAATCCAAAAAATGAAACCAATTGATAAATGTTTAAACAAAATGTGGTATATGCCTATACAATATATTACTTGGCAATAAAAAGGCAGGAAAGACTGATAACATGGATGAAACTTGAAAACACTATGCTAAGTGAAAGAAGCCAATCACAAAAGACCACACAATTCATTTACATGAAATGTCCAAATTAGACAAATCTATAGAGACAGAAAATAGAGTAACAGTTGCCAGGGACTAAGGCAAAGAAAATGTTCTAAAATTAGACTGTGAGAGAGCGGTGATTGCTGCACGCTCTGTGAGTATACTAACAACCAGCAGGGTATACTTTAAGTGGCTGAATTTTGTTGTATGTGAATCATATCTCGATAAGGCTGCTAAATATAGATAAAAATGCAAAAAAGGAAAAAAGAAACAAAACAGAGTTTCGTACCAGCTAAAGCAGATACAAGAAAAGCCAAGTCACCGCCGTGGTAGGGGGAGCTGGCCAAAACTCGCCTCAGCCCAAGTTCATGGGCCCCTCCAACGGCAGGTCCCGGGCTGGGCCGGGAGGATATGGAAAGCCAAGTCAGGCGGCCCCTGCTTTCATGGGTCTTAAATTCCACGAGTGAAGGAGAGAGTGGCTAAGTAAACACACTATGTGGGCGTGGGATTATTTCACCGGATACGAGTCCTAAGGGGGAAGGAAGTCAGTTGTACTGCGGGCCAACCGAGGTCTGGAACTGAATGGGAGAGACAGCAAGATCCTTGGAGAACTCGAGATGAGAAAGGAAGGATGAAGTGAGGCTTAACTGTGAGAAAAGCTGGGGGAGGGGCGTCTGGGGAAACGGCAGGCACAGAGGTGCAGGGGCAGGAGGGGAAGAGGCAGTGTGAGCAGCAGAGGGAGGGAGGCGGGGGAGGGACAGCGCCAGACCGCGCAAGGCCTTCCAGCCACACGAATGGTTCCGTTTAAGTCCTAAATCCTACGGGAATGCACGGAGAGCAGGTGACTGACGAGGTCCAACTTGCATTTTGGGGAAGAGGACTTGAAAGGGCTGAAGCAGACGCTGGCAGACCAGTTAAGGGGCTGCTACAGTAGCCCAGATGAGGATGGCCTGGATGTGGGGCAGGGCAGAGAGCACCACGGCAAGGACGGGATCTGCCAGGAAGAGTGGATGGCAGGCACGCTCTCATCACACCAAGGCCTCTGAGGCCCTTAATTCCACGTATCCTTAAAGTAAGAGCATTAACTAAGGTAATCTGAACACCCGCCTCGGTTTCAATGCTTTTATCACCACTAACATGGCACCAGGCACTCAAAGCTCTCAGTCACCAGAGAAACCTGGCCATTCCCAGCTGCCCTCCCTCTCCCCCCCCCGCTGAAGGACAGCCCCAAGATAAGGCTGAAAGTGCTCACAGGAAAAGCCCTCGCTGTCAGCACATGCAAATTAAACTTTCTCTAGGCCTTCCAAGCCCTTACAAAATGCAGGTCAGATCACAGCAGTCTCCAGCCTAAAACCTTTCAATACAGTCCCACTGGTTTTAGAACTTAAACGAAATCCAAATTTGCAAATAAAAAGAAATCTTCCTTAAAATCCTGAGGAAGGGCTATTCCATTTTATAAAAAAAGGAAATAGTATGTTAAATCCCTAAGAATGACCTATTGGGTGGCAAAGCACGCAGACATTACATTACAGGTAAATTAATTTTGCTTCTCTCTCCACTGGAATGAGAGCTCCATGGAGACAGAGGTGCCAGACTCATGCCTGGCCCAGAGCAGAGGCGCAGTGAAACTGATGGTGAAGGAAAGCCTGGTTACCATGACCTAGAAGAAGTCCGAGCAGTGGGCTTTAGTTATTCATTAAAAAGAAAGGGTAGGTAAGGTGGTAAGCTTCACAATACGTTGGGTCAAGTGCTTTTGGAATTTCAACAGTTATCCACAGTTGCAGGGAAATATAAATAATCGAAGGGAAAAAACGGCCAACCCTATAAGCGATTAATGAAATACGCATTAAAAGAATTTTAAGGTTCCATTATACACCTACTAAGACATTGAAAACATTTCTCTCCCCTGAGCCACACCCAGGCAGGACTCATGGCAGGAGGGCGGGGAGAGGGAAAGACGCTTGCAGGAATGTCATTACCAGTGACCAGGGAGGGTCTGGCTCCCTGAAAAGCACCCTGGCGAGATTAACAAGCCCTATAAACCGGTTGGTAGTCTTTAACTACAGAATCCTCTTTACAAAATACACCCCAAGGAAACACGTAGTCCAAAAGAGAAATAAAGAAACCTGTAAAATATGTACACGGCCTAATGGTAAAAATAATGAAAAACTGGACACACTGCAAATGACCAACAACAGGACTAAGCAAACTATGGAATATCAACACCGTCGACTATACAGCCGTTAAAAAGGAGTATACGGATTTCACTGACACTTTACATACATACATTCTTTCCATATGTACCAGGATTTTTTCCAAAAGCGGAACATGTTAAAATCCCACTTCTGACTAGGTAAAAAGGTCTGTCTGTACTCTGCGAAAGACACATAAATGTAGAGGCTACAAAGTTTGGTATTTATCAGCATTCAAAATAAATGTCCTACTAAAATCACCTGTGTTTGTGAAAGCTGAACGCTCTGGACCTGTGGAAGCAGAAAGTAAGCATTTGGTAGCTGTTTTACAGACCCTTCTGCAGAGATTCTGCGAGTGCCAATGCCAGACACCTGCAGGGGAAAAAAAAAAATTCTATTACTTTTGAAACACATTTGACGTAGTGCTGAAATACCTTTCCAAAGGAAATCTGTGTTCGTCAACTTGGCCGTCAAGACTATTAATCCAATTATTATATTTATCTTCGTCCCCCAAAAACAAAAATGCAACAAAAGTTGCTGTACTTAAGCTGAATGTTCCTCAGTGCAGCAAATCCCTTCAGAAATAGACAACTTTTCTGATATGGGACCACAAGTTACATGAAATCCTGTAAGAATTAGCCACCAAAGTGATAGATCTTGGCACTTAAATGAAATATGTCACAGATACCGCTTAAGATAAAGATTCCTGACTATTTCTGTGACCAACAACAAAAAGACTCCTCTCCCTCCCTCCCCAGTGCTTTGCCAGAATAGGGAGCTCCCTGGGGACGGGCCCCCAAGCATGCAGTCCGTGTCCCCAGAGCAGAAACAGTCCTGAGCCCGGGAGAGGAGGAGGCAAAACCCCCAGGGGCCGCCCTCACAAGCTTCCTATCCCTGGACTGCTGGAGGTGAGCGTCGTGAGTTTTGAAACCCCATTATATTTTATACTAGAAAACCGTCAGATAGATTTCTCTGTTTTGTTCTGATACCCTTTCGAGATCCAAGGTGCATTCCAGCCGTGCACTTTGCACGAAAGATGGCCACCTGGCCCGTGAGGCAGAGGAAGGAGGAGGGCTGGTTAGCTGGACATCAACTAAGCAGCCTTAGACTTGAATGACATAAACTAGGTGGCAACATTTCCAAAAGGCTTTTCTTTAACACCCAAACTCCTTCATTACGTCAACAGCCAAATATGACCAACAGAAAAAGCTACTTACATGATAAGAAAGAACTCCATGTGAGGAGGTATTAATAAATAAAGAACTTTCAATGCTTCCTTCTTCAGTAGGTAAGAAAATAATTCTGAAGGACGTTTTCCCCATTGCTGGAATTACCTGAAAGAAAGCTACCTCATTAGCCACTTGGAATGGCCCCTCTTTGACAAATTGTCTTTCACAGACTTTCTTCTTGACAATTCCTGTTAACAGATATTTGCGTATTCTTGCACCCTTGATTTATGCATATCATGAATCCCCGAGAATGTCCAAACAGATCAATATCCAACAATCTAAGAGAAAATATCGAAGAACACACCGTGGACTTAGGGCAAGACAGCTTTCACCCCGAGTGGAGCCATGTGCCTCATACCTTTCCTTTATTCTCCTCTTCCTCCCCCATGTGTTCAAGGGCCTGTGTCTAACACACTTCCACCTCCACTTAAGTAAAGAGAGCCACCGGTGTACCGACATGTTGCTACTTAGTAAAAGTCAGGGACAGCGTTTATCTGGATGGACTGTCATGATCAAAATACTGGGCTCCCCCTTACTCCACTTCCTGAGTCCCAGTATTAAAAAAATATGGGGATAGTAAGGAAAATAAACTCTAGTAGTAATCTGGATCTTCATTAAAAGCTAAAGACCTTTTAAAAGTTTAAAAATTAAAGTTAACTTGAATTACTAAAATTAAGACTATTAGGGACTTCCCTGATGGTCCGGTGGTAAAGAATCCACCTTCCAATGCAGGGGACGCGGGTTCAATCCCTGGTCGGGGAACTAAGATCCCACATGCCGCGGGGCAACTAATCCCACGCACCACAACTACTGAGCCCACACACCGCAACCAGAGGGAAGCCCGCGCTCCGCAACAAAGAGCCCGCGCACCGCGACGAAGAGTCCGCTTGCCACGATGAAGACCCGACACAGCCAAAAAAATAAATAAATTTTTGAAAAAATTAAATTAAATTAAAACTATTAGAAGATCAGGGTTTTGAGTTCTGTGTTATGGTGCATATTAGCTTCACAAGGAACCACTCACCCCCCTTAGGCCTGTATTCAGAAAAGAGTCCTAACCATCCTAGCACGCTCGCCAGGTAAAGAGATCACCACTGTAAACTTGTACTAGTTACTAAATGCTTCAGCACTGGTAGTCACTACGAGACAAGTAATATTAAGGTTCTTTAAGTATGAAAAAGTCGTATTGAATACACACGCATTACTACCTAGTTTAAATTCGTTAAACTTTTTTTTCCACATAGATAATCAAGAGTCACCAAAATTATGAATCTGAACAACTGAAAAAATAAATGCTAAAGTGAACACATAGAAGGAAAGCATCTGGGTAGCAGAAAAAGGGGAGACAGGCAACAGAAAGTGAAAAAACTACAGGCAAAGAAAGCAAGAAAAGCTGGCAGCCCGCCACAGCACAGCTTCCAAGACGCGTCCACACTCACCCTGCAGTGAACGGGAGGCACATGGAAATGTCCCGCAGCTGTAAACACGGAATTCACCACGACCTCGCTGTCCCTGCTAGGGTTATACGCATAGAGAATCTTCGCTGCAGGGTGTCCCAGGAACCTAGGAGGGGAACAAGGAAAAAACGCAAGGGATTGTATGGTTATAAACAAAATCATCCATCCATCCATATATACACTCTAAACCCAGAAAGCTGTTGAACTTCATTACAAAGTTAAAAGCAACAATCCTATTGTTAATAAAGCATTCTATCCACAAGAGTCAAAAAAATTTTTTAATCGTTTCTTTTACAAGACACTCACGCCAACCCACAGTAGCACCCCAACTGATTTTTGTATTAGAAGAATTCAACCCATCGAGGCCATTGAATGCTTCCAAAAAAACACCTAGGGGGAACTAGGTATCTGTCTGACATGGGTCTCTAATGCAAAAGGAAATATGTTTAGATAAGAAGCTGTACTCACAGAAAAAGCCAGTCTTCTTAGGGTTCATTTTCTGAGTAATACACTTAAAGATACTTTTGGGGGGAATGGATTTCAACCGGCAAAGAGACTGTGTTAAGTCTTATAAAAGAAAACTTAATTGTTAAACACCATTCTTCCGAGAAAAATGAAAGCTCTGCAGCACTTTCTAGCTTTGGCTGTTATCCATTTAAAGCATGAGTCTTTCAGAAAACTCTAATGAAAGCTTTGGCTCCTCCATCCACAAACATGCACACAAAAGTGTTACACATACTTTCAAAACTTTCCATGACCCTCAGAGTTAAGAATCTCTGCTCTTCAGCAAATACCCTAACTGATGGAAACCTTGATGTTGAATCTTTTCCACAGGGCTCTCCATCTACAAGGTGGGCTCTGACAAAGGAACTTCAAGAGGAAAGGGGCCAGTTTCTAGCCCAGCTGCCTGGAGCTACCTGCAATGTTCCCTCGAATCGTTTACTCTGATTGCTACTACCCAATACCAAATTCACTCCAGTTAAACCGTGTTGTGATAAATAGAGAGCCAGCAAAAATTTCACTTAAGTCATCTTTCCAGTTTTAACACCCTCAGTGGCAGAGGCCCAAATAAACGGTTCTCTTTAGTATGGCCTAGAAGTGAAACTATATTCTAAATACAGGAAAAAAAATCATCTACATTATGTTTGTGTTTTTCTGATTTTGTTCCAATTTCTCTTATATTAAAAACTAGGGGTTCAGGGTTTCCCAGGTGGCGCAGTGGTTGAGAGTCCGCCTGCCGATGCAGAGGACGCGGGTTCGTGCCCCGGTCCGGGAGGGTCCCGCGTGCCGCGGAGTGGCTGGACCCGTGGGCCGTGGCCACTGGGCCTGCGCGTCCGGAGCCTGTGCTCTGCGGCGGGAGAGGCCGCAGCCGTGGGAGGCCCACTGTACCGCAAAAAACAACAACAACAACAAAAAAACAAAAACAAAAACTAGGGGTTCACAGTTGAATATTAAAAAAAAACATGTGCTTTAGGAAAAATTAAGTGCATGCTGTTTCTCTTATATACAATAGGATTTCCAAAATACTGTATTAGTGCCATCAAATCCTTGGAATTTTTCTTTCAGCTTTTCCTTCTACTTTTAATCACAAGTCTTAGTTGGAGACTTAGTATGTCCAATATGTATTTTAAAAGTCCTTAACAGCCAGTTACAAATAAAATACAATAAGTGTGATTAAAACGTTGATTTTTTTTTTAGAGTGTTCTTAAATAAAACAACTAAAAAATTTTTATACTATCATAGCACCTCAGAAAGCCCTGTGTCAGGAGTACTAGGCTCACATCTGCCTTTTCCCTCAATTAAATTAAATAAATAAGAACTTCCATGATTTTAGGTTTTACGTGAATAATATGAATCAATCAGCAGTTATTAATACTTATCCTCAAAGCTTTTGTTTCCGTCACATAATTGGAATACAAGATTTTTAGTTTCAAAGGATACAAATGTCTCCCCGAGAAACACCTTAAAAAATAAGACCACAAAACTGCAATGTAACAGAGCCCAGTGGCTGTGTCCACCAGAAACCTCATCAGACCTAACAGAGAATGCTGGCTGAAACCTAGTCACCACAGTACTATTTTTATCCTATTTTTTTTTAATTCTATTTTTAAAAGTGTTATGAGGATAAGAATTTCCTTCACTAGTGACAACTGGAAGATACTCTATTAATTTAATACTACAAAAGAATGATTAAGATTTCTTATGAATGATTAGCACGTTTAATCTCAGGACCAGCAGAATATTAACCCTTAACATAAACGCTAAGAAGTAGGCAGGGGGCAACTGAATAACATGATCCTGATTCTGCATCCTAGAGGGAAACCAGAACTCTGAGAAGGAATGAGGTTTGCTCAAGGTCAACGCCAAAATAAACAATAGCAAAACCTGACCTAGGGCAGTGAAGAAATGAGAACTCTCTGGTTAAAATGTGTATCTAATGCCTATGGATTAGACCATTTGTTAGATGCAAGGTAAAACTTGGCTAATTTTTTTAAAGTGTTCTGATTTAGGCTATATTTTGTTATTATTGAGTTTTTTTTAACTTCAGCAAAAATAATTTATTCCCATAACCATATCCTGGATCTCAATTATGAGAAAAATAGCATGGTACATGCTGGCTTAGAAATCAAAAGATTTACTCTGTCACTTCCAGTAAAATGACCTTGGGAAAATTGCATTACTTCTCAGCAACAAATATATGAGCATTTGTAGTACATGCTCCAATACAGAGATATTTGGAAATGATTCTCTCTCTTAGACAACACCTACCTCCAATATCCTTCCAGGACTGCGGTTAAGACTCAACTCACAAGAGACAAGATTGTACTTTAAGAACTATAAACTACTACATAAACAAAACTGAATTATCCAAAGGTGATTCAAGTCTAAAACTCAGTAACCTTTTCAAATCAAGAACTTTAAACATTTCTTTTCAACATGCTTCCAGCTATTAGAACCAGAAATTGATGTGCAGAGCTAATTAACATACACAGATAATACATACATACATCCAATCATGTGCACTGACGACTGTAGGATATTTTTATATTACTGAAGAGTAAATATACTATGGACAGCCAGTCTCCCATGAACTGGAATTGTTATCCTAATCTAAGTGTATTTACTACTATCCATCTTGTTATATCTACCAATCTGTAACATACACTTTAAAGTAGGTTCTGCACTGAAATTTCTTTTTACAATACTTTTGACAAAAGCAAAGTGAACTCAGAATTTGAAATCAGTGACGTTTGATTATAAAACCTCATTCTTTACCTAAGAATAAAAATATAAAAATTCAAGAACAAAAAAGTAGGCGCCTAGACTCTTGTAAAATCAGCAAGCTCCCTTCGCACTTTTATCACTTCTTCCTTTTACAGACTCTCCTTAAAAAGCTCAACAATGTGCTTTTAAATTTAAAATTCATTATTCTTCATGGCAGCTCTGATATTTTGATGATCAGAAGGAAATGGAAAGAAGGAAACCAGATGAATAAAGGAGAGCACACCAGGAGACCACCACTAACTCACCCCAGATGCTCTCCTAGCACCATGGTTATTTCACTTACATAACTTTTCTTGTAACTGAAAAAAGTTCTTCATAAAACTGAAGTGATGTTCCAGGCTGCCAAAACAAGCAGAGTTTTTAATCCTGAAACACTCTTTTACTTCCACCTCGAAATTCTACTAACGTGAAATTACATCTACTCAGTGCAGCAAAATTCTGCATCCAGGGAGTCTTAACACTTCATTACAACCAACATGAGTCCTGAAGTTCCCTCCTGAGCACAGCTTCACCATTCTCTTCCTTAATTTCTCTGAGTTCCCAGATCAGTCCCTCAACCGACACTCAGATCACATCCCCTTCATCTCATGGTTCTCAACAAGAGGTACTACAAGGAATTACAGCTTCCACGCTGTCTTCCCCACTTAACTTGTTTCCAAAGCCTCAATCATAGTAACTAATGTATGTACAATTTTGAATCCCAAAGCATAAGGAGCAGTAAAAACTGAGTGAATAAGTGAATCTAATTTTAAAAATTCAGAAACCATCAATATGTAGAGTTTTTCGTTATAAAATAACCTGCTTTGTTTCAGAAAAACAAGGACTTACTATCGACTTAAATTACACGGTACATTCATTAAAAACTAAAGAAAGGGCTAAAACAACTCTTACACTCTCCTTTTCACAAAAATGTTCCTTTTAACAAGTTCTAGGATCAATCTCTCTTGATATTATCTATATATTTAAAATATATTTAACATCATACATATACATAAGAGATATCCTGAAAGCAAAGAGTGTAAATAATAAATTACTAAAAATTATAAAGAGAAGATACTTACTGAACTCCAAAATCTAGAACTGATGGCTGAAAATGTAAAGCTTTTCCACTAAATAGCTTGTCTGAGAAGCTAAAAAAGACAAGACAAGACAGATTAATTTTTGTTGTACTTTTAAAATTTGAATGCTGAGTTAAGAGGATATACTTAGGCCGATAGCTCTCATAAGATATAATTTTACTCCCTTATAAAGGAGTCAGAACTAGATTTTAAATGTTAAAGCTGAATTATTTGAAGCCTAATATAATTCTACAGCTGCAAAAATTTACGATACTCTTAGATTATGGTTAGTATAACTTCATACCAAACATATAGATTCTATAAGCATTCAGATAAAAAATGGAGATAGATTTAATTTTTAATAGGCTTCATTTCTGGGCGAATTCAGGAAACATATCTATTTTCACAAACCCCAAATCAAGAAAAGACACACAAGGGCGGGAGCTGAGGGTAAGGGGTTGCAGAGGGAGGGAGCTTCGGCCTCCACATTCGTTAAACAAGTTGTAACAGGAAAAGGATCAGGAGCATAGCCAGGGTTGCTCCCAAAAGCTGAAACCATCACCAGGCCTGTATTTTTAAGATTAACAATCAAATAAAATCTCATACGGCAGGTCATATTTTCAGCAGTTGTTAATCATTACTATGATTTCATTTTCCTTCAGAACCAAAAGCCAGAAATTAAAATACTAAAAAACATATAAAGACATTAAAAAATAAGCTATAACAATATATATACATACTTAAAGACTTAAAATACAAAATATATGTAAAAATATATATAAATATAAAATATATACACGTGTGTGTATCAAGAAAGTATTAACTGTCATACGACATTTCTTTTAAGAAATTCTTTTTAAAAAAAAAAAAAAAAAAACAGTAGGTCCTTGTTGGTTATCTATTTTAAATATAGTAGTATATACTTGTCAACCCCAAACTCCCAATCTATCCCTCCTCCCCCATCCCTCTCCCCTGGTAACCATAAATTCATTCTCTAAGTCTGTGAGTCTGTTTTGGTTTTGTAAATCAGTTCATCTTTTTTTTTTTTTTTTTTTAGATTCCCCATATAAACGATATATTTGTCTTTCTCTGTCTTACTTCACTTAGTGTCACAGGACATTTTAAAAGCCATGTACTCCAAAAATACTTAACTGGAGAAGCTCCTAAATGTAGCATGCATAACTGTTTTCAGAGACTCAAGTAAGTTTTCCAAAATACAATCTTTCCATGTTCTCCTCCCGCAAAGTAGCCCTCCAGCAAGCAGAGTCCAGAGGCTGGTCCAGGAATAGACATTTGAGTTTGAAACTTGCCGGCCCACAGAAACGCTATAACCTTCAGCAAGCCCCTCTCCCATTTTTCTTGAAGGTGCAAACAATACAGAGAACCCCTTCCAAAATCCTCATCTCATAGGAAGAATCCTGGTTGCAATCTCTTCTTCCTCTCTCCACTTTTCTGCCTCTGTGTAAGCTTCCCTTCCTCCATCCCCTCTCCTAAGAATCCTTTCTCTGTTATCTCTTATCTGTATCTCCTTTATTCTACCTCAGCATCAACTGTATTAATAATAAAGGTGACCTCAGTGTCCATCTGCCAACCTCCTCCCTCGTGTCCAGCTCGGGCAGGTGAGAGGTATGCTATTTACTGGTCTCTCTCAAGCCCCAAAAGGCCAGTACTAACTCCATGACTTGCTTGCAAAAAAAGGCCACAAACACACACCCAGTTGCCTCCAGAAATGTTTTAAAGAGCTACAGGAGGCGACATAAAGAGTTGCCAACATCAGACGCACCGCAGTCACCCCCACTCCAGACAGAGATGGTCAGGGCTCAGCATTCCAGAAGGAAAAGAAAACAGGCAACTTCACATGCCAAGAATGATCTTAGAAAAGTCAGGCTACTGTATTAGTAAAAAGTAAAATAACTGATGAGAGTCTTCTTCCTGCCTTGGGTACTGAAAGTGGATTTATCATCAGATTTCACACACAACTTCTGAATGAAGACGAGGTTTTGGAGGATTTAAGTAATTCACCCAAGATCACATAGTCACTAAGAGGCACAGCCAAAATTCCAATGCAGATCTGTCTATCCAGGTCAGAAACCTGAACCCTGCGTGGAGTTCAAGTCCATCCAAGTTCACATGACCTACCCAAGGAACCAAGGCAGTGTCACCTGCCAGGACAGGGGCAGGGCTTCAGAGCTGAGACCCAAAGCCGTCACTTAACTTCTCAGAAGTCCCAGCCTTAGTATCTGTAACATGAAAATAACAACGGTATCCACCTTATAGTTATCATGAGGTTAAAATGAAATAATAATGCCTTTGCTACATGCCTGGCACATAGTTAAGTGCAATAAATATTAGATCGTGTTACTAAGAGGATGACTGTCATCTAACAGGAAAAGCAATGAGAACAGATGCAGAGGCCAACTGAGCATGAGTCAGAGCTGACCTCAGGATTTAGAAGTCCCAAATGGGGTAGTAGTAATTATCTCTGAATAGAACAAGTGAAATATAAACCTGGGGGGTCTCACACCATAACAGAGTTTTCTAAAACCCACAAGCAGGAAGCTTTTCATACCCAGTGAAAATCAGACATTTAAGCAGTACGGTAGAAACTTCAAAGAAACTATTTTTTGACCTCACAATGGAGAAATAAAACCACGTCAGTATTTTTTCCTAAAAGTCACAGAACAGATTTATCTTTCTCATTTGGTCAGTTTCAGCTCACTTGACTTTACAATCTGGAGACCAGATCAAGTTGTACAAGGAGATTTAACATCACTATATGAGTTAAAAAGTTAGTTCCCATAGATAAAACCATTTTAGACACAGGTACTGACCTGGAAGGATCTCACGCACATACCTATGACCTCGAGTATTAAAGACTGAAGGGGGAAAAAAGCAGCAAACTGCCAAAATTTAGTCAACTATGGACATCAACAATCATCCTCAAATATCAGTGCTAGCTAGGAAATCATACTGTGTTTAAAGATGCCAAAGTTTTCATTTCTAAATCGACAACATCAAAGAAATAACTTAAGCCTCAAGAGCTTCAGAAATAAAAGATACACTGTCTTCCCTTTCCTTTTTCTCTCAAAAATCAGCATTACCCTCTTCACATCTGTACCCTTAACAATACAGATGATTCTTTTATGTGGAAGTCCACCTGGCCTCTTGTACTCTTAGGAGTCCCCACATCTGCCATAAAATAAAGGCATGCATCTTGTAAAACTAAATTATAAATTCATGCCATGTATTTCTAACTTTCACCCTTTCCCCATCTGCAAGATGATTATAAGGAAAAGCCCTTTATTAAAAGAGAAAAAATAAGAGCGAGCCTGTTCTGCTTCTATAGCAGGAACAAGGCACAGAAATAAGACATAAAATTGACAGCAAACTGAGGCGAGGCACTCCTGTTACATGGACCCCGTCCCATGCTCACTTATTCTGAAGATGCCCTCCTCCTGCAGAGTCGCGCCTTCCCTCAGCTTCAGGACATGTGGACAAGGAATTCCACACATGCTTTTTTGAAAGAATATCTTTGCTTAAGATTACCTGACTTTTTTATCTTCTTTCTCTCTCTTTTTTTTTTAACTTTGGCCATCTTTTTCCTCTGTATATAAAACAAAGAAACACAGTTCGAAAAAGTGGCTAGTAAGAGGAAAGAAATTTCACTAGAAATGAGAAGACTTTGGGTCAGGTTCCAGCCAGGAGCTCCCACGTGACACAAGGCTTGGTCTCCTCTTCAGCAAATCGAGGGGGCTGGGCTGGATGATGCCAAGATCCTTGGAAAAGCACTCGGATGCCCAGTCCTCCTTCCTAGGAAAATTAAATCGATCTGCGAATATCAGACACACCCTTCAAAAAAATTCAATCCAGTAACTTAGATATAAAAATGAATTAACTATAACCAACTGTTCCTGCCATTCACAAATGTTATCCAACCAAAACACATCATTTCAGACGCAGTGCTCCTCCTCTTGGGAACGAGCATCAGGGCCCAGGGGCTCGGGCCCCTGACTCACAGCCCTCGGCTGAATTCGGTGTGGCCCAGCTGCACGGGGAGCAGGCGGCCGGCTCAGAAGAATCTCTCCTGAAGATCGTGATCCAGGAGGCCGGGCCAGGCTTGTGTGCCAACAGGCAAAACTCAAAGATCAAGAGAGTTCAAAGCGCAGGGGAAGAGAAACTTACTGAAAGAGTCAGGAAAGGCTTCGAGGGCTGGGGCTCCACCGACAGCAACCCTCAATGGAAACTGAACCAAGGCACCTCCAGCCAAGCTAACAGCTTGAGGAGCACAGGTCACTTTGGAGAACACCCTCTGATTATCTGGTGGCTCCAGCCACATGCAGAGTGGGGAGCACAAAGCCAGGCGGGAGTGTGAGCAGGGAGGAAGGAAAGCGCAGACGGGAGTGCAGCCCTGAGACTGAGAAGGCACTGCCACTGACAAGGCCACTGCATTGTTAATCCCCTTGGACCCTGAGCAGGAAAGAGGGACTTCTAGGACTCAGCTGCTATTCCCAGGGACCTTGGAGGAATTCAGTACTTCTCCCTTATGCAGTGGAACTGGAACCCACCGCTGTACAGATATAAGAAGCCCCAGCCTGCAGCAGCCCTTAGGAATCTTGCCCACAGCCAGACTGGCCACCGCAGGGCAAGGCCTGCACAGCCCCACCAATGGCACTGACGCTGCCCTGAGTACCCCTCGGATCCATCGGTACCAGCTCTAGGGCCTTCAGTTGAAGAACAAACGGCCCAGGCTGCATGATTTATGAAATGAGTTCTGTAACTACACGAGTTATAAAATTCTACATCATAATTTTGGTAGTACAAATTGTGTTCTGCTTTACTTTTAATTTAAAAATTACTTCTCCCCAGAAGTCTGCTGAAAGGAAAAGAATATGAAATACACAGGCATGTCTACTTAAGTTAGAAATGTCATTCTTCCTGGTAAATTAACTATTCGCAAAGAACAGCTTAAAAATGGAGGCAGAGGGACTCCCCGGCGGTCCAGTGGTTAGGACTCCACGCTCTCCCCAATGAGGGCACAGGTTCAATCCCTGGTTGGGGAGCTAAGACCCCGCAAGCCGCAAGCCAAGAGGCACGGGGGGGAGGGGGAAATGGAGGCAGAAACCCGTATTCTTCCCCATTAAATTCCCAGAGAGGAAAAAAGTCATTTGGTAGTAGACGATTTTCCTAGTTTCTTCTACTATAGAAGCCCTGGGCTTCAAAGTCAAAGTCGAGGAAAGTCCTTGGAGCAGTACCAACAGTGGTCTGTTGGAGGAGGTCTCACTGACAAGAGATCTGGGATTTCAAGCCACCTGGCGCGGTGATGGCCAACCCCTCCAAGGCCAGGACAGAAGTCCTCCACAGCAGTCCACCCCCTGAGTTGCTGATGTCCTTCTCCGTCCAGAGGAGGACGACCCCTACCTCGCCTTTCTGCGTGGGTCCTGGGCTGATTCCAGGGCCTCCCAGCCCCATCCTGCCCTCCCCAGGGTTTTCACCATCTCCTTACCTGCGCCGTCTTTCTCGTCCACTTACACACGTGAAACTCACGCCCCCTCACTTGAGAAGAGGCCCTGATGCTTCTCACCCGCTCCAAGCCCTCTCTGCCCTTTGCAGCCAGCTGCCGGCGAGAGCACCAATGGCCGCAGGCACGTCTACTGAGCACTTACAGTGCACGGATGCTGTGCCAAGCGCTTGATTACCCCGTGTAACCCCATACACCCTGTGGGTGCTGTCAGTACCCCGCTTCCACACACAGGGACACAGACGCGCTGAGCGCTTAAGTGACCTGCCGAAGCCCATGTAGCCCACTTAGCGGCCGGTGGTTGAAGGGGACCGTGAACCCGGCTCAGAGACCCGCCCCACGCTGCCTCCGGCCCCCTTCTCTCCCGCATCGCCCCCTCCCTCACCGAGACTGCTCTTGCTGAGGTCTCCAGGGGTAACAAGCTGTGACCTCGGGGACCGCGCTGACTCACTCTCGGGGCTACTCTCTCCCGGAGTGCCCTCCCTTGGTTTCTAAGCTGTCCCGCCCAGTCTTCCTCCCACCCCTGGGGCTCCCCCTGCTCACCTCTCCCAGGTCACCCCTTCCTCCGCCCTTCCTCAATTCTCACTCTTTCTGGACCATCACACTCACCCCTTAGGCTCACCCATCACCAACAGGGTGATGCTTCCCATACAGACATCTGGATTTTTCTGGCTGTCCAGCATCTAAGCTTCCTTACCGCATTCACAGATTTGCCACTGTCACCCCTGCTGAGCTGTGAAAGGGCCAATGACAGGTGACCTTGAACAACACTGGGGCTCAGGGGCTCCGCCCCCACACAGTCAAAAGTCTGCATTAACTTTACAGTCAGCCCTCAGGATCCGCCCCCTAGTTGCGGTTCTGCGCCCACAGGTTCCATCAACTGCGGATCGTGTAGTCCGTATTGATAGAAAGAGAGCACGTCTAAGTTCACCTGCACAGCTCAAACCCGAGTTGTTCGAGGGTCAACCGCCCTAGTTTTAGTGGCCCAGCTTGCTGCCGGGCGCCAGCACACGACCTAGACTTGGCCAGGCTCACCGGCCCGGGGCAGGGCAGCGGCTAATGGTGCCACACGGGAGGAAGGAGGTGGGGCTGTTCTGGGGTAGTAGCCACCACAGACGGGGAGCAGCAGGGGCTGGGGCGTCCTCAGCAGTCTCCTTCCAGGACACGCTCTGGCTGTGGTTCCCGCTGCAAAGTCCCCTGCTTGCTTGTTTGTTTTCTGAGCCTGGTTCCTAAGTCTTCCTCGAGATTCTCTACGCTGCCCAACATCTTTTCAATGAATTCCTTTTCTGCTTAAATCAGCCAGGGTCGGTTTCTGTGGTCTGACTGATTCATTTCCCAAGCCTGTGTATCTGCGGCCTGGACTCCTCTGCTGAGCTTCTGACTCGTGCTTCCATCTGAAGCGGACGCCAGCCCACAGACGGCCCCCCGGAACCCCCAAACACAATCCAAGATGGAGCTCAGCATCTTCCTTGGTCTCCCCAGTGGTTCACGGCGCTGTCTGCCCCTCCTGGTGAGCGACAGCCAACCCGCCCAGCCGGGAGCCCTGCTGACACCCTGACTTCTCTACCTTTCTTAACTCCACACGCGGCCGACACTGAGGGCCGTCCTGGCATCTGACACGCTGATACCACACAAAGCCATCCCCTCCTTCTAGTCTCACTAGCAGGACCTTACATTCAAAAGACGTTACATCTGCACGTTAAAGAATTTTAAATATATTATTGCGTTTACACATTTAATCATACCACAGTCCACATGCTATAAAGAACGCCTTTAGTTAAGTGGTTAAATAACCATGCAAAAACCTATAAAAGAAAAGGCCAGTAATTAAGCGTATGTTTCCTACTCCCAGCCCAACTTTCTCTTTACTGTAAAACATGGCTTCTCATCTACGGTTTAAAGACTTAACATCTTTTCCTAGACTCTACTATATGTTAAAATAGTTTAACATGATTTTTAAACCTGCAAAATACAAAATACATTTTGCACTACCTTTCAGCTCTAAGACAAGTTAGCGTGAAAAAGTAAATCAGTACTAGACGTCTCCAGCAGTAACAGTCTTGGCCAGATGCTACACGTGGTGAAGAGGAAGCCAAACAGAAATTCACACAAACGATAAGTGAATGGGGAGACCGGGAATGAAGGCCTTTTCCTCCTCAATCGTAAGTGGACAATGCCAACTTGTGCAATACGGTAGCTCTATTTAGAAAACCAACCAACGTGCCCATATAAATTTAGATATTAGTTCTCTGAACATGAACAAGCTGGTTTGTTTTTTTTTTAACTGAACAATTGTTGACTTACACTATTGTTAGCTTTAGGTGTACAGCAAAGTGATTCTCATATATACACATTCTATTTCAAATTCCTTTCCATTATAGGTTATTACAAGATACTGAATATAGTTCCCTATGCTATACAGTAAATCCTTGTTGTTTATTTTATATATAGTAATGTGTATCTGTTAATCCCATACTCCTAATTTATCCCCTGCCCTTTCTCCTTTGGTAACAGAAAGATACTCACTGACATAGAGAACAAGCTATTTTTTAAAGCTCAACTATGACCCTTTAAGCAACTTGGCATATAAACATCACTTTTTCTTCAACAAAATAATTTTATTTCCTAACACATGGCAAACGTATATATCCAATGTGTACTCATCTTGCACATTTATTCACAGATGACTTCCAAACTACAACCGCCTTGATATTTAAGCAGGAACTAAACATTACCTTAGTTGATATGAAAAATGCTTTTAGATGGATAACAGTATGAATATACTGGATTGGTCATAGCAGAACTTGATTAATTAGATTAGTTCTATAAATTCAAAGCTTGGGAAAGCCACTACTTTTGCATCTGACGCTTTCAGACGAATAGGATGCAGCAATATGAGCTTGTATTCCAGAGAAATTCCTTTAGTTTTTCTGGTGATGGAACCACCATCACCAGAAAAAAAGCGGCAATGTCAAATCCCACCAACACTAATTCCTTCACTCTACCTGCATCAGACATTACCGCAGCCAAGGCAGTTTGACCTAAGAATCCAAAGAAGAGTAAGAGGCTGCCTGACTTCCATGGGCCTACAGTCTCACATATCACTCAAGGTGGAGCACAGTCCATAAGAGGGAAAGATGCTGTGAAGCAGGTTCAGAAAAGCTTTCTGGACAAGACGGCGTTGAGCAGGACCAGAAGGCTGGATGTGCCGTGTTCAGGTGAACGTGGAGGAAGGGGTTCCCGACAAGGGAAACACAAGTGAAGGCGCACGGACTTCAGGAAGATTGGTAACACAAAAACGGAAGAACCTAAGGGGATTTCTTATAGTTTCTTGGGAGGATGAAAGAGTCATCCTATATAACTTCAAGGTCCAGAACAACATTTTAATTCAAACACAATGCACTGATTGACTTTTTCAATCCCAACGTGAGCAAATATATCAAAACAATTTCAGGCAATTACGAAGAATATTAGCAATATTGTCCGAAAAAATCTAATGAAAAATGCCTAAGCGTTTTAACTGTCCCTTGAAGGGCCAGCCCTCCTGGCCATGGCATCAGCGCGCCGCAAAGAGCAAGGATTCGCGTGCTCTGAACATGCCCCTATTCAACAAGCTCAAGTCCTCTCCCTTTAAAAGAGAAAAACAAAATCTACCCTCTGAATGCAAATTTTTTTTGAAAACAGGAATGTAGAAGAAGCTCTTCTGATTGGCCTATCAGGCTTTCCACTTAACATACTAACACAGAGCCCACACTTGCCCACAGAGCATAACTCACTACTGCCAAGCTCACAGCTTACACGACAGAATCCCACCGTCAGCGTGGCTTAAACCCTGATCTTTCTCATGTGAAGCCCAAGGCTTACTGACACTGGAGAAACCGTCCCGAGTGTGCCCCGAAAAACAAGGACTCCTTAACACAAGACAGAGAGACTGGGGTTTTCTCCTAGGGATGGAGGGGCTGGTAACTCAAAAATGTGTTATGTCGAAACCAATTTGCCCTTGAGAAATAATGGTCACGGTGTCACGGTTTCTCTCACAGGGTTCTGTGGCAGAGACTGGCCCTCAACATCCCTTCTCTCCTTCTTCCACTTCGTTTTTGGCTGGGCACATTTCCCAAGCTCCCTTGCAGTTAGGTATGGTCACGTGACCAGGCTCCAGCAAATGGGATGTAGGGTCCTGTGGCAGGTGCCAGGAACCCTCTGGCCCTCCCTCCACCCTTCCTCCCATCCGCTGCCATGAATACAATGCCACCACCTCGCACCCTGAGGACCAGGCTGGTGCCCTAGGCGAAGGAATGCGGGGATCCTGGGGGAGTGGGGATCCCTGAAGACTGCCTGGAGCCAGAGGCAGTGTAAAGCGTGTTTTAAACCTCTGGTACTTTGTAGCTCTGTGACCTCAAAAGTTAAGTCTAATTGAAACAGCTCTCACCCTTTTCAAACATCAGAACTGCCAGGGGCCACTGCTCAACAGAACTACCACTATCAAAGAGCCCCATCCTCCCAGCCTCTGCATCCTCCCGGCCTCTGCTTGCCCTGGGGAGGTGGGTCCAGCAGTGCCAGCTTTTCATGTGGTCCAGAACCAGAGCTTCCCAATAAATCAGCAGACTAAATGGCTACAGCAATAAAAGTAACCCAAACCTGACAGCAAAACAAAACTTCTAAGCAAAGAAAAGACGGTTCCTGCTGTCCCACACTGGGAAAAGCCAATGACTACGGTGGTGGCCCACGGTGGCTCTGGTCACACACTGGTGCCAACTGAGAAACGCCTGTATAGGAACTGCCCTCAGGACCGGTAATACAGAAACTACCTTCTAGTTTAGAACCTATCGTTCTGCCTCGTAACTGCACATGTAGGGACAAGTCTCACACAGGGACTTGTCAGGACCTCTGTCAGACACTTCAGGGAGCCCAGACCCATGTGACCACAGCAGAAATAAAAGAGGTGCTGGAAGGAACACACAGGTGATGTCCCCACCTGGCCTTCTAGGAATAAAGTCCAGGCAGGGGCCTCACCAATCAGAGCCCAACACCAAATACACTGCGGGGAGGGCAAGGAGTAAAAATTATTCTACTCTTGAAAGACTGCTTGGAACTTCCTCAGTCATTGATACACATGACTTTCTTCCCCAGGGTGACTGCAGGAACCCTACAATGGGGAAAGGCTATCTTCCTGCCCTATTCAAAGTCCTTCAACACCGTGACAAAGTGCAGAGCTCTTGCAAAACCAGAAGAGGAAAATCGGGGCCAGACTGTGTCCTGTTTCCTAGTCAGGCTTGGGAGAAAGGAGTCCAAAAAAGGTTACGGCAGTGAAAGAAAGAAATCTGCTGAATTCCCAGGGCCTAGAGTCACTGGGTCCCCAGCGGAGACCAACTCACAAAGGTGGAATCAATGAGCTAGATGAGTACAAGAGATCGTTTGTGTGACCAGAATTTCAGTTTCCAGTACTATAAAGTTAAGATATCACCCCTAGATCCACCGTGCAGATTAAATGAAATCTGTGTGTAGAGAGCTTCGCAAAGTGCCTGCGGTGTGGTGGAGGCGGGTGTCTGTTCTAAGGGCAGCAGAAAAGCAAAATGGTAAAGATTCATGTTCCGATTTCCATGGACTCTCCAGAAGCAAATCAGGATAAGACCAAAAATGTTTCAGAATTTCACATACTGAGGAGGGGGCGGCTTGAGTTGGGGGGGTGGGGGTGGGCTGAAACACCTCCGACAATTCCGGCGAGCTGACAGCACCGGGCTGCTCTCAGCTGGAACAGCAGCAAAGTAGCAGGAGCCTCCCTTTCAGTTCAGCCCAGGGAACTTAATTGTTCTTAATTATACAGATGCCACTCATATGCAAATAGTGCATGAAGGGTTTTCCTTTTAAATTGTAATTTTTCTTTCAAACCCTTGAAGCACTGAAGTGTTACTGCTGAAGAAAGAATGGCCCCGAGGTCGTGGGGCCCAGGAGAGAGGCCCCTGGGCACAACCTGCCCTCCCTTTGTACAGCCCTGCGCCTGTCCAGGGTCTTGCTCCCAGTTCTCTAACACCCTCCCCTCTCCTTGCAGCATTCTCCAGCCCAGACAAGCACGGTGTGAATCCTGCACGGGTTCCAGAGCCCAGCAGAGCAGGGAGGAACGAGGATCAGCCAGCGGCAATGTAGCTTCAGCCCTTCAATCCTTCCGTCAATGAACACCAATTGCAAAAGAAGTCCAGCGCTCCAGTAAAAACTGTGTTTCTAAGATAATAATAGCAACTTGGGAAAAAAAAAAAAAAGCTGCCAACAAGTAAATAAGCGGAAACAAAACTGTCCTGTGCAACATGATTACAACTAAAAACATACAGAGGAAAATGAAAAGGCAATAACCAAAATATTAACAGGCCATGTTAGGATGGGGGAATACTAGTAACATTTCCCTTTCCCCCCGGTTTTCCAAATTTGTTACAGCGTCCAATGTCTTTGAGAATATTAACAGTTTTCAGTTATGTGCTTTTAGAAAACTCAGGAGCGATAGGAAGGTACATTCTTCTTAAATACAACCTGTAATTATTTCTTTTTATCATTCAAGTAACACATTTGCACATTTACAGGTTATCTGAAAGCTAACGAAAGTTTCAGCTCTCAAACACTTCTTGTTACTTTGCTCCACTTCCCAGACTCTCCTCCACCTCTTTCAACAGAGATCCCCAGGCTCCAGCCCCAGGCCTTCTTCTTCCCCACCTACAACCACTCCCTGGCTGATGGGACCCAGTCTCCAGGCTCCATCACCTGAAATTTACACCTCAGGCACAGCCCTCTCAGCAATCCCAGTACCCCAGCTGCCCACCCACAGGTCTACTGGGATGTCTAAAAGACATTTAAAGAACTCTTCACCCCTGCATCAACAGCCATCTTGGCTCAGCTGTTCCAGCCAATAATCTTGGAATCATCATTGGCTGCTCTCTGCCTTACGCCCACATCCATCTATTGGAAATCCTGTGAGCTCTGCTTGCAAAACAGATCCAGAACCACACCGCCTTCCCCACCTCCACCCAGGCCTGGGCACCACCCTCTCTTGATCTTTTGACCACTGACTGCAATTAACTGGGCTCAAGTGGCCTTCCCACAGTCTAGGTCAACACCAGTCAGGACAGCCTTTTTGAACCGAATTCAGCTGGTCTCACCGCTCTACTCAAAGCCCCCAAAGACTCCCCATCTCATGGGTCTCACAGGAACTAACTCCACAGCACACTCTCCCCATGACTCACCTTCAATTCCCTCCCACCTTGGGATACTCTGCTGTAGCCCAAGGTCTTCTGGCTGCTCTGTAAACACTCCAGGCACAAATTCCCACCTTACAGGCCTCCTCACTGGCCATTCTGTCTGGAACATTCTTTTCCCACGTAGCCTCATAGCAAGCTCCCTTACCTCCTCCAAATCTTTGTAAAATCTCAGCCAAACACCCTGCTTATAATGACAGCCCCACCCCACGATCCTCATCCTCTTTTTCCTTGCCCTATTTTTCAACTTTCTCCACACTACGTATCACCTTCAAACATCCATACAAGTCAGTTGTTTATTATACTCAGATTTGCTGTCTCTCTCCCACACTCTATTAGACTGCAAGTGCCACCAGGACAGGGATTTTGGTCTGTTTTGTGCAGAAGGTGTCCCAAGCATTTAGACAACAGTTGCTCAACAGCATTTGTTGCATAGGAGAAAAACTCTTCAACTGGTGTCACGGATTTTTAAAATCACAATCCAGGCCTCAGACTATCTTTTTAATTATCCAGTATAAAGTTAGCCTCACCAAAATATATCAGAGACCACAGGAAATGTCATGAAAAAAGGTTTCCTAAATTTCAATATAAACCTTGACCAAATCTAACTGTTTAAAAAAGGAGAAACAAACTATGTATAGAAAAATTTTAAAAACCAATGTCAGATGCCACGGAGCAACTAAGCCCGTGTGCCACAACTACTGAAGCCCACGTGCCACAACTACTGAAGTCTGCGTGCCTAGAGCCCATGCTCTGCAACAAGAGAAGCCACAATGAGGAGCCTGCACACCGCAAAGAAGAGTAGCCCCCGCTCGTCACAACTAGAGAAAGCCCGCGCGCAGCAACGAACACCCAACGCAGTCAAAAATTAAAATAAATTTTTTTAAGTTACCTTTTAAAAAAACAAAACAAAACAAAAACCAATGTCAGGCAAGTTATATTTTTTATTCACCTTAAAAAGAAAAAAAGGTCTAGTCATGCCAAGGGTATACAAATTAGAGTGACTTACTAAATTACAAATGCCACAATTTTTAGTAAAATGCCGAGACAACTAAGAAATTAAGAAACAGAGAGGATATTGAGTCTACTGAGAAAAATAAGGCCTTGAATCAGGCACTGAACCATGCAGAGATTAGGCTAAGACCTAGGACCGTAAGAAGAGACCCTGTCTGTTAACCCCTGGCTTGGGGAAGATCTTCGGGAAGCAGCATCCCAGGCCTGGGCCTATTCAAACCTTCTAACTAACATCGAAGCAGCAACATGCCTGAGATGCCCATTCTGGTTCCATTGCTTGAATGAGTGGATTCATAATCCCAGAAGGAAGAAATAAATCTAAGCCTATATAAATAAACAGCAGGTACACGAAAATAGAGGCAAGCTGAGGTGACGCCCGGCACCTGATCCTAAATCTCACTTCTGCTACCTCAGCTGCACTCCGGGTTCAAGCCCCAGTGGGGAGATGTGTCCCCCACACCCGCATCCAGTCCCCCAGCTACCGTGGTGGCGAATGTGGCCAATGTGGGGATAAAAGATCTGAGGAATGGAGAGAAAGTCCCTGACTCTGCTTATTCCCAGAGCCGACAGCCATCCTTCTTCCAGGTTGTGAGAACTAAATAATAAATTCCTTTTAATTGGAATCTGTCACTTGAGGCTGAAAAGGTCCCAACTAACAGTTAGATGAACCCAGTAACTAAAACCTAATTCGTGAGATTGGGTCCAAAAGTCAGGAACACAGGTAACCTCTGGAACATTAAAATGCATTTTATGACTATTTACGGAAAAAAAAAATGTTTTCTGAGAAATAGGGTGATTCTGCAAAAGCTCTAATAATCTGCATCCCCATCAAAAAACTGTCCCTTAAAAAGTACAAACTATATTTTCTTTATAAAAGAACCACAGCTTCTATTGAGGGACAGAAACATTCTAAAATTAGATTGTGGTGACAGCAATCCAACCCTGCAGATACACTAAAAAAACACTGACCTGCACACTTTAGATGGGTGAATTGTATGGTATGTGTATTATATTTCAATAAAGCTGTTTCAAAAAAAAAAAAAAGCAAGTACACATGCCAGCCTCCTAATTTAATCATCCTGTCAGGATTCAACGTAGGAAAGGAACCAGGTCATTTCTACAGATGCATCTTCTCAAACACGTAATGGAAGCCCCACAAGCTCATTTCCTTTCTGTGCACACAGATGCCTCTTATGCATAATGAAAATGCCATATGCAGATACGTTTGATTAGCACGTCCACGTTTCCCATTATTATGCAGCACTTTGTAACAAGCTGCCGTTAATGCCTGCCTATTATCCAAGTGCAAAATCATTCCGCCTAATTTCAAGCAGCCTGGCAGCTGCAGGGGAAGAACAGCCTTGCCCTCCAGTGGAGGCCCATTTGACATATAACCCCTGTTGCTACAAGGACCCCAATCATCTAGAGCTCATCAATTTCAATCAAGCAGGCACATCTGTTAGCATGTACCTTCCAAATGCCAGCGTGAGAAGACGAAGAGAAGGGCAGAAATCAGGACTAGTGTTCTGGGGTTTGGGTTTTTTTTGTTTTTGGTAGGTTTTGTTTGTGTTTTGGCAGGGGGAGGGGAGGCGGTGAAGAAATCAAATAAAAGCAGAACAGACGCTTACACCAAGAAATGTTCTCCCCTTGCTGTGTCCGTCCCCATGCACTTCTTCATGGACATGTGAGCCCTGATCCTTAAACCACCTGGCCACTAGAGCTCAATGAACTCCACTGCTACTCAATAACTCTGAATTTGCCAGTTCTCCAAATAATCCTTTGACCTCTCTTCTGAGGAGGCATTTCCGTATTTCAAATAGCCTCCATTGTGGTTTTCCTTTAACTATAAACAGAGATAAGAAAATACACTAACAGTACTTCATACAATGAATCAGGGAATTATACTGTGACATTCCATAGTTAGTACAATAACTATGCTGCATATAAAGTATTCCGTTAAATTTTTAACTCTCCTTACAAACAACTCAACTTTTATGCTGCATTCAGTAACACTTTTCAAAATATATTTCTTTCCTCTCTTAACAACAAAAGAAGGAAATCCTGTATACTCCACACTAGAAACACTGCCACATTCTGGCAGTAGTTACAGAATTAATCCCTTGAAATCCAAGAAAAGGTAAATCCTCTGCAGCGGAATTTTAAAATATGTGGCTCCTAAATAGTTCCTTCTTTTTAAAAAGAATCATCACAAGCACGAGCTTGTAGAGTCAAGAAATTATTTAGTCGCCGGAATTCAATTTGGCCACCTCTCAGGATAGCCAGAAGCAGCTTTTTAAAAATATGGATACCAGGAATCCACCAGTTCCTCCTGAATCAGAATCTCTGGGGATAGAGCCTGGCAATGTTTTGGGAATAACGTCCCCAAGCCAATCCCACCGCCCTTGCACCCACTAGAACAGGAGTAGATGTGTTTGGGAACCACAGATCCATTCATCCATCTATCTGCAGCTCATTCTGAGATCCGTCCGGCGATACTTCTGTTTCCAGTGCAGCTCATTCCCATTATAAAACGTTTCAGTCTCCGCAAGAGTCAGGTGGCAGGAAACACGCTAGCTGTTTTAAGCAGAAAGGGATTTTAACTTAGGGAATTAAGTGCTTATGAGATCACTGAGGCTCTAGGGAGCCGGCTCTAGGCTGGGCCTCCAGGAAGGAGCTCCAGAGCAACAGCGAACTGCCCCACCATGGGCTCTGGCCTCTGTCACACGGGGAAGGTGGAGCCCCTTGGGAGGCTGCCCTGGAACCACTGAGCCAGGAGTGTCCCAGGACCTGAAAACACTGCCTCTGCCACCACCAGATGTCCTACGGCAGATATCCACTGAGTGGGAGGGTGGGAAGAATCACTCACTCTAATGCTCCAGAGGTTGAACTTACATGAGCTGCAAGTGCTTTGATGCTACTGCACTGAACGGTGGTCACCAGAACGCAGTCCAGTGGGCCAGCCTACTCTGAGCAGAGGCCCTCACCTCTAACACACACCAGTGCAGCACTTGCCCCCAGGCAGCCTCTGACCCCTCAAGTCTCCCTCCCCTACCTGACCTCCTCACCTCCTCAGGCCTCTCTCCTCTCCGTTTCACCTTCCTGTGGGGACAATGCTCATTCAGATCCCACAACTGTACCTAATGATATCTTTTGAATTTCTTCTTCTTTAATTTAGCTCATAATGCAGCCAATCTAGATCTTTTAGGGTCCTGATTTTTATCGTCCAATAAGCTGACTCTTTGCCCCCAAATCCTGTCATTCACCAAATTAATGATTCTTGAACTGAACAGATAGGATTAATTTTTAAAATATACTAATACCACCTTCACTGGAAAATTCTAATATCGCATTATCAAGATCTGACCAAATTCAACCAGCAACCAGCATTTTTTACATGGTATTTTCTGGGCTACATGTCCAACACAGCATGAGATGCTACAAATGCCCCTGACCACAAACCAGGAGTTGCTATTCTCAGAGAAGTAGCAGAGACTTAAGAAAAAAGAACAGTAGAAACAGCGAGAACTTTACGTGTTGCAAATAGAACATCTGACACCAATATGAACCATGAACTGCTCAGACCTGACATAGTGATGGTGATTCTTAAAACATGGTCTCATGAAATGAACATATGGAAACATCTTGTGTAACAGCCCACAGAGTCCACTTTTGCAATCAGATCTTAGTTAATTCAATACGCTGTGTCACTCCAAACATGGGCATATGTCAAATCTGAAAACTCTCCCACAGTTACCCGGATGGGGTGGGGAGGGAAGGCAGGTCTTTCGAGCAAATGAAATCATTCCTGACCCAGGGAGCAGGCCAGAGAACATGTGTGTTCTCTTATGAGTAAAATTAATTTGGTATCGCATTTTTACCCACATTAAGATATCCCCCCGAGGATTCAGTCTTCTCTGCTCATTGGTTTTTCACCTCTTTCAACCCACTCCCTTCCAAAGCAGCAGCGTCTGTTTCTAAATAAGGAGTCCACACCAGTCTCTTACTTTACATGCTTACTTCCGGTAAGTGGAAACATATACACCGAGTGAGCTGTCTTCAAGGTATGGTTGAAGAGGTAGAAGATGCACACCCACAAATGTTTGCTGATTTAAGTGGAAATTTTACTTTCATTTCTTTTGTAAAAGGATTCCAGCCCATCTACCACACTTTAGAAGCATGCTGTATGCAATTTCCTTAAATAGAAAATTCAAAGTAATCCATCATTTCTTTTATTACTGCAAGTACAACCAACTCTATGCGGGACGGAACATTTCCATTTTGTACAGATGAATGTCAAAGTTCATGGACACTAAATTCAGTGTAATTTCTCATAAGCACCAAGATAAAATTAATCACAAAATATCCCGGGAATCACCAATGATCTCGGAACAGACAACAGTGGTGTCCCGAAGCCCTCTGGACGGTGGGGGTAAAAGCAATGGAAGGTTCTTCCTCACCTCCCAGGACCCTTCCTCCTTAATCCAGAGGATGCCAGCCTCCCAGACCACTAAACACAAAGTTTCCCCACAGAAAGGGAGCAAAACTGCAGTGCCTCATGTGACCCACAGCGTACATGTCAGATAAGAAACCATGCTGCACAGCCGCATAGCACAGGGAGATCAGCTCGGTGCTTTGTGACCACCTAGAGGGGTGCGATAGGGAGGGTGGGAGGGAGACGCACGAGGGAGGAGATATGGGGATACATGTATGTGTATAGCGGACTCACTTTGTTATAAAGCAGAAACTAACACACCACTGTAAAGCAATTATACTCCAATAATGATGTTTAAAAAAAAAGATACTGAGAAAAACCACATTAATTAAAAAAAAAAAAGAAAGAAAGAAAGAAGCCACGCTGCTGCTTTTCCAGAGTCTAGCCTGTCTCAAGCCCACACTCTCCCAGGGAGGGAACGGCTCCCTCACCCTCCCCCAACCCACCCGCAGCAAGCCCTTTTCTCCCTGTGCTCTTTCTATTAGTCTCAGAAACTCTAAAACTGAGGCATATGTTGTAACCGCCTTGTTGATTGTACAGCAACTTTAATACAAACACTTTACAAGACAGGCCGAGGAAGGGAACCTCCAGGAGACAAGACCAGTATTTTCAAGGAAGTAAGAGTAGAAACATAGGAGAAAATGGACACGAGGGAGGTATTTCCTCACGTTCAAGTCAGTCTTTCCCTCCTCTACCTGCTTTTAAACTGACACTTGTTCTCACTGTTTTTAATTGTTTTATTGTTTTTAAACCTAGAGGTTTCCCCCTATATTTTTTCACAGGTGGATGTTTGATCTGCATTACTGTAACCAGTCTGAACACTCTATTTAAAACCAATCCTCTTTTTTCAATATTTTAAAACATGCCACATGGTTTTCTCCAGTCACTGGAAAAGGATACACTAAACATAAAACTCGGGTTTTTCAACCCACAAAATCTACCGATGCCAAGTGCTAGGAGCTCAAGTATGGCCTTACTCTCTGTTCTATTTTCATAGCCTAGGTTCTCCCTATCAATAAATTTCCATTTTTACAACTAAATAACCCACTCTTTGAAGAGGCAAGCTGTAACCTGTTTTATATTATCTAGTGCCAAAGTCTGAAAGTAAGCAGAGGCTACACTATTTCACCCCCAGTTCTAAAAGTCCAAACGTATCCACACTGCTGTCCACATCACAGAGACAGAACTCGTGGTGAGGGCCTGTCTGGGCCGCAGCAGGCCAAGGAAACTCAGAACAGTCCACAGGACAGAGCAGCTGCTCACACGACTGGTACAGCCGACACTCGAAACACACAGGACCAGAAATCAAAGAATCCTCTCAAATTGCAAAAATATGGAACCAAAGAGATGAAGTTAAAGAGAAACAAATGCAAGACGGTTCACTAAGGCAGGAAAGGCTAACACATGGACAGTGGCCCATCAATGCCTGGACCGCGTGCCAGTCACACACGCAGCACTGTGGAGGGCGAGGCACCTTCCGGACAGCTGGTCTTAAAAGGGGCCATCCTCACACAGAGCCAGTCCCCACCTCCCCGCCACAGCACAGCCCTAGAAACCGGAAGGAACGTAAAGCCGATCACATGTTCCCATAGGAACTACAACATTACAATTGTACAATCAACGGGTTACATCCCGGTCAAAGGCACCAAATAAACAGCAATGACAATTTGCACAAAATCTATGACACAGCTACAAACCCTCCAAATATTTAACATAAAGTGATCAAAATCAAGCCCAAACACTGAAATTTTGTGTTAGAAGTGACCTTACAGACCACAGGGTCTGAATCTCTCCTTCGCCAGGTCAGGAAATGGAAATCCAGAGGGCCACTTGCCCACCGCCAGGGATCTAGTCAGAAGCCAACTGAGAAACAAACCCAGGCCTCCTACCAGCCAATCATGTGCTTCTAGACAAGCGTACTTTCTTTACAAAAGTCCCTGGAACCAGGCAAAAAACACACACCGTTATATATATGCTGTCTCCAAAAAAAAGACATACGTAAAAAACATAACTCCCATATAACACATTTCACCTGCCAACATCAGTCATTAAAAATTATATATCTGTGTGCTTGTTATTAGCTACCATTTTTCTTTTTGGTGTTTTTTAAAGTTACAAAGTACTGGGAGAAGGCCTGGACTGCCCATCCTGAGTAGCCCTGGCTTTTGGCCATCCTCTCCTTCCAGTCAGAGGCTTGGCCTCTCTGGCCACCAGGACCTGCACGTGACCCAAGGCAGGTCCATCAGAGCCCTTCCCCGGATCACATGCACCAGAAGAGAATTCTTGGGGTGGGAAGCTTTGAGAAGAGCCACCTAGCATAGCCAGTGGCCAAACTCCCCACTAGACTTTGAGAGGCCGAAAAAGTCAAACAGAAGCGAAACACAGGAGAGAAAGACAGCCTCCCCACACCTAAAGTGAGGTGTGCTGGTCAAACAGTCTTAGTGAGGAGAGTGGGATAAGGACGATTTCTATCCTCGTGGTTCTTTTCTGAATTCCCTAATCTTGCTACAACAAACCTGGCTTTTGTAATGAGAAATGTCATAAGAAAACTCTGTCATGAAGGGTAGGGCTGGACTAGGATGGACTCCGTTTCTTGACTGCCTAAGCCTCTTCTGATTGGCTGAAACCCTGGGTATCCCCCAGAACACATGGTAAAAAACAAATAAAACTTTCTGCATAAACTATGAGGCTGACTGCAGGGTGAGGGTGATAGCTTCTTTTCTGGGTGTGGCCCCCATTCGGACATACATTTTATTGTATTTTTTTATATGATTTCTCATCCCTAATTTATTTATTTATTTATTTTAATTTTTGCCTGCATTGGGTCTTCGTTGCTGCGCACGGGCTTTCCCTAGTTGAGGCGAGCGGGGGCTACTCTTGGTTGCGGTGCACGGGTTTCTCATTGCGGTGGCTTCTCTTGTTGCAGAGCACGGGTTCTAGGCGTGCAGGCTTCAGTAGTTGTAGCACATGGGCTCAGCAGTTGCGGCTCGCGGGCTCAGTAGCTGTGGCTCACAGGCTCTAGAGCGCAGGCTCAGTAGTTGTGGTGTATGGGCTTAGTTGCTCCGTGGCATGCGGGATCTTCCCGGACCAGGGATGGAACCCGTGTCTCCTGCGTTGGCAGGCGGATTCTTAACCGCTGCGCCAGCAGGGGAGTCCCAGACATAAATTTTAATTTTAACACTAGCTAACTACAGACCTTTTCCCACAATCCTATTGATAATAATATGTTAACTAATGATCACATGAAAATTCAACTCTAAAACTTGAGGGTAATTACAAGCATGCAACCTCCTTTCTGACTGCTCTCCTCAGAGCATCCTTCAAAACAGCTAGCCAACAAACTGTGCAAAGGTCAGCCTTTGCATTTCTAAACCTCAGTTCCTCTTCCTCAAAGACTTCTCCTTCTTTTTACCTCAAGTCTTACCTTTGGAATTGCATCAGATCTGGTTTCCTTCTACACAATGCAGTGATGTTTTCCTTCAAATTTTTAATTTTTTGCTTACTATTATGTCTCTCTCCCCTCTCCAACTCATTCTTGAGACAACTGTGCCCTTCTCCAGCCTTAGGCAAACTGCCTAAACTCATGTCATATAGAAGGAATCCCATTCGACAGACAGCAACGGAGACAAACTAGGAAATCCCTAAATTTCACAAATACTTCTACTTAAACAGCAACATAATTCTGGCAGTTTTAATTAATGTGGTTTGCCAATGCCTGACATAATATCTGGGAATTATATTCACAGGAAACTCTATTTCAGGTCTTTTTTTAAAAATTATTTATTTATTTATTTATTTGACTGCGCCGTGTCTCGGTTGCGGCATGCGGGGTCTTCACTGCAGCACGCAAACTCTTAGTTGCAGCATGTGGAATCCAGTTCCCTGACCAGGGATCGAACCCGGGCCCCCTGCACTGGGAGAGCAGAGTCTTAGCCACTGGACCACCAGGGAAGTCCCATCAGGTCTTATTTTGACAGGAAATACCAAAGGCACGACAAATGTCCACGGCAAAAAAAAATATAGGTAATTGTACAGTCACATGGTCTTCAATTTTTTTTTTTAGACCAAAGAGAAAACAGTACCATAGAAATATTACACAATAGTTAAGTGAATAGACAAAGCCACAAAAACCTACTCAATCCTTAAGTCCTATAAAGTCTAACCATCAACTATCAAAGTGGGCTAAGGGAAAACCCAGCAGCCCACAGAGGCCGTGGGGATTTCCTCTGACTTTTCTGAATCACCAAAGGCAACTGAAGGTAGGGCCTCAGGCAAACCCAGAGCAGAAAGTGGTCCGTGGGAGGTGGGAGTGGGAGGATGGGGAGGCCCTGGGGAGGGGGGGGCGGTAAGGAACAGAGTGAGAGTAAAGGATGGAGGGACAGCAGCAGGCGTGGCATTAACAAGGAGACCTGGGAGCAACCACCTTCTGGGCAGGGTCTCCAGTCATTCGAAGAAACACACTGGGGACACAGAAATTTATCAACAGCAGAAGGATCTTGCTCTTAAGAACGTCATCTCACTTCATCTAGTGCAGACAAGCCAGAGACTAGAGAGATGCAGGTGGAAGGCAGAATGTTCTAGCAGAGGGAGCAGCGGCTGGGAGAGGGGTCAGGCTTCCTGAAAGCGACACCCTGGGGACCCAGATGGGAACGCTCTTGGCACTGAATCCACCTCTGCTTCCTTCATCCCGTCCCTTCCTTGCCCTGGTGTCCAGCACACGGCCTCCCTCCCAGCCCGCCTCAACCCCACCCCGGAAGGAAAGAGACTACCTTTCTGAGGCCTCCTCACACTTGCACATAGTGAAAGCCAGCACACCTATTTGCTAGCAACTTATGAACTTAGAAAGTTGAAATTAAAGGGCACAACACAGGAACTCAAAACCCACAAGCTGAAGCTTCAAAGGTGAGAATGTCCCATTTCATACAAGGTGGTTAAGGGTTCCCACTCCTCTGCTCCACATTCTCCCCCAGCGCCTTCCCCGCAGCCGACACACAGTCGCACTTGATTCCTCACCGTCTTCACGACTTACATTCCACGTTCCCTCACGTCCCTCACATCCGAAGAGGAGGCCAGAGGCCCCGGTACCTGTACGATTCAACTCTAAGCCACTCTGCCTTGGGACGTAGCCTCAGTAGAAGCACAGACACCAAAAATAGTAAGAGTCATGCTGGGTAGCAGAGTTACAGAATGTTTTTCTTCTTCTCTGTATTGCTGAAAGACTGTGAAATAAACGTGCATTTCTTCTGTAATAAGAGTAAGAAATAAAGAACAAAAGAAGACCAACAGCAAAACAAAGCGCACAGGCTACAACACAGACATGACGCTCAGTGAAATAAGCCAGTTCCAGAAGGACAAACACTGATGATTTCACCTACATGAGGTGCTTAGCGTGGTCACACTCATAGTGACAGACAGCAGAAGAGTGGCAGTCAGGGGCTGGGGGACGGGGAATGGGGAGCTAGTGTGTAAAAAGCACAGAGTCACAGTTCTGCAAGAAGAAAAGAGTCCTGTGGATGGACGGTGGTGGTGGTTGCTCAGCAGTGTGAAAGGACCCAATGCCGCTTCATGATTAAAACGGTAAACTTTATATTATATATATTGTATCACAATTAAAATAAATAAAATTCGTTTAAAGAGTTTTTTGATGCTTGTACACTACTGCTTCCGTTTGTTTTTTGTTTTGTTTTCTTTTTTACATCTTTAATGGAGTATATTTGCTTTACAATGGTGTGTTAGTTTCTGCTTTATAACAAAGTGAATCAGTTATACATATACACATGTTCCCATATCTCTTCCCTCTTGCGTCTCCCTCCCTCCCACCCTCCCTGTCCCACCCCTCTAGGTGGTCACAAAGCACCGAGCTGATCTCCCTGTGCTATGTGGCTGCTTCCCACTAGCTAGCTATTTTAAGTTTGGTAGCGTATACATGTCCATGCCACTCTCTCACTTTGTCACTGCTTCTGTTTTATGTTTTGGTTTTTTGGCTGCGAGGCATGTGGGATCTTAGTTCCCTGACCAGGAACCGAACCCGCACCCCCTGCCTGGAAGGCGAAGTCTTAACCACTGGACCACCATGGAGGTCCCAATAAATAAATTTTTAAAAGGAACAATCTTCAAGAATTTATTGTATCTAAACTAGGGTCCAACTGTATTTAACACATACTTTTCTCGAGTAATGCACAATGGTCCCAGCAATTATAACAGAGACTATCTAATTCCTAACCAGAACAGTGAGGGTGGACATGTGTACTGAGAGAATCTTGCCTGGAAGGCCACGGCCCAGAATTATCCCTGGAGAAGCAGCCAGCCCCTTCCCTCCCAAGGATACCAGCACCATTACCCACGACACAGCCGCCGCCACCATTAGCTGAATCCCCAACACATATTCACCTGATACATGTTCTCTCCATGCCCACAACCACCCTAGGACAGTAGGTATGGTCTCCAGTCTACACATAGAGAAACGAGGCCCAAGATGACATAGCCGAAAGCGGCTGAAGCCTGGGCATCACCCACCTGGGGCCAGGCTGCTTCCCAGCGTGGACCCACCATAAACCCACTGCCCCTGAGTCACAACATACACACACACACACACACACACACACACACACACACACACACTTCCCAGGGTGGACTGCAAGTCTCTCCACCCACTCATTACATACACGCTGGACCCCCGCTCTACAACTTCACGGCACCATGGAAATACTGGATCCAAAGACTTCAACAGAAAAAGCGGAAGCTACAACCACCCCCTGGAAGGTTCCACAGGGCTTCCCATTAACTAACTCCAAAGAGAAGGGAAAGGAGAGGTCTGTGTGGGGCTGGCCTTTCCTGAGCTCACAGCAAGGCTAACTGTCTATTTTTAAGATGGATGCAAACTGAGCACTCTACCTTTGAGGTTCGTTTTAAGATAAAAATAAATCTCCCTTCTAAATCTTAAGTAAAACTGGCACCAAGAAAGATGGATCATGGATGTGCTTGAAGCCTCCAGAGACCCCCACCACCACAGTCCGCTCAGAGGAGGAAGCGGGTCCGGCTGTCCGACACAGGGAGGGCCCCCTTCCTGGCCCCAACAGGAACCCCTGGGCCGGTGCTGTTGCCTTCATCATTCACGTGGCCTTTAGGCACCGGGCTTTACCCTGGTGGTTCCGTTTTCACATGCATCAATGTAAACTCCCTGTGGTCAAGGGCTGTCAAAACTTCCCTATGCATCCACGGCATCTAATCCTGTTTCCTACGCATAACAGACACTTGGTAGAGCAGGTTCTTCAAAGAAGCCTTGTGTAAAAGGAGAGTGTGATCGGAGCCAACAGGCCACCTTCCTAAAGACTCAGTGAATTTCTGTCTCAAAGCCTGATCAGCCGCTCGGCTCCGATGGGGACCAACGAGGATGGCGTCAACGCATCCGACGGCTGGGGGGTCATTTCCCTTTGTCCCTGCTGCTAAAACTGGCCAAATCATATAGGCACTAAATTCATGTATCTGCTTTAAAATTACATCTGCCTGTTGTTTCCCTCCTATGCAAACCAAAGAAAATGAAAGTTTCAAATTGCTCATTCTCCATATTCTAAACGTGTTGGCCAATACACAGGTAAAGATGGCCAAACTCCTTCCATAGCAACTTAAAGTGTCTCCCTGCTTTCATCCCAGCTTTTCTCCTTCTATGGTGTTAATGTCACCTGAAGTTTAAGTAAAACTTCACAATCTCTGTGGCAAGAGTAAAAAGTGATTGGATTTGGGTACAAAGTCTTCAAGTTCAAAAATAAGTATGCTGGGCCACCACATAATTTTCTATCACAGCTTTTGTCGCTTCAGCAACTTTCACGGAAAGTGTGGCCGCAAGCAAGCAATTCAAAAGACAGTATTTACACGTGACATCACAACAAGTGCTGTCAAAATCCCAGAGAATTTTCTCTATTAAATCTCTAAGCAAAGAACCAAAAGTATTGCATACTACTGCCCCATCTCTCCAGCTGACCAGCACACTCAGGATGCCCTCAGCTACGTCTCACCTCTCTAAGGGTGCTGGGTCACACCACCCATGTAACAAGGCCCTCACACACAGAATTTCTTCCCCCCCAGGATGGCAAGGAGAAAAGTATTGCACATACAGACTAAAAACTGATCACAGCATAGGTAAGAAAAGTGGTCAAAAGTTTAAAATACAGCAAATAAACCACGGGCTCAAGTCTCCCAATGTCCATATAGCCCCAACAGCTAGGATGCCCAGGTGCCTGCCCTGACATGGGACAAAGAGAAGAGAGGAGGTGCCATCGGCAAACAGCTAAATGATCGGCACGTGTGTCCCCCAGAGTCACAGATACCATCAAAAAGCTGAAAAATGGTCCTGATACATCCCAGCGATACTGCAAATAGAGTCTGGGCACCAAGTCAGCCTATTGGGTTTTATAGTAAACATATACTAACATATACCAAAACCTGTCATTACTTTTTGAAACTGTCACACATGATTTTAATCAACAGGAAATTTCTCACCTTACCCAATTCTCCCTTTGCACACATCATGCTAGGGTCTCACCAGTCTATACCCTTCCCTTGCAACGTCACACACACGTACATAGACCTTCTCTCCAGGGTGAGCTAATGTTGAGACAAAAACTAAGTTATTCACTGTGTTTTCAAGCTTTTCTATTCCATGAACAGTTTCCCTGCTAATTACACCTGCTTCTTATTTTCAGAGACCTTGACACTGGGCTCAGCCCCTTCTGATTCTATTTTCTCTTTGGATCTGCTCTGGGATGTCCTGCCTCGGCCCTGTCCTGCCTTGGCTTTTCTCTTATACCAAAACACCGCCTTTCAAAATACTCAGCAGCATCTAGCAGTGCTCTCCAAAGGTGGTCAGGAGATGAGGAGACACTTTTACGTTAAGTTCTCAATCTGGTGATCACAGCACAGAGCACGTCCAGGGGACCTGGGGAGAAGCCAAACACCTGCTGACCAGCCTCAGTTCTAAACCCGGACAGGGCTGGGGTCAAATTACCGCCCTGCATGTGCACCCCGTTCTCCAGGCAGGTCTCAGCGCTCACTGAAAGCCAGTCAGAAGCTGTGACAAAGTGAGAGAGTGGCATGGACATATATACACTACCAAACGTAAAATAGATAGCTAGTGGGAAGCAGCCGCCATAGCACAGGGAGATCAGCTCGGTGCTTTGTGACCACCTAGAGGGGTGGGATAGGGAGGGTGGGAGGGAGGGAGACGCAAGAGGGAAGAGATTTGGGAACATATGTATATGTATAACTGATTCACTTTGTTATAAAGCAGAAACTAACACACCATTGTAAAGCAATTATACTCCAATAAATATGTAAAAAAAAAAAAAAAGTTCTGCTCAACAGAAAGCTTAGTGGGTTCTTTTTGCCCCGTTAAGAAACACACACTCATATTAAGTTTAGGAAATATGGAAAATCAGCGATAAACAAATCACCCTGAAACCCCAACCCTCAAGTTGGGCAAATTCTCAAGCCATAAAAATAGGGTTCCAAAAGACTCCTACTCCATGCAAAGGCTTTATAAAGTAATGTTTAAAGTGGTAAATCACAGAGTGAGTTAAAAAAGAGGCTATAAGGGCACTGAGTAATTTGACTGGGTTATCACAGGAAATCAGCAATGTACCAAAATAGATTTTCAACTTCTGGCTAGCAAAGTTTGGGAACACACGATGGCATAAACACACAAACTGCACAAAGAATTATCTTAACTGTTAAAAACCTTCGTAGAGGGTTTCTTTCAATGCTACCATGTTTTTCACAAGCCTACTAGGAACCAAGCCTCAGATGAACAGAAGGTGCCTCACCTAAATGCCAGAAAAGCTAGTGAATAGATTCCATTCAGTTTAGCTTTGAACTGGGTACGTAACGTGTGCCAGGCAGGGACAGATCCACTTTTGTGGGGTTTGACACTTACTGCTTGCGGGGTGGGGAAGGGTATTCTTTAAGGGAAAAAAATACACAATATATTTTACTTTTGAAAATTTAATAAAAAGCATAACCGTGTGAGCACATTCCTAGGCTGCCTCCCATTGAGAACGAGTGTGTTTGTGCAGGTGGGAGGAGGGGCAGGAAACACTTCCTAGAGGAGGGATGTCAGACAGAAATCGACCTGGAGGAGGTACAGGAGGAAACCTCCAGGCTCAGGAAACAAGTCCAATGGTGAAAAAGGAAAAGTATATAATACGAACTGGGGCCTCTTAGATTAAAATTACAAAGATTAAGAAAATACTGACTGGACTTCCCTGGTTGTCCAGTGGTTAAAGGCTCCACGCCCCCAGTGCAGGGGGCACGGGTTCGTTCCCTGGTCGGGGAATATCCCACATGCCACGTGGTAAGGCTAAAAAAAACCCCAACAAAATAGTGGTACTCAGGGCTGGGAAGTTTGTGGGCAAACCAGCAATCCTAAAACACCGACGTGAGAAGATAAACCAGAACCACCTTTCAGGAGGGCAATTTGGGAAAAAGGCTTCAAAACATGCCCACTTTTTGACCCAGCGATTCCAGTTCTAGCAATGCATCTTAAAGAAATGATTGTTCAAAGATCCAGATGCAGTGCGGTTGGGTTTTGTTTTCCTTTTAAAGAAATCCCATATATAAAGTATTAGATTTGAAATTACAGAAAATTCATATAATGTACTACAAAGCAGTCGTTAGAAGTGATGGTCAGAATATATTAAGTTTAAAAATCAAGCGAAACTAACTCGAAAAGATATCTGCACCCCCATGTTCACAGCAGCATTATTGTAATAGCCAAGAAATGGAAACAACCTAAGTGTCCACCGATGGATGAATGGATAAAGAAGTTGTGATGTGTGTGTACACACACACACACACACACACACACACACACACACTGGAATATTACTCAGACATAAACAACGAGGAAACCCTGCCATTTGCAACAGCATGGATGGACCTTGAGGGCATCATGCTAAGTGAAATAAGTCAGGCAGAGAAAGACAATACTGTATTATCTCGCTTATATGTGGAATCTTAAATAAAATTAAAAAAAAACAAACTCACAGAAAAAAATATCAGGTATGTGGTTACCAGAGGTGAGGGATGAGGGAAGGGGGAACTGGAGGAAGGTGGTGAAAAGATCCAAGCTTCCAGCTTTGAGATAACGAAGTACTAGGAATGTCACATACAACATGATGACTACAGTTAACACCGCCGTATGGTATCTAGGAAAGCTGTTGAGAAAGTAAATCCTGGGAGTTCTCATCAGAAGAGAAACAAGTTTTTTCATTTTTTTGCTTTTTCTCTTTACTGTAGCCATATGAAATGATGGATGTTAACTAAACGTGCTGCAGTAATCATTTCACAATACATGTAAGTCAAATCACTATGCTGCACACCTTACACTTACACAGTGATGTATATCAATGATATCTCAATAAAACTAGAGAAAGAGGGGAAAATCAAGTTACAAAATTATACGTGTCAAATAATCCCATTTTAAAATATATAGTAAAAATAATATACTTTATTAATAGAAAAAAAGTCCTGGCAGGATACATTAAAACCTTACAGTACACAACTCAACAACAGAGATACAATGAATCCAATTTAAAAATGGGCAGAGGATTTGAACTGGCATTTCTCCAAAAAATATAAACAAATGGCCAATAAGCACATGAAAAGATGCTCAACATGACTAGTCATTAAAGAAACGCAAATCCAAACCACAATGAGATGCCACTTCATACCCACTAGCACAGCTATAATCAACAAGTTACCTTATAAGTGCTGGTGAGGATGTAGAGAAATCAGAACCCTTGTTCACTGCTGGAAAGAATGTAAAATGGTACAGACACTTTGGAAAACAGCTTAGCAGTTCCTCAAAATGTTTCACATAGAGTTACCATAGGAACCAGCAAATCCACTCTTAGATAAATACTTAACAAAATCAAAAACATATGTCCACACAAAAACCTGTTCAGCAAAGTTCACAGCAGCATTATTCATAACAGCCAAAAGCTGGAAATATCCCAAATGTACATCAATTGATGAATGAATAGACAAAAGGTGGTACAGCCACACAACAGCATATTATTTGGTAATACAAAGGAAAGAAGTACTGACATATGCTACAATGTGGTAAAGCTAAATAAAAGAAGCCAGTCACAAAAGGCTGACCACGTATGACATGATTCCATTTATATGAAATACTCACAATAGACAAGTCTATAGAGACAGAAAGTAGATTAGTGGTTGTCAGGGACTGGAGTGGAGGGATGGGAAGTGACGGCAAATGGGTATGAGGTTTCTTTTTGGGGTGATGAAAATGTTCTAAAATTAGACAGTGGTGATGACTGCACAACTGCTAATATTCTAAAAACCACTGAACTGAACGGCTTAACAGGGTGCATTTATGTGGGACTGTGTGAATTACATCTCCATAAGGCTGCTATTTTTTAATGCTTTTTTATGTTTTAATTTATTTTTTATTGAAGTACAGCTGAATTACAATGTTGTGTTAATTCCTGCTGTACAGCAAAGTGACTCAGTTATACATACATATACGTTCTTTTTCATGTTCTTTTCCATTATGGTTTATCACAGGATATTGAATATAGTTCCCTGTGCTATCTGGTAGGACCCTGTCATTTATCCATTCTATACCTACCAGTTTGCATCTGCTAATCCCAAACTCCCAATCCAACCCTCTCCCGCCCGCTTCCCCCTTATAGTTGATTTACAATGTTGTGCTAGATTCTGGTGTACAGCAAAATGATTCATATACATACAAACAAACACACACACACACACACACACACACACACACAATGTTTAAAGCTGCTTTTTAAAATACAGTAGTTATTTCCATATTTTATGGTGGCTTTAATTTTCTTTATATTTTATAGTATTTTCTAAGAAAACATTAACAGGCATTACACTTACCACTTGGGCAAGCTTGAGTGAGTGCTAACTTTAACTCTGGTTTCCTATTATTAAATGGGGATAGTAGCAATACCCATTTTAACAGCATCTAGGTCATGAGACGGAATAAATGAGATTCCAATTGTAAAAGGCTTTAAAGAGTATCTAACATAAAGCAAACACTTAAAAATTAGCTATTATGATTATAACCTTTAAAATTAAAAAACGATTTCCATTTTGAAAATGGAAACATGTCCTCCTACTGATGTCACTACACATTCTTGACTCGTTTCTCATCGTTTAAGAAGCAGTTCCCTCGTTAGCTGACACAAATGCCAAGTACAAAGTAACTGAGGTGCGAGAGTAACACAGCACTTACTTAACGACAGCCTCTGGCCCTATCAGTGAGCATCTGCTGTTGAGCAGACCCCACCCTACAAGCTTTGTGTGTGCACTATATGTATTACACTTTCTCAGCACACTCTGGGAAAGGTACCATTAGTCCCTTTTTACGGAGGAGGAAATCAAAGCTTGCAGGGATTTATCTGATCAAGGTTGTCCAGGGCAAGGGGCTGAACCAGGATTCAAACCCAGGTTTATGCTTTCAAAGCCTATGCTTTGCCATACCCAAGGGAGAACTGGTACCTGAAAAAAAGCTGTTCAAAGGAATCCGCTTAACGTCCACAACAGTGAGAGAAGGAAAAAGAAAAGAAGAGAGAGAGAGAGAGGGAGGGAGGGAGAGAGACTTATCTGGGACTTTATGCCTTAAAAATATAAAACTAAGTTATGAAAATAAGTGTTTTATAGTTAATAAATTTTGTTATAATCCCAACCATGCCCTAAATCTCAGTAGAAACAAAAAATGAGTCAAAAGTTGAGAATTTTTAGCATAATTCTTGACAAATACTAGCATGATATGACAGAAGTAATTTTTGCTAAAATATTTAAGGGCTATACTAATTTTCACAAGAGCATGCCTTAATGTTTTGACATTTAAACCACCCTCTTTTGGAGCATCAACTACATCATCTGTGTCCATTTTCTCTTCTTCCATTGCCAACACAAAGACACTGGCTACCAACCAGATGGGAAATGGGTGGAACAGAAGCTAGTATTAAGCAGGAAGGCATGTTTGAATGGAGACCATGTTTACAAGTGTTTCATTTATTGCTAAATATTTTTATATTATGACAGTGTCTGCAATACTATGAAACCTCAGTAGTGAAAGTCAGAGAATAAGCAAGAAAACAAGCATACCTATACTGTTTTCCCAATACTTAATCTGCTCACGAAATGTAACCAAACTGAACGCATTCTGCCCTTTTTCAATTTTCAATTTACTCATTTGATAAGTATATTTTGGTTATTATATCTTTTCAAAATTATCAAAAATGACAGAGTAGAGGTCCTATCCTACCTACTTGAGACTGAGAACAGAAATAAGCTTTTAACGGTCAAACCTCACAATCTTCTCTAGTGAATACACAGGTAAAGGCATCAGCAAAGGCATATACCAATTCCCCCCTCAGGCTACCATGACACAAAGTATCTGTAAATGCAAACAGCTTGAAGTAGGAGACCACAGAGCATCCTGACTTTCTCCATGGCTCCATCTACTTCTTCAGGCATTCCCAATCTCTCTAGACACCTTGATAACTAAAACCAGCAGAAAAAATGAACATTACCTAAAGATAAAGGCATACCTGAGTGTGACCAACTGGCGACTTAAAACCCCACCAACATCTACTGATAAATGCAAAGGACCTGCATATATCAACTGGAAAACATTCTTTGAGCAGGAAGAAGGCAGAAGACAAGGAGATGTCAGGAATGTTATGGACAAAGGCTCAGAGAAGAATGGGTCTGGAAAAGTGAAGTGATCTGAGGAAAAAAAGAGCGTGCATTTTTGGACACCATATTAAAATTTGGCAACTATCCTTTTTTGTTAAAATATTGCTAAGAGGGCTTCCCTGGTGGCGCAGTGGTTGAGGATCCGCCTGCCGATGCAGGGGACATGGGTTCATGCCCCGGTCTGGGAAGATCCCACATGCCGCGGAGCGGCTGGGCCCGTGAGCCATGGTCGCTGAGCCTGCGCGTCCGGAGCCTGTGCTCCGCAACGGGAGAGGCCACAGCAGTGAGAGGCCCGCGTACCGCAAAAAAAAAAAAAAAAAACATATTGCTAAGAGGCTTAAAAATATTGAATTACGTCATCTTTCCAGGTATTTTAACTAAGGAAAAATAAAGAAATAAATGACACCTGTCTTCCTCCTCATGCTTGCACCCATAACAGGCCTTCCTTCACATTTTTGCTTGCATAATCCCAAAAAGGATTTGGAAAAACTATGTACTCCACACATTTTGAACTTAACATTCAAAATCTCACAAATGGTTGCAAAGAAGATGATTTCTGGCATACTGTAAATACTGAGTTTTAAATAAAACTATTACATCACTTTTCAATGTATCTCTTCTGGTCTAAATTCCATCACCATCTCCCACATACTAACATACATTTAAAAAAATAAATGACTGACTCTTTAAGAGTTGGAAGGACTTCCCTTGTGGTGCAGGGGATAAGACTCCGCACTCCCAATGCAGGGGGTCCGCGTTCGATCCCTGGTCAGGGAACTAGATCCCACACGCATGCTGCAACTAAGAGTTAGCATGCCACAACTAAGGAGCCCACATGCAGCAACTAAGACCAGGTGCAACCAAATAAATAAATATATATTTTTTTAAAAAAGAGTTGGAAATTGTACATCATTCCCCTCTCTCCTTGATCTCATCTGTCCTTCCCACTCTCCCCAGAGTATTCCATTCTAATATACCTTTATGCTTGAAAGTCCATCACACCCCAAATATCTGTAAACAAATTGAGGTTTATGTATTTAACCATACAAATCAGTGTTAAAAGTTTCTTCTAAATTGAGGTAAATACAATTAGCATTGTAAGGACAAAATTGACCAAAGAAATATTACAAATTATTCTAAGTAAAATTTTACTGGAAATGTACATCTTAATTATATGGATGGTACTCTCTCTCCCATTAGTTTATTCTTTGTAGGAGATTATTACTTATTACTGGAATAAGACAAGATGCCACATACAATGTAGGATTGCGTTTAGTTCTTATAGATGCAGGCACTGAGCAAATGAGCTCACATAAACAGGTAGATGGAAATGGAAAAAGATTTTTCTAGCAAAGAAAAATAATATGCATCCATGGCTGTGATATTTAATAATCTCTCAGCTGGCCACTCAATTAAGTCTTCTTTCAATTTTATTGGAAGAATGGGAAATTTATTTGCAGAGGATCGTTTACCCAGTGCTTAGAGTCATTCCCTCCCGCAGCAGCCATACCAGTTTTTTGTTTGTTTGTTTTTAATTTATTCATTTATTTATTTGTTTGTTTGTTTATTTATTTTTGGCTGTGTTGGGTCTTCATTTCTGTGCAAGGGCTTTCTCTAGTTGCAGCGAGCGGGGGCCACTCTTCATCGCAGTGCGCGGGCCTCTCACTGTCGCAGCCTCTCTTGTTGCGGAGCACAAGCTCCAGACGCGCAGGCTCAGTAGTTGTGGCTCACAGGCCTAGTTTCTCTGTGTCATGTGGGATCTTCCCAGACCAGGGCTCGAACCCGTGTCCCCTGCATTGGCATGCACATTCTCAACCACTGCGCCACCAGGGAAGCCCACACACCAGTTTTTTGATCATCCCTTTGCTCAGTACCCTGAGGATGAGGTGAGAGGTGGGTGAGAGGTGTGCCTTCCCTTTAAAGAGTGGTAATTCTGAAAGGAGAAGTGTGAAAGGGGAACCAGTAGGCTACCTGGGCCACAGGCAGGTCCATTTTAAGGCTGATTATACGCAAGATCGAAGAATCTGAAACTGATTCCCTTTAAATGATCGGTGCCAGCATATCCCTCAAAAAGGCTTCAAAGTACCCCCAGGTGTGCATCCTCTTGGCTCTGAAGGCCGTTGCTCTAAGACTCCTGCATGGATAGACCTCAAATTCAAAAGCCGGGAAAGACAAGACGGGGATGACAAGGAAGCACAGGACAGAGATTAAGAAAAAATTATCCAAAATCTGATTCTAATTTGGGCTGTTTCATACACATATTCTTCGACAAAGGAGAGTCAAGTGTCAAAATTATAATGTAAGGATGAGTGTTTTTGTACCTTCTCACATCATCAGACATGCCCTCACTTTAAAATGAAAATTTAGCCTTCTAACAAAATAAACACTGCTGTCCCTTTCCTGACAGATCATATTCCAGTTAGCAAGATCAAAACAAGGGCACCATAAAAGCAGCCGCCAGTCTATTACAAAAGAAATCCTGATGCAGCAATTTCAACTTTGGCTGCCCATATCCTGATTCAATTACTTTACGGTGGAGCCAGTAGCATCAGTTTTTTGGTTTTTTTTTAACTCCCCAGGTGATTCTAAAGTGTGGCCAGGATTGAGAACCGCTGAACTAATTAATAACCAAATATTAAAATTTGTTGTTAATTGTGGAGGGGTGATGTACATTCCTGATTTGTAGATTAACCCAAGGTTAAACTATTTTAATTTTCATGATGTATTATTAATCATTTAAAAAGCATTATAGTGATAGAGTTCTATACAGATAAAAATGTACCAACTCTTTAAGTCACTTAAAAGAGGACATTTAAAGCAAACATTAAATCAAATCCCTCAACTGAAGGAAACCTATGAGATACATCTTCAATCAATGTGTGCTGGGAATTTATTTAGTGGATGACATTACCTACAATACAGAGGTGAGAAGAAAATATTAAATGAGAAAACATTTACAGAACCTAGGATCGCTTGGTACATAGAGGAAACTCAGTAACTGTGCTTTATGAGTTCTGAACTTAGGATTCAAATGGAACATCTATATAATTTTCTACAGTTCGAGTCTTCATTGCCTTCTTTCATTTGATTTATTGTGACTTCTCAGATTAAAAAAAAAAATAACACGTTCAAACACAGGTATAATACACATACCAAAATTCGATACTTGGACCCTCCAATTTTTCTAATCCTCCTGGCACAAACCTCAGAGCTATCTTTGTTAAACTCATGAAAATACTATGAACATATAGTCAACACAACACACAGCAGGGTAAAAACTGAAAACTGTCTGCCTCACTGTCATTCACATAGACCCAAACATCCCTGTCACACCCAAATCCATTCCCCAGAGGTAGTGCTGAATGCTGCCTGACTTTGCCCATCAATTCCTTATTCTAACCATCATTAAATGTGATTCATTGCTTCTTTCATACTCTACTTAAATCCACTCAGGTTCTACTAAGTCCATCCTAGGTCAGGCCTTTACCAGTGCCCCCCTGACTATGCTCAGTGTCTTTTAGCTGATCTCCCTGCCCCCAAGCTGGTTTCCCCACAATCCATTCTATGCATGTGTCGCGTTCTTAGTTGTCAGTCACAGAACCCTTTCTACATGTTTTACAGGCATTTACCGCGGCAGGGGACTAGGCTGTCTCCTAGGCCTAGGGTCTAGGCTGAATCACATTACAGGACTGGTCTTGTAAGGGAGCAGCTACCAGCACCAGAACCAACCAGCTCCGCCGTGATCAGAAAGCTGCCTCTGAAGCCACACCAGCGTCAAAATGGGTATTTCCAGCCTTGCCTCTTTTTTTTTTTTTTTTTTTTTTTAAATTATTTATTTATTTGTTGGTTTGCTTTTGGCTGCATTGGGTCTTAGCTGCTGCGCGCGGGCTTTCTCTAGTGGCGAGCGAGGGCTACTCTTCGTTGCGGTGCGTGGGCTTCTCATTGCAGTGGCTTCTCTTGTTGCGGGAGCACGGGCTCTAGAGCGCGGGCTCAGTAATTGTGGCTCACGGGCTGAGTTGCTCCACAGCATGTGGGATCTTCCTGGACCAGGGCTCAAACCCGTGTCCCCTGCACCGGCAGATGCATACTTAACCACTGCGCCACCAGGAAAGTCCCATTGCCTCTTTTTTTCACATTTCAGTGGCAAATCCAAGTCTTGCTAGGGGCTCACACTCAAACGGGCAGCACTTAAGTCAAACGTCCGCGCCCTAACAGCAAGAGAGCCTGGTTATACAGTGTGAGGGCTTCTTATGTTTGGGGGTGTTGCTGTGTATTCTCTGTGGAAAGTCAGGATTCACAATACAGAGAGCTACCCAAATATGGAGAGGATGTTCAAAAGATTCTGGGAAACCACAAAAGAACAGAGGTCTATGACAATGAGAAGAAATTCATCTTTCTAAATTATCACTTTGACCACAGTCTTCTACGAAAGAAAAAGTATATACATGGGCATGGAGATGTGCTGTGGGTAGACAGACAGCCTCCAGCTCCTTCGGGGTCTGCCTCGGCCACCCACCCAAACACAGGCCCTTCAAAGGGCAGCCCACACCCAGTGACTGATGGAGACGGGGTGCAAGAGTCCAAGACTGGACAGCTCTGATGGGCGCGAACACTCCGAAGCTCCCTGTAGTGCGGCTAGGCTCTGCAGACCCACAGGCAGCTGACTCTCCTCCCTCCGCCCCATCCTGCTTCTGCCCCTCCCTTCCACGGGCATTCATCTTTCATAAACATCTTGTACACCAAACTCCATCTCAGCAGCGGCTTCGAAGGGACCCACACGGAGAGAGAAAACCCCCTTCAAGAGCTTCCAATTACGGTTACGGGGATGGTTTTTACTCTCCCACCCTTGTTTCTTCCTCCATTTCAGTCTTAGACCTGAAAACAAAACACGAAATGCTCACCTTCAGTCATCTTCCTGAAGCTTCCCCAGTCACTTCTTGGTTAAATAAAGTATATTCTCTCACAAACTCCTCCATAAGGGCTCAAAGGTGCAGAACTCCCTGAGGTTGTGTATGCTTAAAACTTTTTCTAGCTTTGATACTTGAAGGACAGCTTGTCTGGATATAAATCCATGGTTGGCACTTAAAGATCTTTTGCAAATGCTGCTCCACTGTGGCCTTGATTTATATGTCATTTTGAGTAACGTGATAATGAGCAAATCCTTGTTGCCCTTGTACATTATTCAATCTTTTTGCGAGGAAACCTAGAGAATTTTTTTTCTTTTCTTTGAAGTCAAGTGCTTTTTCTAGAATATATCTCCACGTTGATCTTTTTGGGTTAATTACCCCCAAGTACTTGACAGGCTCTTCCAATTTATAGATTCAAGTCTTCTTTTATTTTTGGAAAGTTTTCCTGGATTTTAAATATTAGTACCACCACACAACTTTGTTTTTCTTCTTCACAGTCTAATTATACATAAGTTGTTTCTTTGCTATCATCTTCTACTTCACTTTCTCTCTGATCCTTCTTGCTTCATGGAAAAGTTTTCACTTCTCACACAAGAATTCAAGCTATCAAGACCCGGTATAACACATCCATGAGATTTACGTTGTCACATCAAGAAAAACCCCTCTGCTCTGGCCAGCAGTGCCCTGGCAGAACCCTGGGTCTCAATTCCAATGTGATGCCCCTCATTCCTCTCAGGTCCTCTCCTGCTTATTTCAAGAGTCTCTCTCTTACCATTCTGACTCCAAGGTACCTCCATTTTTCTGAATCCTTATTATTTTATTGCCCACCTCATTTTAGTGGCATGAGATATATTAGCCGGGCGATAAAATTATAGTACTCTCTCATATCATTGATGTGTCGTGGGCTTTACAACTCGTTTTCCAAACAGAATGAGAGCCTGAATCCTGACAACTTAACATTTTCTTTTCCTCTTCAGTACCTAATGTGCTTTCAACTTCTAATTCAAGTAATACACAAACACGTGTACACTCACATTATAATTAAAGAAATGAGTTTACAGTTTTGGAGTTCTTTACAGACAGGTATTACACTGCAACTACTTATGGACAAAAATACATATAAGTTGTCTTCATCCTCCCTCCAAGGTCCCCTGACACTTGCTCTACACCCTATAGCATGCACCTAGCCAGCCCTAACCTCCCCTCCCACTGGCCCCCTACAACTGCAGGCACTCTCACGGCTCAGCAAGGCTGCTCACTCTGGAAAACAAACTGAGATTCAACTGAGCCCATCCATCCTTGACAAAGGCGTACGGTCGGGGTAAAGTGAGGAAGAGGCACGGAGTCAAGGGTTCTGCTTTTCATATACCCTAAATGTCAGTAGTTTGTAGAAAAAGCCTTTTGGTAGAAGAAAATCTGGTAACCTCGTTAAAAGAATCAAAACATTTTGCTAGTTCTATGGAATAACTGAAAAAAACGCATCACTTATAAGAAAATCTATATTACAACTCAGACTAACCAAGCCACAAAATAATTATCATTCTAACAAGCCAATTTTTCTCTTGCTTAAGATAAAACACAAAGAACCAACACATTTAGCTTTAACTATTCATTTAAAAGCAAAGACTTGGGCTTCCCTGGTGGCGCAGTGGTTGAGAGTCCACCTGCCGATGCAGGGGACACGGGTTCGTGCCCCGGTCCGGGAAGATCCCACATGCCGCGGAGCGGCTGGGCCCGTGAGCCATGGCCGCTGAGCCTGCGCGTCCGGAGCCTGTGCTCCGCAACGGGAGAGGCCCGCGCACCGCAAAAATAAATAAATAAATAAAAATAAAATAAAATAAAAGCGAAGACTTCAATATATTTGAAAACAATATTTATTGAAAAGCGGTGAGTTTTCTGTTTTTTCTTTCCTTATTAAAGATTTGCTTCTAGTCTCAGCTGTGATTCTTCCATAACATAACCTTACACTCATGACCCTCAATCTTTTTCAAAGCGCTTCCATAACCAGCATAGTATTAAATTCTTGCAATGAGGCTGGCAAGGCAGACATTAGCCTTATTTTGTCTGTAGTGAAATAAACTCGGTAGTCAAATGACTTGCCCCAAATCGCATCACTAGCAAGCTGTAGGAGCCAGGTTCCCTGAATCCTTGTCCTAGCTCTGGCCATGAAACTGAATTAAGGCATGAATTTAATATACACCTAACATTTTTTTCTTGACTATTTAATATTTTGGTTTATATCCTAGTACTTGCTTTAAATAGAATTTAGTATAAATAATGACTGAATTTGAAAACGACAGTCACCGAGACAGAATCTACTCATCTTGCTATATTTTAAATAGCTGTCCATTTGTGCCACTTAGCCTACTCCATTCTATCCTACCTAATATGGTTAACCCTGTGCTGGTTTATGTTTAAAAGCTATGTTATGCTCCAAGGGCAAGAAGGAATAATAACCAAATCCCTGAAATGTGAAAATTCCTTTGCATCCTAAAAAGGATAAGGGAAAAAATGAATTGAACAAGAAAGTTACAGCAATGGAGAACACCACACGAACATTTGTTAAGTGTTAAGGTTCTTGAGAAATTTCCTAAGTGAGAAAGTACTCTCTAAGTGTGAGAAACTGAAATTATGTCTTTGCTTTAATATACAGTTTATACAGTTTAAGATTAACCTTTAGGCATCTCTGAGTTTTGCCAACTAAAAATAAATCTCAAGTATTTGGGTCAAGAGAAATAAACATAGTCAGGAAGACTTAAAAAAAAGATCATCCTGCAAGATGAGACTTTGCAGTAACTGGCTTTCTAGAAATTTCATCTCTAGGAACAGGGTCATGGACCCCGTAGTTATCCTCCGAACAGACGGGAATAATATGAAAAATCTAAGATGCAGAATTCCCAGGAGTGACAGTAGAGAGTCAGAGCACTCCCAGGGCAGAGATCAAATAACAAGAAGTTATAAACACTGAATGATGCAAGTATCCTCTAACAGTCAAAGGAATCTGCGCAAATTGTCTCCATACCAAAAGGGTACTGTATGACTAATACCAGCCTCACAAGACAGTCTCAGTAATTTCCAATTTTCTCCGTATCGGCAGATCTTTTCAAAAGTAAGGTTAAACTGAACTTTTTCAGTGAAGCCCATTTAAATGAATTTCAGCCATATTAAAAGCTTCTGTGGTTTAACGCCTAGTTTAACACATAATTCTTAAGTGGACCAACGTATAAGTTAATATATCAATGGACCTTTGTGTTAAGTCCCAAAGAGCTGAAACAAATCTTATACTCCAGAAGTGTGGGATCTGGTGTACTGATAATTAAAGCCTACTGCGACAAAGAGGATGCTAGCTACTAACCACAATAGCTGTTTTTTCCTTCCTCCTTAAAAGAAATGCTTAAGTAGGCACGTGGCTGCAGAACAGACTCCTTTCCCCAGCCTACCTTTTGACTGAGATGCAATCATGTGACTAAGTTCTGGAAATAAGATGTATATTGAAGTTTGGGGACTACCTCCAGGAAATGACCTTAAGGTGGCGGGGGGGGGGGGGGTAGCCAAATGCCACTGCCGCTCCTTCTTCCTCCCTGGAGAAGTTACGAACGTGACCCTGCAGGGTAAGCAGTCATTTTAGACCAAGAGACAGAGGAGCCGCAACCTTGGTGAGCATGGAACCATCACAACAGCCCTGGCCTGCCCACTGCACTCTCAGATAAGCAATCTAAAGGTAAACGTCTATCTCATTTTACCCACTTCTATCTTGTTTATGCCACTGAGTTGTCTGTCTCGTGAAGCTGATCCTAGTCTTGATAAACTGCTTCCCCGGCACAGTAGATGCAGTGATAGTAACAATAGCAGTTACACCTGCACACACATCGGGACAGCTCTTACCACGTGCCAGGAAATACAGTGGATGCTTTGCACACATTATCTAATACTGGCCACAACCTTGTGAGGTGGGCATGCTAAGTCCCACGTCCTCATTAGGCATCCTGCACGGTCAAACAGAAGACCCCTGTGATGTCTTCATTAGTGACCTAACCTGTTCTCCACCAATCCCCACCCACCTCCCAAGAAGAACCTTCAAGAACCATCCCCTTCTCCTTGCCGTTCTGAAAGTCCACAGCAGGCTTGGTGGACCCCCTTCATCGTCATGTTTTAAGCCTTTCTCTGTCTCCTTATCAGTTACCATCTTCATCCATTTTCAATCTTCCAGGATTTTTTGGAAATTTCTTATCAACTGGTAACTCCTCTCCCAAACACTTGTTTACTATGGGCTCTTTCTACCTTTTAAATTTCTATCCTGTCATATTAAATGAGGTCTTGGGAGAGAGAGGAGATGAAGTCACTTGGGGCCCAATTTTCACAACTAGGAAAAAAAAGTGCGTGTGTGTGTGTGTGTGTTTGTGTTCTTCTTTGGGCTCAACAGGCTAACACAGGTCCAAATCAAGAAGATGAAACCTTAACAAGACCAAATGTAAACACTTACACTTAAAGTTTTGTTTTCCTTAAAGAAGGTAATTAACTACCTAAGTATGTATTGAGAAAGAGAACTGGTAAAAAGAAGAGAAAGGATAAGAGAAAAAGAAAGGCTTAAGGGTTTTTTGTTTTGTTTTGTTTTGCATTTGCTCCAGTTTTCATTCAACCATCATGTTCTAAGTGGGAAGAGACAGTGCAGCCGCGCTAGTGAAATCTTAGGCTTCATTAGATCAGAAGAGGCCAGACAAAAAAAGAAATGAATTCACTCCATATGGCACCACTGGGATCTCAACTGAACCCCTTTAGCCAGTACTGGCCAAAGTTAAACTAAAAAAAAGTTCTGACCAAGTTAACATTAGAGCTGAAAAGCATGAGGAATAAGTTAGCCTGGAGATGTTTAAAAAATAATTAGGTAAAATCAACCAAGAGAGGAGATTTAACAACCGTCTCCAAATCTGTGAGGAACTATCTGTCCTCCGGCAGAGAGAATGGCCGTGCTCTGCACTGCTCCGCAAGGCAGACTGCAAACAGCTGGTGGAGGCCAAGACGGCAGACGGGAAACCCCATCGCAGGACAGCTCAGCAACGAGACGCTCAACGACGGGAAGTCAGCGTCAGGGGCGGTGAGCTCCCCATCACCTGACACGTTCAAGCCGAGGCTGAGTAGCCAATCAAGTGTAGAGGACGCCATAAAGGCACTGATTTCTTCATCGGCAGAGGGTTAGACGACTCCCACCGGGCCTGAGACTCCAGAGGACACGCCGTGGCCTGGCCATAGCAAGCTGCTGGGCGGGTGGGTGCTGGGCAGCTTCCACACACCCCCAGGGGCCTATGGGGGCTCCAGCACCTGAGATCTCAGCATCCCTGACCACGGGAAAGGGACGGCCCAGGACCAGCGGTCACAAGCCTAAGGCGTAGTCTCAGCACCATGAAACAGTGAGTGCAGGCCTGACCCAGCCCTCTATACTAATAGAAGAAAGAAAAAAATGTCTAGGATAAGCCAGGTCAAGGTTTAGGAAAATCAGAGGCAGCCCAAGTTCTCTACGTAAGACTGCATTCCAAGAGAAAGACAACAAAAACAGTGAGGCTTCCACACTACAAGGCAGAACTGGCCCTGCTGTGCACGACTGGGAGGTTTCTCGTAACTCCAGAGGGTTTTGGGTTTTTCTTCAAGAAGGGCTGGCAAAAGCTCCAAGCTGACACAACTGTAAAGTTTGGAAAAGACTCTCCTGCATATGTTGTATAAACTTCTAAATGGCAACTTCTCAATTTCCAGCTTCTAACCACTAGTTTCCAAAGGGATTGAAAGGGAAAAAGATGAAGTCAAGCGGGAGGCCCAGCCTTGTCCAAAAGGGCCGAGTGAGAAGAGCCTGGGGTCCCAGAGGATCATGGGATCTCAGGTCTTCCTTGTTTGCACTCTGCATAAATACTAAGGCAGGAAACGATTTGCATCCTGTGAAGACAGAGTTTAAAAGACGTGTAGTCACCCTCCACCTCCCTACCCACCTCCAAAAAGACACACTACACCCACTCTCTCTCTCTCTCACATAGTGCAATTATCCATGTATGCTGTACTAAAGAAGGTGCAGCCTCTATTCCAGAATCCTGCAAAAAACATTTTTATGAACCAATTCACTAAAACACATGTTCCAGGATTTCAAATTAAGTAGTGAGCCGGAAATGAGTGGGAGAGCCAGGAGAGCTGGCCTCGGCCCCCTTGGCTCTGCAGCTGCAACCCTGCTTCTCTGCCCAGAGTGGACTTTGAGGAACAGTTCCTAGCGGGTCTCCTGAACCTCTTGGGGGGCAAAAGCACATAAAGGGCTGGAGGTAAAGGGCTCCCTGCACAGGCCTCCTGGGGACCCCCATCTCTGTCCAGGACCCACTAAGCAGTGTGTGTGGATACAGCGAGATGCTCTCTCTCGAGCCTCTTCCCTCTTCTCCCACCCGCCTTCTCAAACTTACACAGACTCGGAGAATGGCAGGCAGATGGAAAAGGAGCCGTGCCTTAAATGTGGAAACATAAAAAGGCAGGGAAGGCAACACAGCCTTTTTCTTAATTTAGCCAGAAACTTCAAAATGCTTGAACACTGGCCTCTGCTACCAAAAGCTTTAAGGATGCTAACAGAAGCTGAATCTACGAGATGTGGCTCTGGACGTTCATTCTACAATTCTTTCAAGATTTCTTCATGGGGCTTCCCTGGTGGCGCAGTGGTTGAGAGTCCGCCTGCTGATGCACGGAGTGGCTGGGCCCATGAGCCACGGCCACTGAGCCTGTGCGTCTGGAGCCTGTGCTCTGCAACGGGAGAGGCCACAACAGTGAGAGGCCCGCATACCGCAAAAAAAAAAAAAAAAGATTTCTTCATGCTTGAAATGTTTCACGAGAAAAAGAAAAAAATATTTAAGTATTTCTGCATTTTGAGAGGCATCTTTGCGAACACAGATGAAATGGTAAAAAGTGGAAAAGAGCACAGTCTTTGATAAAGGAGAGCCAGGCGCTAGTGTTTGTCATCACCTTCTAATTTCAAGGCTGTGAGTTCAGCGCCCAAATTAACTTTCTTTTCTACAGCAGAACCAGCAGACGTGACTCAACTGTGGTGTGGAAAATGCTTTATCTGAGATGCAGGCTTCAAAAATAGGCCTTTGAAATTACGAATAACATAAAATATAAGACCTAATTTAAACAAATTAACTCTCCAGGTAGATGACCCTATGCAGCAAAAAGTTTCAAACTGGGTGACGGAGTCACGGGTTTGTGACCAGCTTGACTTGGGGGCTGGAGGAGAGGCGCCTAAAACGCAGGCGTAACAGGATGTTTTCAGCTTCAGGCAGCACGAGGCCTGACTCGGAACAAGCTAAACAGGAGTATTTCTCGCACATGACTCATAGGACCTGACGTCCCGGAGCAGGTGGTCCTGGGCAGGCTGATTCCGCGATTCAGTGACGTCATCGAATTCCCGCCTTGCCATTCCTTCAGCATCACAGCCCCACCGCTGTTCTGGAGACGTGAGGAAAACCTTCCCAAAGTCCTCAAACAACAATCCCTTCAAAACTGTCCTCGTAACGTCCAATCCTAGATCGGTCAAGGGCAAAGGCGAGGGAACCACCATGAAGCTGTCATGGTCACTCTACACACACGTCTATGCAGAGGGCGCCGACTCAGGCTAACTGCCAGCAGCCCCTGGGGCTGAGGGAGGGGGTGGCCTTCCCCACAGTGGGGGCTTCTTGAAAGGCAAATATCCTTTTGCCTCAGTGGGCCTCTCTATCCCCAGTGTAACAGAGCAGCCTGTGTTTATCATTTGTATTCCAAGCTCCTACAGCAAATTCTGCTTAAATACAGCATTCAGTGATTTTAAATGGTTTTTTTTTGGAAACTGTAGTTTAGACCCAGCTTCTAGGCAAGTACTATTTGATACCTTTCTAGAGAATTCCTAACCATTAAATCCACAGCCCGATCTATGTTGACACCCTCACTCCAAACAGGATTCTCTTCAACCAACCACTTTCTGTCTTCGGTTACCCCACCCCAGAGCGCGGCTGGCCTGGCATCACGAGCCTTGCTGGCCCTCGAGGAATTGTCTTCAGACTTCTCCTCTGGCCAGGGCTGGCCTCCACGCCCTAAGCCAAGGCACAGCCACATCCTTTGAACAGGCTGAAGCAGTTCACACTTGTTTGGTAAACAGCTGCTACCCCTCCCCCAGGACCCCCTCACACCTCCCCAGGATGGAGCAAGTAAAGGGCAGACACCTGGCAAAGCAGGGCCCCCAACGCCACTGCCGCCGTCAGGGCATCACCTCACGCGCAGTAGGGCGTCAACTCTCTCCCAGCCCCTCTAACCCACAGCTTCCTGGTAAATAAATAGCTCTGCACGATTTTCCCTTTCCCAAGGCCTCATAATCCTCCTTTGCAAGAAGACAAGTTTCCACTCTCCAGGTGAGACAGCCTCAAGCAAGGTCTACCTCGGGATGCGAACTGCCTCAGCGAAGGGGCTCTCCCTGGCTGCTGTGCTCAGATGCCACCAGGGACCCTGGTTAGCTATTCTCAGTCTGTTTCCCCTCCTTATTGTGAGTTTCCCTAAGCCAAGATGTCTTATTTTTTAATGTATCTTATGGCATAAGAGGCAAAAATAAAAATAACACTTCACTACCAAATAAAAACACTGAACTACTTCAAGTGTATTCTTCCAGACTACACAAGTGATTCTGTGCAGCACCACACAGGTAGTTCCATGTTTGGGATAGCATCCCTGGGAGGTGCCATAAGGACAAAACAAAGTAATATAGGGGGAAGCCTATCACAGAACCTGGCACAGACCCACTGAATCGACATCACTCTTTAAGATAAATGGTCCCAGGGTTTCCCTGGTGGCGCAGTGGTTGAGAGTCCGCCTGCCGATGCAGGGGACGCGGGTTCGTGCCCCGGTTCGGGAAGATCCCACATGCCGCGGAGCGGCTGGGCCCGTGAGCCATGGCCGCTGAGCCTGCGCGTCCGGAGCCTGTGCTCCGCAACGGGAGAGGCCACAGCAGTGAGAGGCTCACGTACCGGAAAAAAAAAAAAAAGAAAGAAAAGATAAATGGTTCCATTATTGAAGTACAATTGACATATAACATTATATTAGTTTCAAGTGTACAACATACTGATTTGATATTTGTATACTGCAAAATGAGCACCACCATAAGTCTAGTTAACATCTGTCCGTAATTTTTTTCTATTAAAAATTCAGTATCATGAACCTCTTTCTCTCACAAACATTTCACTACGACATTATCTATACGGATGTACTGCTGGACACGCAGGCTGTTTCTAATTCTTTCCCAAAATAAATTAGGTTGTTTCTCATTTCTTCCCACCATAGAAAGATGAACATCATTTTAAGTATGTCTTGGTAAACTTAGCCTACTGTTTCCTTAAGACACAGAGTATAATTTCTTTAAAGCATACACACACTTTGATATGTGCTGCATATTCCACTCTGAAGAGCTTCCTTTACACGTAACCTTTTTAATCCTCACGCAATCCTGTGACTGTGAAGTATTTAGTATCACTGTCCCAATTTTATAGATGAGAAAACTGAGTCTCAAGATCACATAGCTGGTAAAGCCAGAGATCGGGTTCAAACTCTGAGTCTGCGGCCTTAGCCGCACTACTACTGGCTTCTCAAACGCAACAATTCCTAAAAAAAGGATTCTCCCTGGAGAAGGGGCAGGTGCAGGCCAGAGCACGGTCCCTTGATGTTATACGGCAGGTGCAACTAAAACGAGGACAACCTTCTCGATCTCGCAGCAGGTAATATTGGAGTGCTTACGTGTGCGGCACTGTTCTAAACACCTTACGTGTATTTACTTAATTCTTACAACAAACTGCAGTAGGTACTATTCATAATACCCACATTTGAGGGAAGGGGAAACTGAGGCACAGAGTTTTGGCAACTTGTTAATAAGTAGGAAGTGAGATCCAAACCCAGAAGGTCTGGCTCCAAGCACATCTTCCAGCCCCTAGGCTACTAACTACCTTGAGGATGGGAAAAATGCCCTGCCTCCCTCTGTTCATCCTTCCCATCTCCACCTGAGTCTCACATCTTACTTCACAGCTCTCGCCGGGACAGCCTCCAAAAGCTATGTAAGTTTAGAAAACTCACATACTATAATAGCGTAAATAATTCTTAGATACTAAAAATCCTTATTTGGGAAACCAAAAGAAACCTTAAAAAAAAAGGACTCTACAAAAAAGCAGTACTCTACAAAAGTACAGATGTTCCTCCACTTACCATGGGGTTACATCCAGACAAACCCATCCTAAGTGAAAATATTATAAGTCGAAAACGCAATACACCTAACCCACCGGCTGTCAGCTTAGCCCAGCCTACCTTAAATGTGATGAGAGCACTTACAGTAGCCGACAGTTGAGCAAAATCGTCTAACACAAAGTCTATTTTATAATAAAATATTGAGTATCTCATGTAATTGATGGAATACTGTGCTGAAAGTGGGGAGCAGAATGGGTGTCTGGGCACAGAATGGCTGTCTGTATCGGCTGTTTCCCCTCGTGATGGCGGGGTTGGTGGGAGCTCTGGCTGCCCTGCCCAGCATCACAAGAGTGAATCGTACCTCTTATCACTAGCCCGAGAAAAGATGCAAATTCAAAACTCCAAGTACAATTCCTACTGAATGCGTATCACTTTTTTTTTTTTTTTTTTAAATTTTTGGCTGCATTGGGTCTTCATTGTTGTATGCAGGCTTTCTCTAGTTGCGGCGAGCAGGGGCTACTCTTCGTTGCAGTGCGCAGGCTTCTCATTGCGGTGGCTTCTCTTGTTGCAGAGCACAGGCTCTAGGCACATGGGCTTCAGTAGCTGTGGCACGTGGGCTCAGGAGTTGTGGCTCGCAGGCTCTAGAGCGCAGGCTCAGTAGTTGTGGCGCACGGGCTTAGCTGCTCCATGGCGTGTGGGATCTTCAGGGCTTGAACCCATGTCCCCTGCATTGGCAGGCGGATTCTCAACCACTGCGCCACCAGGGAAGTCCTGAATGCATATCACTTTGGCAACATTCTAAAGCTGAACAATCGTAAACTGAACTACTGTAAGTCAGAGACCACCTGTGCTACTAAAAAGTAATACAGAGATTAACTATATTAAATGTGTATGGAGGACTTCTACTATGTTTTAAAAAAAAATAAATGCACAGGCCATACAAACTGGAATAAAGTAACTAACGCAACAAAATATTTAAAGCTGTCCCTAAACAGATTTACACGAATAAAAGTGATTTTTACCAACCTCCTGAAGGATTTTACTTACAGAGGGACAGAAAACTGACATGGATCACTGAGAAAAAAATACAAAAGACTGGATATCTAACTTCATACTATTAAAACCTATAACCACATCTACCTGGTCAAAATCCCAAAGTTGAGGGGAGGGCATAGACAAAAAAAAAAAAATGCATGCAATCCAGGTCCTCTAGCTGTTCTTTTTCTTGCTCCAGTTTCCTATTCTACTTACTTCTCCCCTTCTCTCCTTTTATTAGTCAATATTACAGGTGTGCAGGTCTCCTGAAGCATCTCTCTCCTTCTCCAGTTTCCCCTTTAGCCCCAATTCAAAAGCAGAAATAAAAAGAAAAGAAAATGTAGATACTGTTGTGCATTTAAGTGAGAGATGGTCCTTAAACTCAACAAGAGACCAGGTTACTTGATATCTGTGCGTCCATGAACCCTACTCCATAGCCACAAATACACTTCTGAACTCACAAAAACAATGCCCAGGACGCACCTCTGAACTGGGTTTTGTTTTTGTCGTGCTTGTTCCCTTTAACTGTCAGCTCACTTTTTCAACCTGGAATTTCGGTTTCCAACGGGGAGCAACACGCTTTTAATGGACCCTTACTGTAACTTTAAGGAGTTTAGGCAATTAGGAATAACCTCCCTTAATTATGGTCTAAATGTGGTGAATTAATGAAACCCGTTCCCAACTACCTAAACACATTTCAAATTAAAACGAAGCCTGAATTTACAACCCAGGTTAAATGGATTAAAAGATTAAGGGCTAGAGGGCAAGGGCTTTCTCCACCTCGCTCTCACATTTCAACCTCAAATTACCCCAGCCCTCTAATGACTGGAGGAGTCACTGTGAAAGCGCCTAATTACCCAAGAATTACGCCAACCATAACCAATTTCAAGATCACAGATCAGATGTTCCCAAAACATGAATCTGCTAATTAAAGTTACATGAAAGTCAAATCAACAGGCAATTTGGATGGGACATCCATCCACCTGAAAGCAGACTGATGGATGAAGTATTAACACCCACAGTAGGGCTTCCCTGGTGGCGCAGTGGTTAAGAATCCACGTGCCAATGCAGGGGACACGGTTCAAGCCCTGGTCCAGGAAGATCCCACACACCACGGAGCAACTAAGCCCATAGGCCACGACTCCTGAGCCTGTGCTCTAGTGCCCGCAAGCCACAACTACTGAGCCCGCGCGCCAAGAGCCCACGCTCCGCAACAAGAGAAGCCACCGCAATGAGAAGTCCACGCACTGCAACGAAGAGTAGCCGCCGCTCGCCGCAACTAGAGAAAGCCCGCGCGCAGCAACGAAGACCCAACGCGGCCAAAAATAAATAAATGAATTTATTAAAAAAAAAAAAACCCACAGTAACAGCAGCTATGCCTCACTGTTGGCACTATCAGACACCCAGATCGTTGCGGTCCAAACATACGGAGGCAGAAAGAGACTCATCTGGATTCAAGCATTTCCAGGGAAGAACAAAAGGATTCTCCCTCCAAACCGATGAATGGCTCACAGGGATGTGCTTCAGCATGTGCGTCAACCCACAAGGATTCACTTGCTGGGTTTAAACTGGGAATGAAGCAAGTTTAAGATACTGATACTTCCACATGCAGCCCCAACACAGCACACACGGCCTGGCAGCATTTTCAGTAGTTGTATTTTTCTGAATTCTAATCAAAGGACTGTGGTTTGATTTCAAGGCTTTGCCTGTTTGCTAAACTTCAGTGTATACCGAAATAGTCTTCAACCTTCCCACTTATTTCCCACAAGTTAAAAAAAAAAAAAATCATAAAAAATACTTGTCCCCGGCGCCCACACTTTTGTGTAAATAAAGAATTCCCACGGATATGCTTTTACAGATACACAAAGAAATAATTTAGAAATAAAACCCATTCGACCAAAAGGCCAGGCTCAATGAGTCGGTAAGAAAACCCATGGGCCCTAACGCTGTCCCTGGCGCCCTGGCAACCCAAAGCTGTGTGACCCGTAAGTGCAGCTCTCAGAATGAAAACGCCCAGCCAGTCCAACACCCAAAGTTACTTCCTGGGAGCCCCAGAGTTCGGGGAGGGCAGGGGAAGCAGGTGAGGGGACCCTCAAAGGGCTCACAAATGAGTCTCTGTATGTAATAGGTTGAATCGTGTTCACCTAAGATGACGTGCTGAAGTCCTACCTCAGACCTCAGAATGTGACCTGACTTAGAAACAGGGTTGCTGCAGACATAATTAGTTAAGATCAGGCCATACTGGCGTAGGGCGGGCCCCTGACACAATACGACTGGCGTCCTTTTAAGAAGACAGCCGTGTGAAGACACGGAGACACACAGGGAGAGCGGCATGTGTGGCAAAGGCAGAGGTGGTGGCATGTGGCTGCAAGCCAAGGGACACGAAAGACACCGGAGAAGCAACAGGAGCTAAGAGGAGGCAAGGAGGGATTCCCTGCGGGTTTCAAAGGGAGAGCGGCCAACACCTTGGCCTCGAGAACTGAGAGAAAACATTTTTGTTGTTTTACGCCACCCCGTTTGTGGTACTGTGTTATGGCAGCCCTGGGAAACTAACACAGCACACTTGAACTTGGGCTTCTTCCTCCTGCCCTCCTCCGTCCTGCCCCTGCCGCTGGCAGACACTCCCACTGCACCACGAAAGAGCCCCAGGGAATCCCCGTCTGTGGCCCGCTTGGGGAGCACAAGGCAGGCTCAGCCAGCCCAGGCCCTGGTCCCAATTGTCTCCCTTCTCTCCAGCTCCCACCCACCCCTGGGCACCAGCCCCGCTCCTGCGGCCAGGCCAGCACCCCTGACCCAGGGGGGAGGGGGGAAGGTCAGGCAGGATGTGCAAGTGCCCTTCAGTGTGCTGCTCCCGCCCACCCCAGCTCCTCACAGAACTTTTAGAACATTTCTTTCAGGTTTTTTTTTTTTTTTTTTTTTTGTGGTACGCGGGCCCCTCGCTGTTGTGGCCTCTCCCGTTGCGGAGCACAGGCTCCGGACGCGCATGCTCAGCGGCCATGGCTCGTGCGCCCAGCCGCTCCGCAGCATGTGGGATCTTCCTGGACCGGGGCACGAACCCACGTCCCCTGCGTCGGCAGGCGGACTCCCAACCACTGCGCCACCAGGGAAGCCCCATTTCTTTCAGTTTTTACTGAAGTAGTATCCTTTGTCTTGCCCCAACAAGCCCCCTACAGACTCACACTCACACACACACACACACACACACACACAGCCACGTGCCCAGAGGGAGCTGGGCCAGGAGGCAGACCCGAGTACACACACACCCTGTACTGCCAGTGGCCACTCCCATCCCATAACTGAGACTTTCTGTTCCTGGGCCAAGGTTTCTTGCCAGACTCACTTCCCTTATAATGAATGAATTATCCCAGAGAAAGTTCCTCAGTTCTCCCTGGAAGCCGACCTCGATGGCCTGCTGGGGGACAGTGGACCCCGACAGGGGGAACCCACCCCCACCCCGGACAGAGCTCATTTAGGAAAATCGGATCGGCTGGCGGAAGGCTGGTCCCATGAAAGGAATGCAGGAGTCCTAGGTTGGCTCAAATCCCGGGCCAGCGACCAGGAGTCGCACTGAGCACAGCCTGTCTCCCAACTGCCACCCGCTGCTTCACCTCCAAGCCCATTTCTGCATCTCATTATTCCACCTTCAGCCAAAGGTGGATTTTGAAATGTGCTCCCTTAGATGCCTCATCCTGGACCAATGGCATCCAAGTCTGGACTTGAGCCACATCAGAATCCCCAGGAGGGCCTGTGAAAGCAGCTCTCAGGCCCCTCCCCTGGAGCTCCTGATTAAGCTGGGCCTGGGGTGGGGTCTGGAAGCCGGCCTAACAGGTTTCCCGGTGGTGCTGACTCTGCTGGTTCCAGGACTGTGCTTTGAGAAACGCCGCCCTAGCCCCTCCACTCCGCACTGGGCACAAGTGACAGCTGGCGGCACTACTGCAGCCGGCCTGCCCCTCATTCCCCCTCTCCCCTGCAGTGTGCGGAGAGCATCACTCCCCAGGGCTGGGGTAAACGCTGCCAATCCAGTGGCCCCACCAAGCCCTCGGCCGGGGAGGGGTTCAGGGTGAGCGTGGACCCATGTTGACGTGTGAGGCGTAAGCGGAAGTCGCTGAGGGGCGCTCCTGAGAAAGAGGCACAGGAGGAAGGTTGTCCTAGGCTGCCCACGGATGTTCAAGCGGGCGGCCGGAGGCCGTGAGGCCCGGGGGGGAGCTGGGCAGGACCGGCAGCCAGCAGCACAGACAGGTGGGAAAGACCCGGCTGCCCGGTGCTGACACCCACCTGCTCAGCAAACCAAGCCAGCACCACCCTGCTCCCGGCTTCTTGTTAGGTGACATAATACATTCTTTATTGTTTCAGCTGGTTGGGTCAGGGTTTTCTGTTACCTGAAGCTGAAAATATCTAATCACAAAGCAAAGCAAGCTAACAGGATAGCACGTCCGTCCAGGACAGAGGGCAACCTCTCAGCACACATGACAGTGGCGTATGTTCCACAAATAATCCTAAAATTCCAGATTTGAACTTTGCAGACCATTCCAAAAGCTATGCAGCTGACAGTCAGTGGGTGTGCAACACCCAGAAATAGTGTAAACTGAAGAAGGCGTCTAGCACCCCGTAAAGGGTTACTGAAGACCCAGCTCGGGTCTGTCTTACGAGAGCCAAGCTCATTTTTTTCAGGGGTTTCCCAGGAACCCCCCACTACTAAAGCTCACCAGAGAATTCAATTGTTTTCACCTATCACTCTTCAACTTAGTCTCCTTCTGCAGAAAGCAGGTACCAGTATACCTAGTTGTGAAAATGGTCTTCTAACCTATTCCACTTTAGAGACAAGGTAGACAAGCGTATCTAGAAAGGGGACACCTCAACTTATGTGCCTGTCCCGCCACCACACAGCTCTGTGATCTTAAACTGTTTTGCCTTTATGAATTCATTCCTCATCTATAAAATGAGAATACCAGCACATATCCACCTGTTTTTTTAAGGACAATGCATGTGAAAGTACTCTGTAAACCATAAAGTACAAGGGCAATGACTTAAATCCAGTTTTGAATGGATTAATTGGATTAACATGGCCTGATTTTGAGAGATAAAGATTAATCACGTTCCCAGAAGAATTACTTCACAAAAAATTCACAGTACATACACACACCTGCCGTGACTATCAACTGGAACACTGTTGCATGTTATTCAAACTGGACTTCACCTATTATCAATAATTTAGTGGCAGCTAAAGGAACCAACATCCACAGGGCACCATAACCCTGAAAGTCACCATTGTACAAGGTATGACATCAACGTGGATTAGTTACTGTGCACATTTTCACAGAGGTCAACTCGAGAGGTTGTGCCTCCGCTTTTACAGAAGATACTCCCTGGGAACTACCTTCAACAGCGGCCGTGGGCTCCTCCGGACATCCCACAGGTGGCAAATCCTCTTTTCTACTGGAGAAGTTTAGTTTTAGCCCAACAGCCTCATGTCCTTCAGAGCCGTGTTTACTTGGACAAACTGGGTAGAAACCACAGGACTTGGAGTGAGGGAAAAAGCAGGTACGGCCCTAAACCCATGCTTCTCAGACTGGGATAAGTATCTGTGGAGCAGAGAGAGAATGCCAGGAGGTAAACACGGCCATCTTCCTGAAACATGAATTTTATTAAAAGATTTCTGGAGGAAAAAAGAAAAAAAAGGAATAACCAGTGAGTAATTTTTAAATGACTAAAACTTCTCAATAAATTTTTAATTTTTTTTTTAATTCAAAGAATTTTCATGCTCACAGCACACCTTTCAAAAATCCATTCGCACTACTTTGGGGGAAAGCATTGGGAAGGGCTACACGTAGCAAATGAAACTTTTTCTTGCATCATTTACAAAGTAGATGCAATGGCAAACCCTAAAGTAATGGTTCCAAAAACATCTTTATTGAGCACATCTGAGAAATACTGTCCAGGCTACCACAGTAATCATTTGTAAAGTGCCAACGTTCTTTTGTTACATTTATTGGGGCGGGGGGGGGGGGGGCGGGATCACTGTTACTCTGGAGTCCTATTTTCTCTGTGGAAGACTCTAACAACAAACTCATAATTTGATGACAATTCATTTTAAATGAGAGTAACAAGCTCCCAGGAGACCCCATTATCTCATTATTGGTGTTCCTAGACAGAGAACACTGCCTTGGGAAATCATATTTCTTCTTTGAACCCTGAAATCCCAGGCTCTGCCCCCTTCTTAAGCAATAAGAAGCTTGGTGTCACGACACGTCTCGAAAACCTTTACAGAGCTAATCAACACTGCTGCCAATACTTTGGGCTCCACCTAGGGTACCTTTATCTCTCATCGACCCAAAGCACAATAAAGAAGGGCCAAACAGCCACAATGTCAGCTTGTCTCTTAAGACCTAAGTTGGGTTTCCAGCGACAAAACACCGAAGTCTCTCTCTTGCTCACAGCACTACCTTCTCTCTTGTCTAAAATAAGCTTCTCCGAGTGTTTTATACACTTTTTGACCATGTGGTAATTTCCGTGGGCAAGTCTTCCCGAGCTGTTGAATCTACCTCACTCTTTCTTCAGAGCACCCACCTGACTGCATGGACTCCATAGTTACTTCCCTGTTCAATACTGTGACAAGTGTGAAAGTAATCAGCCAGGCCACTGAGTGCCCTGTGGAAGGACGCCAGCTGAGGGTCAGACTTTCGGTGCTGAGTTTAGCCACTTCTCCTCAAGGCATCCCTAAGTCTAACATAATCAACGCTGAGGTTCTGGCACTGGGTGGCCACATTTACAGAACACACCCAAGCTCTCCAGGCTTCAATTCCCCATTTTTGTTTCTGGAATATCAACATTAATGAAGTGGTTTGCCTGTTTTTGTTCTAAATTAACCTTCAAAATACACCTGGAATTATGAAAGTTGTTCAAATATATCTTTTCCATATAAAGATACAAATTAGCACAAGCCTAATCACTCCAGAGTATGTAAAAAAAATATATCCAGGAAAAGTAAAAATTTCAGTGAAAATCAGAATTAAGATTCTGATCCTATTATACTATTTTTCTAATTGATTTCAATTGAGGGTTAACTAATTATATAAGTGTCAAAAGGTTTGCTAGAAATTTCACAACCCAAAAAAATCTGAAAGGGGTTTTGTGGGTTAACAAATTTAATATATACCAAGAACCCTGTTTAAAAGCTTGTATTCTAAGGCCAACACCTAAATTATGAGCCCTATTACAGTCAAAGGAAATTCATTTCACACTGTCAGGACCACAAAGACCATGACTGAATGCATTCACTGCACCCCTCTTGGGGCCACATGACCCTGTAGAAGGTTCCACAGGGCACACACAGATACAGCTAATAACCCATTCTCGTTAAAAACACGCCAACTGCAGTAACCCAATTTAAAAACTACAACCCCTGATCCTAGTACCAGTACTGTGGTTTCAATGGCAAATATGGTTTGTGTGCTTGGATATGAAGAGCAAGTGAAGCATGACAAGCAATCAATTTAAAAGACTTAAAAACAGGAGGGTGCATCGCTTCATTTAGCACCTCCTCTCCTAGGTGTTAGGTAGTGGGTTAGGTGCCGGGGGGTCAGCTGACTGAGACTCAGACAGGTGGGTGGGCATCCGGAGAAAGGCAATTTTAAACAGAGGAGTGAACGTCCGGGCCGGCAGAACTGCCATGGTGCGTGTGGAGCAGGACGGAAGGAGTTAGTCAGGTGAGAGGTGTGCCAGGGAAGAGAAGAGCGTCTCGGCAAAGAGAGAGGGAGAGAGGCCGTTCATGAGGGGAAGCGAGGCTGGAGAGGTGGCCTCTGTGCCATGCTCAGAAGGTAAGACTGCTTGTAAGAGGAATGACGAGCAAGGATGCACATGCTTTAGATACATCACTTGGGTAGGAACCTGGAGAACAGACTGGGGTAGCTGTAAAACCAAGGCAGGAGACCATGTGAAGAAGATGCAGCCAGACCTGGTGACCCGCTGGGGACGAGGTCTATGAGAGGAGGCGAGGGGCGTCCTGATTTCTGACTTATGCAAATGAATGCACGGGGGGTGGGGGGCACCGGCCAGCAGTGGGGGCCGGGCTATGGCAGGGGAGCAGCCGAAGGGGGGGGTCGGGGAGGGCCGTGGGAGAGGCCGGGAACCTGAGGGGACTGAGCCCAGGAGCTCAGTTCAGGACACACTGACTGGGCGGCACCGGAAAGCAGAGGAGAGCTCGCTGGGCAACTGCACAGGTGCAACCCCTGGGCAGAAGGTACCACCGAGTTCAAGTTCCTTCTCTCTCTTTAAAAACCCAAGAGAGCAGGCGCCATCACCCAGGGAAATGACAGATGGGAAGAGAGGAGCATCCAGGATGCAGCCCTGGGGAGGCAAGTTCAGGTTAAAAATGCCCGATTCGGGCTTCCCTGGTGGCGCAGTGGTTGAGAGTCCGCCTGCCGATGCAGGGGACACGGGTTCGTGCCCCGGTTCGGGAAGATCCCACATGCCGCGGAGCGGCTGGGCCCGTGAGCCATGGCCGCTGAGCCTGCGCATCCGGAGCCTGTGCTCCGCAACGAGAGAGGCCACAACAGTGAGAGGCCCGCGTACCGCAAAAAATAAATAAATAAATAAATAAATAAAAATGCCCGATCCTATCAACACGTAAGGAACGTCAACGTTGTGCTAAAAACACAACTTTCGATTTCTGAAGAGAAACAAATAAAAGTGGAAAGTCGTTCCCTTCCCCATGGGGGCTCTGAGATAACTCACTGCCAGAAGGAAGCTCCCTGAAGATTAAGTCGCTTCTGTCTGCAATTACAACTTTCAGTATGTTGCTGAAAGGTTAACGAGATTTTCTTCATGTTCTGACGAAAACGGTTTCAGGAGAACACATGTTGCTGCCGCTACCAATCAGATAAAAGTACATTAAAAAAAAACCTTCCACAGACACCCCCTGGCCAGTCAGTATTTACGATTTTTACCTAACCATTTTAAAAGCAGAGTTAATATACTATTCATACTTTGCCAACGCTTAAACTTTTCACATTCTAACAAATATACCCCAAAAAGGCCTTTTGGAGATGCGTCCAGAGAGTCAGACCAGCTTCCCAGAGAGTGTCACCTCTAGGAAGAGCTGCAATCAGCTCACTCTCCTTTGCTCCCCTCACTGAATCCCCAACAGCAATCTTTCTTTCTCAGCAGAGGAACAGATTACTGCTGATATGTGAGAACACCCAAGAGAAAAATGAGGATGGAGAGGAGAGAGGGGAGAACGTTTTTCAAATACTGCTTTTCTGGCATTCAACCAAGTACAATTACATAGCATTCACAGAAGATGGAGTCAAGATAGTATAAACAAAATCTTCAATGAGGCCAATTACCCTAAAAGCTTTCCAAACTCTGTTTGAGATCACAGGCAAGCTGCTCTAGAACCCTGCGCCCCAGAATCTACAGTGGTCCAGCCAGGACCCCGCCTTGGCCAGGCTGGGGGGAAACACAGAGTCCCCTTCACTGCCCAGACTCTCTCCAGTGACAGAGGTCAGTGCCACTGACACTTTTCCTAGGATTACACTTTTCCTAGGACGTACTGAGACTCTGTTTTACGATCAAATCTATTTCCCAAGTTAGTAGCTGTTCCTCTACATGGGTTCTCTCAGAGACAGAGCATTCGTTTTGTGGAATTCATATGTGCTGCCTGTGCTGACTTCAAGTTCACCTTAATATCATTAAGGTTAGCGTAGCAGGGTAGTAATTAAAATGAAAATCACAAAAATGTTTGAAAAACGTGTAAGGAGATACTAATGACTTCATAAATAAGGTTAAGAATAAATGGCATTTAGGGCAAACCTAGTCTTGGCCTATAACCCAAAGTATGAAATAAATATCCATGACGTAAATAAATAACTGAATAAAGCAATAAATGAGAGAGAACAGACCTCTTCCATACAGAGGAATTCTAAATAATTTATGGAGGTGGAGCTTATTCCACTTAATGACTTCCCTCCAAAGAGTGTAGTATGGAAAAAGGTAAGAAAAGAGGAACTTTAGTGGAGAGAGCTAACAGTACCTCAGCCAGGTGGTCATGATCAGCATCAAAGTGTTAAGTCACGCTGACAGTCGATACCCTTGATATATGAGGAGAATGGCAACTTATAACTGCGGCCTTCCTCCCCCAAACCCATAACCTCGATCTAACCATGAGAAAAAACCTCAGACAACCCCAAATTGAAGGATGAACTCCTCAGAACTGCCACGGTTTCGAAAACAAGGGAAGTCTGACAAACTCTCACAACCAAGAGGGTCCTGAGACATGACAACTAAATGTGGTCTCCTGGATAAGAGAACATTAGGGAAAAACCAGGGAAATCCGAATAAAGTGTGGAGTTTAGTTCACCGTAATGTACACATGTTGGTTTCTTAGTTGTGACCCATGTACCACAGTAACATAAGGCATTAACACTGGGGTAAACTGTGTGAAGGGTAAGTGGGAATTCTCTGTACCATCTTTACAGCTTTTCCGTAAATCTAAATCTATGCTAAAGCAAAAGGCCTAATTTAAAAGTAGCAAGAGATTCTATGAGCTTTGAAGGTATTAAAATCTTCATTTTTTAAAAATCCCAACTGCACAGTAGAAGGTAAATGAACAGTAAGTACTTAGGTGACTGACTGAGCCATCACAGGACATCAGAGAATTCATTCATTAGACTCAGAGAGAATTCATTCATTAGACTCAGAGAGAACACCAGAAGCTACATTTTCAGAAAATGGACACAAAGGTTTTCTGGTTGCAGCATCCAATCTTCATCATCATCTTTACACAAAAGGCAAAAAACCTCAACAACGACAACAAAAAAAAACCCAAGAGGCTTGGAAGTCCAGCTAAGAGGAAAGGGACTAGGGATAAAATAAAAGCAAAACACTGGAATATTTGATATTGAGAAGATTAAAACATATAAATCAGGGTGGACCAAACTGTGAGTTTTGAAATCAATTCAGTAGTGGCAACCAGCATTTTTTTAACAAAAGAAAATGAAATAGAAAAGTTCCGTGGTTGTGACGGCTACACAACAATGTGAATGTACTTAATGCCACAGAACTGCACACTTAAAAGTGGCTACAATGGTAACTGTTATGTATATTTTGCCACAATTTTTAAAAAATGAAAATAGAAAATACAGTACACCACAGGCAGCAAAGGTAAGCGCTATTTTATAAATAAATAAATAAACACACGTGTACATATTCATACATCCACATATACTGCCTGTGGGTAATAAGTAATCATGATATAAAATGTGTCTTTCATCTGAGTCACTGTCCAAAAGTTTGAAAGCCACTGACTCAATTCCCCCTCACCTCTACATCCTCACTCTGGTCGTCTGTGTCAAAAGAGCACGAAGGAGACTTCCCTCATGGTGCGGTGGATAAGACTCCATGCTCCCGATGCAGGGGGCCCGGGTTCGATTCCTGGTCAGGGAACTAGATCCCACATGTACACTGCAACTAAGGAGCCCACGAGCCACAACTAAGACCCGGTGCAACCAAATAAATAATATTAAAGAAAAAAAAAGAGCGCGAAGGATAAAATCTACTTCACACCTTTAATTGTGACAGGAAATGGGTGAATAGAAACTAGTTCTAATTAATAAGAAAGAAGAGAAGTACACCTCTGAAAGAGGAAAACCAATGCAAAGGCACACAGGACAATGCCCCTGGAGATGCAGCCCTGCCTTCCTAGCTCCACACTCACCTCAACTGCCTACCCGCATCTTCCCGGGACAGGATGTGTCCCATCAAGCCTGAGATTCCTAGAACAACCAAGGAGAGCTCCTGACTGCCCTCTCGCTAGACCTTTCCCATCACCGTCATCGTCACCCCAGATGCTCCAGCCAAATCCGAGCAGCCCTCCATGGTTCCTCTTTCTCTCACTCTCCACAACTGAGTCAACCCAAATTCATCTCAGAACCTTCCACGTGCCTCTGTCCGCACCACCTTCAGCAGGCACCAGCGTCAGCATTTCTCAGCTCTTTTTGCTCCCAGACACTCAGATAGGATTGTGACAAACTTTGAAATCTGCCCCGTATATTTAAGTAATCCCAACATTCAAAATGCTGTACTACTGAATCACTTTGCTGTACAGCAGAAATTAACACACTGTAAGTCAACTATACTTCACTTAAAAAAAAAAAATACATGTAAGTCAAGGAGAAAAAAAAATTTTTTATGTTATACTATGAATTTGAATGTTTGCAAAGAATGCAATTTCTGGCCTATTATAAATATTGGCATTTTTAATAAAACTCACTTTTTAAAATATATTCAAAGGAATCTGAATACTATATAATGATATCCATCATTATTCATTTTAAAAAATATACGGATAGGCATTCCTGTATTGCTGGATATTCCCTCAAAGAATTTTAACCTAATATAGCTTTATGTTCAAAGCCTTTTTCAACAAAACTATGGGTATAAATTGAGATCTAGGGGTTTTTTAAATATCCTGTGACCACAGGGTCTAAGTGTCAAATTTTTTCTTCTGAATTATCATAATTTTTATTAGCACACAACTGATCTAACAAATTTTGATAGTTAATTAAACATAAGAGTTCAAATTTTATTGCAAATGCATCCTTTAATGAGATTTATGGAACTTTTTCCCCTCAATTGGTTTATATGACTATTACTGCTAGAATGAGACAGGGTTAATTAGCATCAATTTAATCTTATTTTCCTTGTCCCTTTTTTTTTTTTGTAATGTAAACACTGAGAAAGCTTGTTCACATAAATAGATGTGAATGGAAGGAGATTTGTTACAGCACTGACCCCATACGCTCTACACTCCCTCAGCATTTTATCCACAAATCACTTTTTGATGGTCTAACAACTGACAATTAGATTGGATTCTCCTTCAATATTATAGAGAGTAAAGATTTGAAAACCACCAAAGTTACTAATGAATTCATCATCTAGAATTAAATCACTTTCTCCTAACCAATACCAATACTTCAAATTGTCCCTCTGCCCAAGATGAAGCACAAAGCAGGATCGGGGCCCGGAGAGAGGTCTGCTTTTGTTTGGCAAAGTGGAGAAGTGAGACTGCGAAAGAAGAGGTGGAAAAGGAGAACTTGTGACCTCAGACAGATCAGTTTTAGGAGAATATGTGGATGCTGGGGATCTAGAAGCTGATTCTCTGAAAGTTATCCCCACGCCCAGGTACCACTTAGAGTCTTCAGGCACCTCCAAGGGACCAGATACCTCAGTCTGACAACAACTAACCAAGAGTGCCCCGCGACCAAAGCATTCCCTTAAAAAATGTAATTTACATCTTTTGATTTGCTGGCCCCTGCTTAAAATCTTTTAACAACTCATCCTACACTTAAAGAAATTAAAACCGAACCTCCTCACTATGGCTTCTAAGGTCCTAGCTCATCTCACTATCCTACGACACCACACTGGCCTTCTCCACGTCCCTGGATTGCCAGCAGGGCTTCCCACCACAGGCCCCTTGCACCTGCCATTCCCTCTGCTTGCCGCCTGGCTGCTCCCACACAGCCTCCAGACTTCAGCTCAAACGTCACCTCCAACCACCTAAGCATGCTATCCATCTCCTTATTCTCTACCACAGCAACTGAATTCTTGATAGTTCCTATTGCAAGCATAACTATTTTGTTTTGTTTACAGTAACGTCTGACTTCCCTACTACACGCAAACAGGTCTCGTTCAGTGTTTTACGTCCAGCACCCAGCACACTGCCTGATGCTCAACAGATGTCCGTAAACAGGATGGTGTATGCATGCCATGGGAAAGTGAAGTTGGGGGGGGCATGTTTTAACAGCTTTCTGTGCAACCTTATTTTAAAACAAAGCCATATTCATTATTAGAGAGTATAGATACCCCAAATGCCAAAGAGAAAGGTATATCACAGATAATGTTAAATACACAAACACAGACATATCCCAAGACTTCAGACAGCATCCAAAGTGGGCAGAGAAACTTAGCGTGGATTTGCTCCCATTTTTTTCCTTACCTCTGTTCTCGAGACTGTTCCTCCATATCGTCTTCAGAATCACCCTATTGAGAGAGAACAGGCTTTAACAGTTGTTTCAAAGAAACACAAAATTTACCAAAACACAAAAAGTTCTTCAAATCCCACAGGGGTGGTGAGCTTGTCTATAACAGTGCCTGGTAAACAGCAGGCACTCAATAAATACTTTTTGAAAAAAACAATGACACTAGAATGGCACCACTGAAAGCCAGAAACTCCCAAGTGATCCCTTAGATGTTCACTGTAAGTAAACATCCTACCTGTTTAAAATCGCCACCGAAACACAGTCTCAAAATTGGTTTGACATCACTCCTCTCTCCAAGAGCCTTTTTTTGGTGTTTACGGTTAATCGCACAAGATAAAATTTAACGATAATTAAAATCCCCAAACATCAAGAATGCCCTAAATGAGCACCTGATAGATTTTGACTTAGAAGTGGCATAAATATCTCACTCAAATGCACTTCCAAAATCTTCTCTGAGACCTACCATGCCACACTGTGACCAGAAGCCAAATACCAGGTGGTTAAAAAGAGGTGTTTGCAACAGAAGCAAAAGGGCCGATCCAATTAAATGCCGCCTCGGCGCTTGCCCGGCACCCGTGCTCTTGGCACGGCTCTATCCTCTCCCGAAGCTGCACCGCTGGCTGCGGAAACACCCACCCTTCCTGTGCCTCCAGCGCCCCCATCCCGAGGCTCTCCTGGTCGCCCTGACCCCCATCCTCCTGGGCCCAGACCCCGCTTCACTAACACCCTCTGACTGTTAACCCACTCTTGGAGCCACAGGGCCCCAATCCCCATCTGCAGCCCCAGCTTCTCACACCATCACACATGGAGATAAACACCAACCTTCCCACAGGAGCCAAGGCTCAGGCAGGTTAGGTCAGACCCCACAGTACGTGCAGGACCACTTAACCCACAGCTGCGGCCCCACCGCCAAACACCTCCAGGCTCTACACACTGTCTCCCCAGAAACAACGACACCAGACTTCTCAACTTCCCTGCCAAGGGAAGGGCCCCCTTGTGTCAAAGAGGCCATCACACTCCCTGCCCCTGGGCAAACCTGAGGGTCGTCCTACACTGCTCTCCTGCTGTCACCTCCAAGCATGAAGATCTACCCACTCATCAGAAATACAGCTCAGACCTGTCCTTCTCCATCCCTCCTGCCAGCAAATCGGCCCAAGCCATCAGCACCCCGGGCCTGCACTACCACTGTTGACGGGCTTTTCACTCTGTTTAAGACTGCCGCCTTTCCAGGAGGTGGAGAACAGGGAACCCTCATCCACTGCTGGCAGGAATGTAAACTGGTGCAGCCACGGTGGAAAACAGTACAGAGGTTTCTCAAAAAACTAAAAATAGAGCTACCATATGACCTAGCAATTCCACTCCTGGGTATATATCTGAAAAAAAAACAAGAACACTAAATCGAAAAGATACATGCGCCCCAATGGTCACAGCAGCACTATTCCCAGTAGCCAAGATACGGACGCAGCCCAAGTGCCCATCAACAGATGAGCTGATAACGAAGATGTGATATACACACACACACACACACACACACACACACACACACACACACTGGACTACTGCTCAGCCATAAAAAGAATGAAATTTTGCCATTTGCAGCAACATGGATAGACCTGGAGGGTATTATTCTTAATGAAAGAAATCAGACAGAGAAAAACAAATACTATATTATATCACTTACATGTGGAATCTAAAAAAATACACCGAACTAGTGAATGAAACAAAAAAGAAACAGACTTACCGATATAGAGAACGAGTAGTCACCAGGGGGAGAGGCGAGATAGGGGTAGGGGACTAAGAGACACAAACTACTGTGTATAAAATAAATAAGCTACAAAGATATACTGCACAGCACAGGGAATATAGCCAATATTTTATAATAACTATAAGTGGAGGTAACCTTTAAAAATTGTGAATCACTATGTTGTATGCCCAAAATTTATCTAATATTGTACATCAATTACATCCCAATTAAAAAAAATTTTTTTTTTAAAGATTGCTGCCTTCAACCCAGCCTGTGTGCCACTGTGAGACCAATCTTTTTCAACATCAGTCGTTACTTACGGACCCAGCAGTCAAGGTCACCGTGTTAATCTCTGCTCAAGAACCAACCTCCAAGCTCCTGAACCTGGAATTGAGCAACCGTCACTTGACCTTGAGACACCCATCCCAATCTCTACAGCCACACTTCAGCAGGGCTCTGGCTCCCATTCAAAGCATAAAACACACCTCCCCTGTGAGGCTCTGGGCTAATGCAGGTCTCTAAGCGGCCACTCCCTCCCCAAAGCCTTAACAGACCCTCCAATACACACTGCTCCTCTCTCCCTCCTCTCCGTTCCTACATTTCAGCACTTGGATCCAGCGTTATCTCCCCAACCCCAACAACACCGAGCTCTCAAAGGGCGGGGACCAAACCCCGTAATTTCTCCCCACTCCCTCTTGGCAGTCCCTCCGGACCTTGCTAGCTATTCTAATTCTCTCACAGCTTTCAGGGGCTGGCTCAAATACCAAATACAGGCCTCCTCAAAGAGACCTACCTTGACCTCTTGAAGTAAAACTCCCATCACCCACATCTTCCTCCAATCTGCCACCATATAGCATTGATGCCCTTCTAACAAACTGCGTAACTTATCGCTTAGTCTATTTCTTACTTATTATCTATATGCCTCCACTAAACTGCCAGCTCCACAAGGGCAGAGATTTTCTTTTTTGGTTCCCATGACATCCCCAGTGCTTAAAACAGTGCTCAGCCCACAGTACATGCTCCATAAACGTCTGCCGGGCTAAGCACAGTCTAGGTGTTTCGTAAACACTAGTGGGTATCGCCCCACACCTGTGACATGGCTATCATCAAAAAGACAAAAGATAACAAAGGTCGGTAAGGATGTGGAGAAAAGGCAGCCCTCATGCACTGCTGGTGGGATTGTAATCTGGGGCAGCCACTATAGCAAACAGTACAGAGGTTCCTCAAAAAATTAAAAATAGAACTACCATATGACCCAGCAATTCCACCTCTGGGTATTTATCCAAAGAAACCTGAAACACTAACTTGAAAAGATACATATACACCTATGTTCACTGCAGCATTATTTATAATAGCCAACACACAGAAGCAACCTAAGTGTCCACTGATAGATGAATGGATAAAGAAGACGTGATATGTATGTACACTGGAATATTACTCAGCTATAAAAAAGAATGAAATCTTGCCATCTGTGACAACATGAATAGACTCGGAGGGCATTATGCTAAGTGAAATAATTCACACAGAGAAAGACAAATACCATATGACCTCACTTACTTGTGGAATCTTAAACAAAACAAAACAGAACACCAAGTCCACAGATACAGAGAACAGATTGGTAGTCCCCAGAGGCAGAGGTGGGGAGTGGGCAAAATGGATGAAGGGTGTCAGAATGTACCAACTTCCATTTATAAAATAACTAAGGCATGGGGGATGTAATATGCAGCATAGTGACTACAGTTAATAATACTGTACTGCATTATTTGAAATTTGCTATGAGAGTAGATCTTTTTTTTTTTTTTTGAGAGTAAATCTTAAAAGTTCTCATCACTAGAAAAAAAAATTTTTGTAACTCTGTATGGTAATGGATCTTAACTAGACTTATTGTGGTGATTATTTTGCAAAGCTCCAAATATAGAATTATTATGCTGTACACCTGAAATTAATATAATACTTTATGTGAATAATAGCTCAATAAAAATTTTTCCAATAAAAAAATGTTAAATACCAGTAGATATAACTTTTTACGCGGGCCTCTCACTGCTGTGGCCTCTCCCGCTGCGGAGCACAGGCTCCGGACGCGCAGGCTCAGCGGCCATGGCTCACAGGCCCAGCCGCCCCGCGGCATGTGGGATCTTCCCGGACCGGGGCACGAACCCGTGTCCCCTACATCGGCAGGCGGACTCTCAACCACTGCGTCACCAGGGAAGCCCAGATAAAACTATTTTTAAAACTTCATTTGGACTTCTCTGGCGGTGCAGTGGTTAAGAATCCGCCTGCCGATGCAGGGGACACAGGTTCGAGCCCTGGTCTGGGAAGATCCCTCATGCTGCGGAGCAACTAAACTCATGTTCCACAACTACTGAAGCCCGCGCGCCTAGAGCCCGTGCTCTGCAACAAGAGAAGCCACCGCAATGAGAAGCCCATGCACTGCAGTGAACAGTAGCCCCCTCTCGCCACAACTAGAGAAAGCCCGCGCGCAGCAACAAAGACCCAGTGCAGCCAAAAATAAATAAATTAATTAATTAAAAACAAAAGTTTCATTAAGCAAACCTTCCTAATTCAAAACATAACATGAAATTACTTCTCTCAGACACAGGCACCTTATCACCACCATACTACTTTCCTGGTCAGACTGTGCTAAAACTCATACAGTAGCAAAGTGGCCAAAAGCTTGGGCTCTGGAGCTAAACTCCTCTTGGGTTCAAATCCCACCACTGCCGTGCGTGTTCTTATCGCCTTGGGCAAGTTACTTACCCTCTGTGTGCCTCAATTTCCTCATCTGAAATCAGCTCACAATACTTCATAGCTTTCAGGATCTTAATATGAATTAAGACTCGTAAAGGGCTAAACAATGCCAGTAGTATTCAACCCATGTTGGTTATTATTTTTCTATGTTAATAGTGGAATTTGATTCAACCAAAAAGAAATTTCTATGACAAAAAGATTTCCAAATGCTAGTCAATGCTTCCCAGCCTGGGGCGAGAGACTATTACCTCACAGGGTACCTGAGATACTCATTGTGCCACTTCCTGGTTCACTTTCTACCAATTTCTGATATCTACACGCTCAGGCTTAAGTGAGCAAAATAAACAAGATGCGGGATTTTTCAAGGCAGAAACATTCTTATTCATCACTGTACCGCAGGGGCCTATCGGGGTCAGGCTCGGGCCAGCTGTTTGCTCGATGGACTAACAAGGCCAGGATCGCACAGCCTCACCATCCCATCCCAGACCAACATGCTTCTGCATCAGGAAACAGCTCCTACTCGGCACCAATGTCCACGTCCCAAACCCAACCACGGCCCTTAGGGGTGAGGCTTCTCACCCCAGTAAAGTCTGAATGGACTAAATGAACAAACTGTAGATTGCCCTTCTTGCTCCTAGAACTGATACAGAAATGTGATTATTAAACAGTAATAGGAACTCGACGCCTAAGGCATTCCACCTGCCATCTTCAGGAGTGGCTAACTTCATGAATAGGGGAACTGTTCAAGACACTCAGCACGGCCTCTCCTCCACCAGGAAGAACCCCTGAAGGCCTACTGCACGCACAACATCGTGGCCACAATGGGGCACCCAAGCGTAGATGCCCAAACCCTCTTAAGGGGAGCCCAGTTAGGGCAACAAGGCACATACAAGACAAAGGAAAAAATCCAGACACTAGAGAAACTCAAAGGGGAGGAGAAATGGAGACAGTGCCACGGCCAAGCTAGGGGTCAGGAAGGACTGATCTCGGACAAACGGCAGGGCAATCGCATTCGTGCTTTCATTCAACAGATCCATGTTGGGCCTGCACGGTCAAGGGGCAGGCGAGTGTCCCAGAAGACTGAGCGGGGCTGCAGACAAGGTCACACTGCAAAAGGCCCCGAGGGCCACAGGGGGTCATGGAAGTTTCTGACCTTGAAGGCGGAGTAAGAAGGTGCACAAAGCAGTACCTTGCACACAGGCAATCACTTCTTGACAGTAAAACATTTGACGAAAACATTTGTTTGGCTTCTATAACATCACCACTCTGGAGTCAGTGCGGTGAAGCATGAATGAAGTAGAGTCAGAGAAGAAAAATCCTGTAAATCTAAGAATAAAATTACATGTTTTTTTCTTCCTTCTCATTATCACCATGGATCAAGTTTTAATGTTCTTAGACCAAAATATTTTACAACATAAAAGAGTGTATAACAAAAAGATATGAATAATGTAACTTATCTATGCAACTGCTGGGCACATGATAGTACTGAGTTATCTGCACTAGTTCAGCCCCTTCAAAGCAGAAAAGCTGTTCCACGCTCTCCAGTGACCAAATCTAGGGGTCAGATGAGATACTGCCAAAAAAACAGGTAACCTATATTATGCGCTTACTAAATTCAAGGCACTCAATCCTCACAAAATTCTCTGAGATTGGCACCACTATTAACCCCATTTTGCAGATGAAGAAACCTAGGACAGAGAGGTGGAAAGCGATGGAGCCCTGAGTCAAATCCTGGAAGCCCAGCCAGAGGGATTTATAAGGCTGGCAGTTTATAACAATTCAATTATTATATCTGGTTTTACTAATGGTGCATTATTCAAGTTCTTGGTCACTTAAGAGACCCATTAAAAAAAGAAAAAGAGGGCTTCCCTGGTGGCGCAGTGGTTGAGAGTCCACCTGCCGATGCAGGGGACACGGGTTCGTGCCCCGGTCCGGGAAGATCCCGCGTGCCGCGGAGCGGCTAGGCCCGTGAGCCATGGCCGCCGAGCTTGCGCGTCCAGAGCCTGTGCTCCGCAACGGGAGAGGCCACAACAGTGAGAGGCCCGCGTACCGCAAAAGAAAAAAAAAAAAAAAAAAAGAAAAGAAAAAGGCCCAATCTATAGAAAACATGTCCAAAATAGATAACTGTATAAATGTTAGTATTCAATTTTTTAATGCCACATCTTCGGACGCTCCTGTTTCACTGATCATTGACAAATCTTCACTTCTGAAGCCATCTATTAAGTCTTCCTGAAAGGAACCCAACTTACAAAGTAGGCAGAAAACCCGCAAATTTACATAACACCTATAAATATTCTCTTTTCAACAGACTCCCTGACACACATGAGGGAACTTTTTCTGAAAAAATTCAAAATACTTTGAAAAGAATTCCCTAAAAATAACTCTCTTCAGAACTCTCTGCAGTTTACACACACACACACACACACACACACACACACACACACGTGCAGTTTAGATAGATATGCAGCTTAGATAAATATAGACAGACAGACCCATATCTATCCTCACCCCCCACCGAGGTACATGTAGGGTAAAACAGTCTCTAAAAAATACACATATAGATGGAGTATTTAGAAAATGATTTTGAATATCAGTTTCACTTTCATTATAGCTTCGATTAAATGAGCTTAGTTATAAATGCTTCTATAGTGAGTATTCCAGAGAACAGCTTCTAAAATTCTAACGTTGTTTACCAAAACAAACTGTATTATACATATAAACAAAACCAGAAATTAAGATTTACATCAGATCACTTTTGAGCCTATAAGTAAAATCATTCATCATATCAGGGGCTTTGACATTTCCATCTCTGAGCACAGAGACTGAGCCTTCGACTAATGCTGTAACAAATGAAAGTCTATCATTTCCTTTCCTTTCAGTCTGGGTTGGCTTCCTACACTAACCAGGAAGAGGTAGAGGGTACAATTGAGTAAAAATGCAAAAATGTATAGATATACACCAGTGCTTCTCAACCGGGGCAGTTCTGCTCCCCAGGGACATCTGGCAAGGTCTGGAGACATTTTTAGCTGTCACAACTTGCGGGGAGGGAGGAGTGACTGCCACTGGCATCTAGCGGGTAAGAGGCAGAGATGCTCCCAGGACAGCCCCCCACAAGAAAGAATTCTCCAGCCCCAAAATGTCACTAACATCTCTGCTGAAAACTCTGATATACACAAATATGACTATACGGCATCTGTGAAAAGTCAATATGCCAAATGTTCAGCATGGTTCTCTCAGCAGGAGTTGAGTGATTTCTATTTCGTTCTTTTCATCTTTCTGCATTTTTGTAACACTACACATCTGCCCTTTACAATCAGGGGGAAGAAATCTATTTAGGAATAAACTTTTAAGAGAAGGACGGACTATCCGCTCCCCATCCTGATGGGGCTTTTCCTCCAAGGACTGGTCCCTTCCAGCCTGCTGGCCTTCAGGGAAGGTCCAGTGCATTTTTCTTCTAAAAAGATCACCTCTCCACCTTGAAGCTGTTATTCGTTAGCCCTGGTTAAGATGAATATTCCAAATATCTCAAAACCAGCCCTCTAAATGCTCCACATACGAGGAAGAACACTGAAACGTAAAACTGCACAGCCTCGCCAGTGAAGTGATAGCTACACATCCTGTTTTCTAAACAGCCACAAGAGACAACACAGAATTAAGTGCTGCCACCAATGTGAGAAGTAATGAACATCTTAAAAGTTACTGGCACACGATCTGAGTAGTCCCTTACAATTCAAACCACCCCCCACCCACCCAAAACATGCATTTGGGGTCACTACTGTCGCTGATGAGAAACAGTCAACAACATTATATTTAAATGTGTACATCTGCAGTCAATGAGAAATTCTCCTTAAAGTTAACTCTTAAACACAAAGGCTTTGCAGTACTCTACTGAAGCGGTAAATCTGAGGATGCCAGATTCCCAACAAATCATTAGTAATGATTTTTCCACATGCAATCATTACATCACACGGGGGGGGGGATACGAAACCTGAAATTCAAGTTATTAACAAGAGGGTGTATTCTAACACAAATTAAAGGCACTTGGACAAAACCCAAGATTACAATCCTTTAAAGTCACATCTTCATCCCAAAGCTACTTAACGCTAACGGCAAAGGACCACTCTCTAACATTTCTGAAATCAATATTCCATCCTCCCGTGGTCCTCAGGCACACAGGACGGCTCACGCAGAGATCAGGCACGGGTCCCTCGCCCACCCCGGACCACAGGCGGCCGAGGGGCCCGCCCTTCCCCTCTGCACCGCCGCCGCCGGCAGCGGCCCTGCTGAGGTGGCCTCGGCTCCCACCTCCTGAACTTGGGGCCGGCGTGACTCACGCCCTGTCACATGGCACGGGAGGAGGCCGGGCAGGCCACCGTGGCCAGGTGTTCAGGCTGGGCCCGACCGTTTATTTGCCTTGCAAAGTGGCCCGAGCGCCGGTGCCGCCGTGGGGGCCGGCGGCCTCCGGGCCTCTCCTCCCTTGCACCCGCGCAGCCGCCCCGTCACCTGCCCGTCCTCACCTGAGTGGGCAGCAGGAGTTCCCCTTCCTCCGCCTGCCACAGCTCCACCACGTTCGGCAAGGGCTCGATCGCTGCACCAACACCAAAAAACACACCGCGTTTTTAATGCACGGAAAAAAAACGCTTCCTGTTTCCCGACTGTCCCCCCGTGCACCCGCCTCACCAAAACAAGCCTCCCTTCCCTTCTAGAAGCGGAGGCCACCCGAGGAGCGAGCCGAAGATCGGAACACAATGGACGGGGTGCGAGCCGGTGGCCCCTCAGACGTGCGGGCTCGGGGGCTCTAGCGCTGGGGGGACGGAGAGGAGAGGCCACCCCGCGGGACCCTGCGCTCCGCATCCCGCAGCAGCTGAGACGGGCGTGTGCGGGACACGGCCCGGGCGGCCAGGGAACAAAGCTGCAGGAAGCCGGGCCGCGGCGGGGCCCCAGCGCGCGCCACACAAAGCGGGGGCTGCGCCCAGGGCGCCCGGGGCCCGCGCACAAAGGCTCCGAGGCGCGCGCGGCTAGCGGTCCGCGCCGCGGTCCCCGAGCCCCGCGACTTCCCAGCTTTCTGTTGGCGGGGGGCGGAGGGTGCCGGAGGGGACGCCGCGGTGAGCAATGGGTACCAGCCCGGAATTGCAACCGCTTTCCTTCCTCCTTTCCCGTTCCTCCCCTCGCCCTCTCATAGCTTTCAGCAGTTCCCCCAAAAGCAAGGGGGGGCGGGGTGGAGAGAGAAGCCAGCGGAGCGGCGCCAGGCTGACCTTGTCCCTGAGCCCCTCCCGGGCGACAGCAGGGCAGGAGAACCTGGAAGACGCCCAGCAGGAGGTTCACGGCCGCGGCGGTGAGGCAGTAGCAGCCCGGCTGCGGGCGTCGGAGCCCCGCCATGCTGCTGCTCGCGCTCCTCTGCGCTGCTCGCCGCGCTTGCCTCTCGCTAGCTGGCGCCCCGGCCTCCTCGCCCCGGGCCCGCCCCCGCGCCGCCTGCCCCGCCCCTCCCCGCGCCGCGTCGCCTCCGCCCCCGCCGCCGCCGCCGCCGCCGCCGCAGCTGCTGCAGGCCAGCCTCGGGCGCGCCGCTTGCTCCGCGCGTGTGCGCCACAGATAGGGAGGGACGGAGCGCGGCGGGGCGCGGGGAACGTGGACAATGCGAAGGCCGCAGCCGCCGCCCCGCCCGGCTCGGAGCACATGGCTGCGGGCCCTCCCCGCGGCGCCCTGCGGCTACGCCCCCACGAGGCTGCGGGGCCCGGGCACGTTCCGCGGGCGTGACAGGGGCGCCGAGAGCTGGCGGGAGGGGCTCCCGGGCCACTATCGCCAAGAACTTTGGGGTGGTTTCCGCTTTGTTTGGGCACGCTGGCCACGATCGGGTTATTACCCACAGGGGCAGGGGCGGCGGTGGGAGGTGGAAATGAGGAGTCGCCCAGCAAGAGGCCCCAGACAGGGTATTAGTGGAAATGATGCAGTGGTTGTCAGGAAAGGCGAGTGCTGCCACATGGCTACTGCCAGTTCTGCAGCGAGGATATCCGGTGGCTGCAAAGTCTGTAATTTAGAATTAAAAAGAGCTCTCCCAAGACGCGAGAGGCTGACCTCAGCGCCGCGTGGCGGTGGTGGGCCCGGCAACTTCTGTGGAGACGGTCCAGTTTGTGACAGGTGGGGAAGCCTCTTCCTAGGGGGTTTAGAGCTTTAAAGACCCTGCACACACTCCTTTCGGATTCCTATTGCAAAATTTAGTCAGCCTCTTCTGAAACCTGGTTGGGGTCAAGGATGTGGTGAGTTGCTATCTCTGACATTCACGGGGTAATATAAGTGATACTTGGAAATACATTTTTTGATGCCTATAACTAAAAAGTACGTCTAAGATCTGAGATCTCTTTTAAGTTAATATCATGCTTTTACCAGTGGTATCAGGAGCAAGGTTTTTTAAGGGATCTATTTGCGCGACCTGGAAGTACTGGCAATCTTAAGATATTTTTAATTTGCTGCTTCCAGAGTAGCTTGTATGAAATTCAGAGAATACGAGCCATGTAGAATGAAGAGGGGAAGTGACCGTGGCACACCTGTCTGCTTACATTGATCCTCTATTTAATTGCTTCTGGTGCCTTAGAGTCTAGACAATGGCAAAGCAGTGGTCGAATAGCAGGGCAGATGCGGAGAAGGACTAAATCAATTATGGATCCTCTCTTTCCCAAGGACATAATACAGTACTGTGAACCCAATCTCACACTGTCTGGGCATAACTCTAAACAAGGTTAAATAGCCTAATTGCTTGGCCAGAACTAAACATTTAAGAAGATTAGTACAAATATAAAACCTCGATGTGAAAAAAAGGGCACTTTGCATTATCCACTCTCCAGTATTCTCTCTGTCCCTTGCCTTTTTTTCTGTGTTGCCTGCCAGCATCTACCTTTCCTTAGCAAGGATCTCCAGTCCCATCCCAAAGCGTCCCTTCTTTTTTCTCTTAGTTTCACTTCTCTAGGTTTGCATTTGCCCCTTGGGCTCTGAAGGTCTTTCTTCTACTGTGTTAAGGGGGCCTTCTATGACAAGAATACTTGCCCAGCCCACTTCGGCAGTAACTGCACTTTCAAAGTTTGTTTCTACATGAAAGTTCTCTCATTGGCCTATTTATTTACAATACGTATTTTTAAGTCCACTTATGACCATACTACTTAGAAAGGAAAGCAAGCAAACATCAACAGCCTAACAGGTTTTATTCAACAGGTTTCATAAACAGACACAACCCAAAACTTTACTAATTTTTAAATTATTTTACTTTTTAGTAAAAGTCTTTCTCACACCAACCAGTATCTCAGAATCCATGGAAATGGCTTAAAAGATAGAAGAAAACTGCTATGGACCATATATAAACACAGCTCTATTTTATCTTCTACTGAAGCTTTTTAAAGGCCAGCTTAATTTTTCAAGTTGCAGTCTTGTGAACTTTACAAAGTTGGTAATGCTATTTGACTGTTGTTCAAAAAGCCAGAAACATGTATCTGCAGTGCCATGAGGTTGGAGAGGGATACAGGATTACACAGCTGTCTTCTTAGATAAATCTGACCTACTTAGCCTTCTCTGGAGGTATTTTTCATGCTGACTCATGAACAACAGGAAAGTTATGGCCCATTAACTAGCATCCATGTTTTGAAGTAAATTTGTTCTCCAAAGAAGAGTCTGTGTCATTTGTGCTATATTTCCATTATTCCCCTGTGGATAATAGGTATTCTATTAGAGCTGGAAAAACCTTGGCTATTACATAATAGCCTAACTGCCTCATTTTACAGAAGCAACTGAAGCCCAGAAAGGATGAGAAGTATCCAAGTTATAGTGGCAGAGTTATGGAGAAGTATGTATGAAATAACGTTAACTGGAAGAAAATTAATGTAAACATGAATTAACTCAATACGCAAATTATATACAGAAGATTAAAGGGTGGAAGAGACACAGGAGATATTTTACTAGAGTATATCAATTTTAAATTAGATGCGTGTAATTTTTTTTAAACCACTCCTAAAATCAACTAAATCTATACTTATTTTTTTTTTTTTTGCGTTAAGCGGGCCTCTCACTGTCGTGGCCTCTCTCGTTGTGGAGCACAGGTTCCGGACGTGCTGGCTCAGCGGCCATGGCTTATGGGCCTAGCCGCTCCGCGGCATGTGGGATCTTCCCGGACCGGGGCACGAACCCGTGTCCCCTGCATCGGCAGGTGGACTCTCAACCACTGCGCCACCAGCGAAGCCCTCTATACTTATTTTATACATGCAAGATATTGACCATGCTTTTGACTTACTTTACCCTTGTTCTTTTTTTCTTAATGAGTACAGATGAAAACCAAGCAAGTTTATAAATGTGAGTTATAGCTCGACACATCCCACGTAAAGTTGACGGGGAAGGGTCAAGCCCAAATCACTTATATCTAATCCAGAGAAGATTCAACACACCAGGTCACAAGGTGGTTGTAAAGATTAAATGAGAAACTGTAGGGTAAGCATCCAGGATAGGGGCTCAATAAATGCTAGTAATGGTATTACCCTGTGTTCACGTTGTGGGGACGTGCCAGACTATCATGAGTACGGTAAATTTGACACTGATGTTCAGTTACTTGAATTACCTATTCATTGCCATTCACTGTCATCTCTTATCACTCAGACATGCTGGAAATGGGAATGATTAATGAAAATGTACATGTAACAGCTGTTTTCTAGCTCACCTATTCATACATTTCAGGCCTCACCCCAGTAGAGACAACAAAACTAAGTCTTTTATCAAATCATCACCACCATCATTGCTGGGATGCAAGCCTCATCCTTGCCTGGGAGGAAATGCCCAGAAGGGATGGTTTTTGAGCTTGGCAGAAACCTAGGGATTATGGTCAGGTACTCTTGAGATGCAAACCTCCCCCTTGACTCAAGAGGACCCTTCTTACTCTTTCTTCCATTTCATCTCATCTCAGGAAGCATCAATTAAGTATTCACACCTTTCTTAAACTACTCTGTTGTGGTTTTTTGTTTGGTTGGGTTTTTGTTTTTGTTTTTGGCCGAGCCATGTGGCATGGGAGATCTTAGTTCCCTGACCAGGGATGGACCCCTTCCCCCCTGCAATGGAAGCACGAAGTCTTAACCACCGGACTGCCTGGGAAGTCCTATTCTGTTGTGTTAATCCATTGTCCTTTTCTGCTGTGGGAACATCAAGCAATATGAACAGTATTCATAGTTAAAAATCGTCATCTTTCTTCATGTTTTTTTAAACTCATAAAACTGTACAATAAAAAGGGTAAATTTTACTGAATAAAAGTTAATTAAATTGATTACATTTATTAGATAGCTTTTTAAAAAATTAAAGACAGAATTTTTAAAGAGAGGCTAGAATGTGATTTACACAGGACGCCTCAAGTGTGGTCCTGCTACACGTTTAATTATGATTAAATGAATGATACATGAGTGGAAAAAAAAATAGTCGCCTTCCCAGCCTCCTTTGCAACTTGGCATGACTATTTGGCCGACTTCTGGTCATTGTGATGTAAGCAGACTTCTACTGGCATGGCTTCAAGGAAAGCTACTGTTTTCCTGATGAAGACGAATAGACTCAGCTAGTACAAGAGTTTTGCACCGTGTTCCTCTTCCTGATGGAATATAGATGTGATGCCCAGAGGTTTGGCAGCCTTCAGACAAGCCTGAGGACACAAACTACCCACCGAGGATGGTGCACTAGAAAGGCAGAAGTCTTGATCCTAGAGGAATTATAGAATTGCTAGATTGTCTACCTTTTAACATCTTGTTTTGTAAGCAAAAGTAACCCCTTCTTATTGTGGTCAAGTTTTCTGTTACTCCCTGTCAAAAACAATCGCAAGTGAGAGAAAGAAAAAACTTCACCAATACAAAAATGAAAGTGAGCCATAATCATTAACAATAACCAGTCTCAAAGATATTAACAGAATGCTCATATAACAAGAGGAAATAGCAAGTAATACTTGGTTTGTTTTACAAGTGCAAATTAAAAGACCTATCATGTATCATTTTATATCAACTAAATTAGCTAAATGAATAAAAGCAACAAAAGTAAATACTGATTAGAGGGCTGCAGAGAAAGTGTTTAGCACTTAGTAATCTAGTTTATTCTCCAGAAGACAGTCTACTCTCCCCAGGGCCATCACTGTAAGTGTGTGTCGATGGAGCTCCCGTCAAGTGCAGCAGAAACAACTCTTTCTACCATCTTCACCTGTCCTTACCTCCTCAATCTGCTTTGCAGCTGCTTCCTCCTATGCCCAACCTTTGAAAGTAAGAGGACCCCAGGGCTTGGTCCTGGATATTCTCTCTCTCTCTCTCTCTCTCTCTCTCTCTCTCTCTCTCTCTCGATGAATTCATCCAGCCCTGTATATTTAAATATTATCTATAAGCCGACGAGTCTCAGGTTTAGAATTTTGGCCCGAACCTAAAGTTCCACACTCATATATCCATCCAACTGCCTGCTTGCCATCCCCACTTGAATGGCTAATAAGCATCTCAGACATAACATGTCCAAACTCTTTATTGTACCCATCCAAACCTGTTAAATCCCCACTCTCCCTAACCTCCAGTCCATGGCAGCACCATCTACCCAGTTGCTCGAGCCAAAAGCCAAGGAGTCATATTTAATTCCTCTTTCCTTTACAGCCTTTAAATCTCTCAGCAAGTCCTGAGGCACTCAGCTCCAGAGTATTTCCCTTACCTCACCTTTCTTTCTCCACCACCACCCTGCTAGCGCCCCATCGCTCATGTAGACTTCTCCAATTGCCCTCTACTGGTCTCTCTGCTTCCACCCTCATCACTTATATATATGTCGGCTGTGCAATGGCCAAAATGACCTTTTTAACATAGAATTCATATTATGTATTAATATGAAACCCTCTGGTGGTTTCCCATACAATTAGAATACAATCCAAACTCCTATCCTCGTCCTGCAGGGAGCTGCGCGATCTGGCCCTGCTCACCTTTCTGACCTCATCTTCCACAGCTTTCCGCTTGATAACTGCTCTTCAGCCCGGGGGCCTTTGTGTCCACCGAGCTCACCAGGCTTGACCACCCTCCGCCCTGCCCCACCTCAGGACGTTTGCACTTGCTGTTTTCTCTTCCTGGAAAGCTTTCTGTCCTGATGCGCACACATCTGGCTCCCTCTCATCACGTACACTGGGCTGCCATGTATGCTCATGCCTGGAGCACCCGAGAAGCAGGGCCTGAAATCCAGCCCTGATGCACCAAGCTGGCCCTGGCTCCAGGCTGCCTACAGTGAGAGGAGCTGCCTTCTGATTCCACAAGGGCACTGACAGGCCAGACCACATGCCCGTGAAGCTGCATCCTCCCAGAGGGGGCAGCTTTTTCTAATCAAAATATTCTTTCTTTTTTTAAAATTGAAGCATAGTTGATTTACAATGTTGTGTTAATTTCTGCTGTACAGCAAAGTGACTCAGTTATACATATATACACATTTTTTTCATATTCTTTTCCATTATGGTTTACCACAGGATATTGAATATAGTTCCCTGTGCTGTACAGTAGGACCTTGAAGTTTATCCATTCTAAACATAATAGTTTGCATCTTCTAATCCCAAACTCCTGCTCCATCCCTCCCCCACTTCCCCTTGGCAACCACAAGTCTGTTCTCTATGTCTTGTGAGTCTATTTCTGTTCTGTCGTTAAGCTCATTTGTGTCATATTTTAGATTTCACATATAAGTGATATCATATGGTATTTGTCTTTCTCTGTCTGACTTACTTCACTTAGTATGTTAATCTCTAGGTTCATCCATGTTGCTGCAAATGGCATTACTTCATTCTTTTTTACTGTTGTGTAGTATTCCATTGTATACATGTACCACATCTTCTTTATCCATTCATCTGTTGATGGACATTTAGGTTGTTTCCATGTCTTGGCTATTGTGAATAGTGCTGCTATGAACATAGGGGTGCATGTATTTTTTTGAATTACAGTTTTGTCTGGATATATACCCAGGAATGGGATTGCTGGATCATATGGTAACTCTATTTTTAGTTTTCTGAGGAACCTCCATACTGTTTTCCACAGTGGCTGCACCAACAGTGTAGGAGGGTTCCCTTTTCTCCACACCCTCTCCAGAACAAAGTATTATTTCTTATGTCTAAAGAGAAGGGAGAACTGTCACTGGGCACTCACTTTACATTCGTGTCTTATGTAAACCTGGCAAAAACGCAATGGGATTAGCCTTATTGTCCTTATTTTACATGTTAGAAACTGAAACTGACAGGGTAGATTGTTAATCTGGAGTTAAAATTGGACTCTAATTCTACTGCACCATACTGTCTCCAAAGATAAAAAAGCAAGAACTCACTTGGAAACTTCCATTTTTTTCCCCAAGTTTCAATTCTATTTATTTTAGGATGCTTGTAGGAAGGTTAGAAAAGTCTATGAAGGCCCAGCTACAGTGATTAAGAATAAGTTACGATTGCACATATAGCTACAAATCATACCCCATCTGTACAATGTCCAGGTGATAAATTAAGGTCAATATGAAATTCAGTAAAATCTGTCATTTTTCTTTTGAGTCTCCACACTTTCAGACATACAGATCTTGTCCCTTTACTGATTTGTGTACATAGTAGCTTACAGTCTATTTAAGAAAGTTATTTGTGTAAACTTCTAAAATAGTGACTGCATTAACTGATTTGTTTATACTTGCTATTAAAATGTTCTACTTGGGAGTTCAAAATGTAGACCAAAGAGGAGAATTTATTTTTCTCTTCCTTCATTTCTTTCTTTCTTTCTTATTTGTTATTGGAAAAGATGTAGAAGTAGATTTCATTCAGAAGGTTGGCAAGAATTGCAATTCTGTAAATTGAGTCAATTTCTTGTTAGATGATCTTGGAAAAACTGCTTTTTTTAAGGTCCCACTTAAGGTATAAAACAAAGCCCAGCCTTAGTCTGGGAAGCAGAAATAGTAAGCACTTTTTCAGCTCCATTTAACAGTCTAAAGTGATTCCATTGTAATTCAGCTTCCTCTTCTAGAAATAATGATAACCTTCATACATTGCTTATGTCATGTCAAGCCCTATCCTAAGAGCTCTGCTTATATTAAGTCATTTAATACTTCCAGCAACCATATGGGGTGTAGGTACTATTATTATCCCTAATTTACAAATGGAGAAATTGAGGCACAGATCATAAAGCAATAAGGTGCAGAGCTGAAATTCAAACCCAGGCTGTCTGTCTCTGGAATCCACATTCTTCACCACCAGAGCAATACCGCCTTTACTCTCATGTGAATGGACAGTGATGTAATGGTGATCATTAGAAATGTATAGAAAGCACATGGAAATTGGAAACACTGAATAAAGGCCATTATGGCACCAAGAAAACTAAGAAATTCTCTTTAAGAGGATGTCAATACTGTACAACCAACTTCTGGTCACTGAATGTGTCATGGTTCCAGAAAAAATGGCATGCTTAGTATTGGAAATGGGTCTGTCTAGGTGAGGTAACCCTGAATTAAGTCATATGAACTTCTACATATTGCTGTAGAAGCTCCCCAAACTAATATCATCTATCAAGTTCCATAACTAGATAGGATTCTAATAGCAGCATTTCAACAACACTTATCTGACTTACCCATCTAAACAATCTAACTGAAATTTTGGAAAATGTGTTTCACGACCTTGAACAAGGCACTTCACCTCCCTGGGCCTTTTCTCTTGACTATAAAATGAAGCCATAAAATGATGTGACCTCTAAGGTCCTTTCCATGTCCTGCGTTGAATGATTTTCTGCCCAGACCTGATGGCTTGAGAGCAGGAAGCCTGCATTTTTTTTTATTCATCATTTCTTACTATTCCAAAATCCACTGAGTAAAGCAACTTCACAGCTTCCTGAAACTGCGTGCTTTCAGATTACAATCATGTTAAGTTTGGCACTTAAAGTTCAAATAAAAAGCTGCCAGGTCAGCAGCAGGGAGCCAGATGTTATGGTTCTGACGTGATAAGGGGGATTGTTCTTGCCGTTTCTTCGGACCCGTACTGCCAGGCTCCAGCCACTGTCTAAGGATACAGTCAGCAGGATCTAGGGTCCTGTCTGGGGGGCTGGGCAAGTTACCCAACCGCTCTGTGCCTTAGTTTCTCACCTGTAAAGTGGAGATAATAATCATCTACCTCTCATAAGGCGTGGCAGCAAAATGAGGTCATATATATAAGCCTGTAGAAGAGTGCCCGGCACATTGTTTTGTTGTTGCCGTTTCCTGTATTAAGAAAAACAAAATGAGAACTTGAAGGACGTCAGCCCGAAGAGTTTGTAGGATCACAGCAGGAGAGAAGCTCAGGTTGATGGCCCAGACGATGCTTCTACCGAGTTAAAGTTAATGCCAGGCCCACATGAACAGAATGCCCTCATGTTGTGAAAAGGCTCCACTTCAGTTCTTTTATTTAGACATGTGTTTCAATTCCCAGGCGGGCAAGGCAATATAGGGCTTCCTTATTTTCCCTCCAACTGCAAAATAAAACTGCCCAGCCATTGGGAAAGGAACATCTCGATTAAGATCTGATCAGCATGATCAAAAAATACATGCTCACAGGGCACAACAATTCCACATCCTGCTAAACTCAGACCTCCCACACACCTCCCTCGGGAAAGAAGAGGCACACAAGCGATCAGGGGTCTCCACTGCGCACAAACTCAGTTCACCGCACCTCGCCACCCTCGTGGTACCCTGACCGCCTGGCAGCGCAGGGGAGCAGCCCTAGAAACCAAGCAGCAGGCAAACAAAAGGCAGGGCAAGCAACCTGAGCAAGCCGGCAGGTGCATCCCTAACTGGGGCACAGCTCTGAGGCCACGGGCAGAATCACACACAGCTGGGGGTGAGCCTCGCGACGCGGCTGCAGGAGCTGCAGCCAGAGGACTGGAGAGAAAGCCTCCAACATCAGCCGGCGGCTCTTCGGAGACACCTGGCTTTCCAGAAAGTAGTGAGAGGCGCACGACGGAGAAAGCACACCGTCTAGGGCTCGGGGGACAGGTTCAGTCTCAGGGGGCTGTACCCTTGGTCCCTCCCGCGGCCCTGTTTCCTCTGTGAGCGCTTTAAACCGGGAGCTGCGGGTAAATGACTCGGGGAGTGGAAGGTTGGCGAATTGGTTAAGAGACTTTGGCAATCACCTGTGTGTGAGGAAAGCAGGATCTAGACTCGAGCGGTACTGGCAGTTTTGCTAAACGGCAATCGAGTTTTTCCCGCCAGTGTGTAGGCAAATTCTTCCGAGCCAGCCCAATAGATTTGAAGAAATGACCCCCTTCCGCTCCCCTTGGAAATTATTTTTGCTCTGTGTTAAAGGTCATTCCAGTCCTGAAATTTTTTTTATTGCTAGATCAGCCTCAATTAAAAGTGCAACTTAAGGGGCTTCCCTGGTGGCGCAGTGGTTGAGAGTCTGCCTGCCGATGCAGGGGACACGGGTTCGTGCCCCGGTCCGGGAAGATCCCACATGCCGCGGAGCGGCTGGGCCCGTGAGCCATGGCCGCTGAGCCTGCGCGTCCGGAGCCTGTGCTCCACAACGGGAGAGGCCACAACAGCGAGACGCCCGCGTACAGCAAAAAAAAAAAAAAAAAAAGTGCAAATTAGGATAACTCTGCAGTATTATTTCATAATGATTAAATTAATGACAACAAAACCGCAAGTTATTATGAAACCCAGTGTTGGGAAAGATTCAAAGAAGCCCACTCTTCACAGTGCCAAGGACAGGACAAGTTGGTACTTTTTCTTGAAGGCAACCGAATACAGAATAAAAGCCATAAAAATGATTGTACCTTTTGACACAGCAATATTCTTGGAAATTTATTTTGAGAAAATCATTTTAAATGAAAAAAATTTTACAAGATATTTATGGCAATGTTATTTGTGATAGCTCCAAACTGGAAACACCCGAAATAAATCCACTAACAGGGAAATGGCAACAATAACTATGATAGATTTGGTGAAAAACTACTCAGTACAGTGAGAAATATATAAAAGGTTTTTAAAATACTGTACAGAGAAAAAAGTACACACACGTGAGGCTGGAGCAAAAGGGACTTCTAGGCAATAAAGCCGGGAAAGGCTGGAGGACAGTGTTTCTTTTGGGCAGAACGTGCGGACTGTGAAGTGGGGAGGGAGATGCAGCTCCACTTGGAAAGGTGTAAGTGGCAGGATCAACAAGCACAAGGCGTGTGGATTGAAACACAAACCAAGACGTGAAACTGTAGGAGAGGAGGTGGGTGAGGGGTGAAGTTGGTAACCTCAGTGGGCAAGGGGATCAGTGGTCGGTCCTCTCTCTGCCCCTCCAGTGAGCAGATAATCCAAGGCACTTCTGAAGGAGGAAGCTGGTATGCAGGTCAGTGTCTTAGAGGGAGGAGGGATCTGAACAGGAAATGGCTAAGACTGTCCTAGTTGTCAAAGGAAGTTGATGTAATGAAGACAGGACTCTGGGAAAATGTTGCTCAATTATTAAGACCTAACACTTCAAATCACCTCTGAAAAAAAAAGCTGGGGTGGTATCTTAAAACAAACAGGTAAGAGGTCAAGAGGATTACATGGAATAATACATGTAAAAGCACTGTGCCAACTGAGAAATGCTTGATAGGTACTTCCTCTGGGGACTAGGGCTTCATTCTAAGGAAGAAGCCTGCAAAGTTAGCCAGTATGTTCTTAACTCTAATCGTAAATCAATAGATGACTTGATAAATTCTTACAGTTTTAGTTTTGACCAAGTAGTGGTAAAATCATATGCTTGTATCTTCACCGTTCAACCATGTTGACTCTTTTCAAGAGATTCCGGTGATCTCTAAGCTAGCCATAATTAAATTGATTGAGTGAATTAGAGAAATAATCTAAAACGCCAGATCAACTATGATTGGCTCCATGATGTTCGTATTCTGCGTGTTTTATGTGGACAAATTTTTTTAATTCTTTATTGAATTTGTTACAATATTGCTTCTGCTTTATGTTTTGGCTTTTTGGCCACAAGGCACTTGGGATCTTAACTCCCCAACCAGGGATAGAACCCGCACCCCCTACATTGGAAGGCGAAGTCCTAACCACCGGACCACCAAGGAAGTCCCTATATTCTGAATATTTTAAATCCAACACCACTCATTCATTCATTCATTCATTCATCCAGGTCAATCTGGAGAGAAGTGCTGTGTCTGTGTAAGCAGCGTAAACTATAAGGCAATAGGAAGTTACAGAACACTATAGACTTTAGGGAAAGAGAAATACGAAAGCAGGGATATGTTATACAAATTGTCCTTTCTGCTGATCAAAATGAGTAAATAACTTACATCTTTGCAAAGGACAACATTTGATCTTTCTTGCTAAGCTTATCATGCGGCCTCACAACGCCTGCTGAATTACGCTCGCTGCATGCTTGCACTTACACGCACTTACGTGTTTCCTTAATGTTCAGCTCACCAGGGCCAAGACTCAGCTTCTACTTCTGCCTGAGAGATATCAAGTTTCACTCCTGTTGTTTGAATCTTCTATACCTCCCCCCAACCCACCTACCTTCTGTGCCTTATTAAAATGAACACTTTCTTTTGATTTTCTTCTTGGGACCACTGGGTCTAGGGTTTTTTCCCTACTGTCGTTAAACATCACCTGTGTCTTTAAGCCCAGTGTCTGAAGGGATAGAGCAGCACTTCTGGCTGAAAAAGGCAGTCTTCTTGATTTGATACCGGTTTATCCTTGTGATGAAAGTACCGTTTCATTTTTGACGGCCTTAATTTAGCATTTATCCTGGGGGTTGGGTTTTGTGTTGCCTTTACACGCGCGCGCACACACACACACACACACACACACACACACACAAACACAGCCTAGTTCTTTTTAGGCACCTCTCCAGCTGTGAGTTTAGCAAGCCTTCCTGCTAATGGGGAGACAGACAGAATTACTGCTCCAAACATTCCCCTGCCACTGATCCAGAACATGTGTTATCATATCACACACTCTAAATTGATTCCGAATCCCTGCCAACAGGGCACAGTCTGCATTCCAAATACCTAAGGCCCTGAGACAGTGAATTGTAAAACAGAAATAGGCCATGCTTCCTTCTTTAATTTGTTGTAAGCATGAGTAAGTTTGCTAAACATATTTGATTTTTAGAATGTTTTTTTTTTCTGAAAACATAGAGCAGCCCACAAAATCTCTATACCTTAGTGACAATAGACTTTATCCTGAAAGTCCCCAGCCCCCCAATTCTTAATGTCACTTCCAATCTCTTGGTGAAGGGTGGTTAACAGGAAATAGGGCAAGACTGAGGGGAGCTCACATTTAAGATAATAAAGTGACTCTCATTCAACTGGTGAGAGACGTAAACAGTCTGACTATGATGGTCTCCTGGGAGTAGAGGTCTAGGATTTCAAATGGTATATAAACAGTTGCAGAATCTCTGCAATTACTCTGGAAATGAACTCCTAGTCCAGATGGCAATGTAAGGAATAATCACCTATTTTCAGTCCTGTGCTATCCCGTATGTATGACCTGAGCTACTGTCAATTTATTTCTTGTTCAGAATAATTGTGTAGATTATCGAACAAATATCGCTAAAACTTCTCTTTATTTTTGTGAGTCTTGAGGACTGAAGAGTGGGAGTTGGGAAAAGAAAGAGTAAGTGTCACTAGGAACCTGGCATTGGGAACATCCTGGGGATAAGTAGGGCAGCTGGTTGATCTCAGAAGCTCTGAGTCCCAACTTGGTTACCATGGTCATACCATTCCACCCCATAATTTCACCTGGCAAGGTCTCCATTGTGTCATCACTCCTGAACACTACCCCATCCCACTCTTCTTTGATCCAACTCTTCCTCACTAGATCCTAAGAGATAGCCACACAAGCAGACATAGGTACAGGGAGTTAATACTTTGTGACAAATGGGATAATGCCAGAGGGTGAATTGCCAGGAAAGTACTCAAACTTTATAGAAGTGGGTTCTGCATATTTATGACTTAAATTTCATTGTGTATGGAAGAGTGGTAGTATCATGTTGGCATGGCTTGGTTTTCCCCAAATGTATCAGCTAGTGCCAACTAATAAATAAAATCTGACTAGCTGCACAATTACCCCAGCTGGTTTTCAGGTTGCTCTGGCATAATGAAGACATTGCTCTGCTAGCCTTCAGGAGGCCTGGCTTCCAGGACCAGCTTATGGTCCCCCAGCTGAGTGATTTCCACTCACACCCTTGAGTTCTTTTTTTTAATTTTTATTTTATATTGGAGTATAGTTGATTTACAATGTTGTGTTAGTTTCAGGTGTACAGCAAAGTGATTCAATTATACATCTACATAGATCAATTCTTTCAGATTCTTTTCCTATCTAGGTTATTACAGAATATTGAGTAGAGTTCCCTGTACTATACAGTAGGTCCTTGTTGTTTATCTATATAGTAGTATGTATATGTTAATCTCAAACTCCTAATTTATCCCTCCCCCCACCTTTCCCCTTTGGTAACCATAAGTTTTTTCAAAGTCCATGGGTCTGTTTCTGTTTTGTAAATAAATTCATTTGTATTATTTTTTTTTAGATTTCACATATAAGTGACATCACATGATATTTGTATTCCTCTGTCTGACTTACTTCACTTAGTATGATAATCTCTAGGTCCATCCATGTTGCTAATCGCTAGGTCCATCCATGTTGCTGCAAATAGTATTATTTCATTCTTTTTTTATGGCTGAGTAATATTCCACTGTATGTATGTACCACATCTTCTTTATCCATTCCTCTGTCAATGGACATTTAGGTTCCTTCCATGTCTTGTTGAGTGCTCTGGTTCTTTAACAGCAAGATGGAGGAGTTGGGCTGGTGTTGCACCCAGAAGCTCTTTCCTAGGTCTGAAGTTCAATGATCCTTTTCCTTACTGGTCTTTTCTTCTCTGAGATTAAAGATTTAACTGTACATTTCTAGATTGATTTGTTTGATATTGCTAATTTCAAACCTTTAAGAAATGAAAACAATAATGTTTGAAGGAGGAGTGTATATTCTCAAAATAAAGGAATTCAAACCTTATTATACAATTTTTTTTATAAAACTGATTTTATTTTTTTTTAATTTATTTTATTTATCTTTGGCTGCATTGGGTCTTTGTTGCTACACGTGGGCTTTCTCTAGTTGCGATGAGCAGGGGCTACTCTTCGTTGCGGTGTGCAGGCTTCTCATTGCGGTGGCTTCTCTTGTTGTGGAACACGGGCCCTAGACGCGTGGGCCTCAGCGGTTGTGGCACATAGGCTCAGTAGTTGTGGTGCACGAGCTCTAGAGCACAGGCTCAGCAGTTATGGTGCACAGGCTTAGTTGCTCCGTGGCTTGTGGGATCTTCCCGGACCAGGGCTCAAACCCATGTCCCCTGCATTGGCAGGTGGATTCTTAACCACTGCGTGACCAGAGAAGCCCTATACAATTTTTTAAAGGTATAATTATGTCTGTTTGGGAGAGGCAATACATAAGATTATAATAGGAAAGAATGATTCACGTCTGTTTAAGTATAATAGGTGTTTTCATTTCCTGAAAAGTCAAATTATGAACCATTTTATAAAACTAGATTTAAAGTCTATGGCAACAAAAGTGGATTCTTCTTAAGTATCAAGACATAAGTCTACATATTTTTAAATTTATTTGTTTATTTATTTTTGGCTGCATTGGGTTTTTGTTGCTGCACGTGGTCTCTCTCTAGTTGCGGCAAGCGGCACATGGGCTCAGTAGTTGTGGCTCGCGGGCTCCAGAGCACAGGCTCAGCAGTTGTGGCGCACATGCTCAGTTGCTCCGCAGCATGTGGGGTCTTCCCGGACGAGTGCTCGAACCCGTGTCCTCCGCATTGGCAGGCAAACCCTTAACCATTGCGCACCAGGGAAGTCCAAGTCTACATATTTAAAGTCCCCCTGGAGGAATGTTCTCCTATGTTTATTTCTTTGTATCCTGTTACAACAGATATCATGATCAGCACTTTGCTATAAAAGCCACTGACCATAAGTATTTGAATTCATTGACCTGGGTCCCAACCCAGAATGTTGGAACTCTAGTTGATTGTGCTTTAGTTGATTGTGAGATGAGAATATTTAAGAGCCATTTGAAAAAGGGCTGGAGAACTTTCTTCTGTGTAACCTGGAACAGGAGCCAGTTGGTGGTGGTGCAGTGGCAGACAGGAACAGACAATTTTCAGTAGGGAGGTCAAGGTGGGCCTCAATAAAAAGATGACATTTGAGCAGGAGTTAACTTTGCAACTAGCTGGAGGAAGAGTATTCCAGGCAGAGTATACCCTGTGGCAGGAGTGTGCCTGTGGAAAGCCAGTGTGGCCAGAGCAATGTGAGATGGAACATTTGGAAGATGCGATCAGAGAGCAGAATGTCAGGCAGAGTGAGCACTGCCTCCTGGGCCATTGTCAAGACTTTGAAATGTACTTTTACTTTGCAGAAAGATGGGGAGTCAGGAAAGGCTTTCGGCAGAATGACCTGATCTGATGGACATTTCGGGGGGATCCCTCTGGTGGCAGTGTTGAGAGTAGACTGTCCAAGGGCAGCGATGCAACAACCAGGTTGGGGGCTAAAGGGTCACCTAGTCTAGAGATTATTAGTGACTTGCAGCAGGTGAGAGCAGGGGAGGGACTCAGAGGTAGTGAGATTCCAGATCTGTTTATTTTTTTTTTGCGGCACGCAGGCCTCTCACTGTTGTGGCCTCTCCCATTGCAGAGCACAGGCTCCGGACGCGCAGGCTCAGCGGCCATGGCTCACGGTCCCAGCCGCTCCAAGGCATGTGGGATCTTCCTGGACCAGGGCACGAATCTGTGTCCCCTGAATCGGCAGGCGGACTCTCAACCACTGCGCCACCAGGGAAGCCCCAGATCTGTGTTAAGAGTCAAGAAGATTTCCTGACTTAGATTGCTTGTGAGATGTGAATTTTAAAAACGGAGCCAATAATGACTCCAAGCGACCCCAAGAGTGGAGTCGCCATCAGCTGAGATGGTGGTAAAATAAAACTTCCAACTCCTCCACAAATCTGTATTTTTCCTTGCTTTAAAAAACCGTCAGGACGAGGGGAAGATGGCGGAAGAGTAAGACGTGGAGATCACCTTCCTCCCCACACCAGAAATACACCTACACGTGGAACACGTGTTCCTACAGAACACCTACTGAATGCTGGCAGAAGACCTCAGACCTCCCAAAAGGCAAGAAAGTCCCCAGTTACCTGAGTAGGGCAAAAGAAAAAAGAATAAACAGAGACAAAAGGATAGAGACGGGACCTGCACCAGTGGGAGGGAGCTGTGAAGGAGGAAAGGTTTCCACACACCAGGAAGCCCCTTTGTGGGCGGAGACTGCGGGTGGCGGAGGGGGAAAGCTTCGGGCCGTGGAGGAGAGCACAGCAACAGGGGTGCGGAGAGAAAAGTGGGGAGATTCCCGCACAGAGGATCGGTGCTGACCGGCACTCACCAGCCCGAGAGACTTGTCTGCTCACCCGCCGCGGGGGGGGGTTGCTGGGAGCTGAGGCTCGGGCTTCAGGGAGAGGTCAGAATGCAGGGAGAGGACTGCGGTTGGCGGTGTGAACACAGCCAGCAGGGGGTTAGTGCACCACAGCTAGCTATGAGGGAGTACAGGGAAAAGTCTGGATCTGCCAAAGAGGCAAGAGACTTTTTCTTCCCTCTTTGTTTCCTGGTGAGCGAGGAGAGGGGATTAAGAGCGCTGCTTAAAGGAGCTCCAGAGACGGGTGCGAGCCGCAGCTAAAAGCGCGGACCCCAGAGATGGGCATGAGACGCTAAGGCTGCTGCTGCCGCCACCAAGAAGCCTGTGTGCGAGCACAGGTCACTATCCACACACCCCCCCTTCCGGGGAGCCTGTGCAGCCCGCCACTGCCAGGGTCCCGGGATCCAGGGACAATTTCCCCGGGAGAACTGCACGGCGCGCCTCAGGCTGGTGCAACGTCACGCCGGCCTCTGCCGCCACAGACTCGCCCCGCACTCCGTGCCCCTCCCTACCCCCAGGCTGAGTGAGCCAGAGCCCCCGAATCAGCGGCTCCTTTAACCCCGTCCTGTCTGAGCGAAGAACAGACGCCCTCCGGAGACCTACACGCAGAGGCGGGGCCAAATCCAAAGGTGAGCCCCGGGAGCTGTGCGAACAAAGAAGAGAAAGGGAAACCTCTCCCAGCAGCCTCAGAAGCAGCGGATTAAATCTCCACAATCAACTGAATGTACCCTGCATCTGTGGAATATGTGAATAGACAATGAATCATCCCAAATTGAGGAGGTGGATTTTGAGAGCAAGGTTTATGATTTTTTCCCCTTTTCCTCTTTATGTGAGTGTGTATGTGTATGCTTCTGCGGGAGATTTTGTCTGTATAGCTTTGCTTCCACCATTTGTCCTAGGGTTCTATAGGTCCATTTTTTTTTCTTAATAATTATTTTTTATTTTAATAACTTTATTTTATTTTATCTTACTTTATTTTATTTTATCTTCTTTCTTTCTTTCCTTCCTTCCTTCCTCCCTCCCATCTTTCTTTCTTTCCTTCTTTCTTTTTTTCTTTCTTTCTTTCTTTCTTTCTTTCTTTCTTTCTTTCTTTCTTTCTTTCTTTCTATCTATCTTTCTTTCCTTCTTTCTTCTTTTTCTCCCTTTTATTCTGAGCCGTGTGGATGAAAGGCTCTTGGTGCTGCAGCCAGGAGTCAGCGCGGTGCCTCTGAGGTGGGAGAGCCAACTTCAGGACACTGGTCCACAAGAGACCTCCCAGCTCCACATAATATCAAAGGGCAAAAATCTCCCAGAGATTTCCATCTCAATACAAGCACCCAGCTTCACTCAACGACCAGCAAGCTACAGTGCTGGACACCCTATGCCAAACAACTAGCAAAACAGGAACAAAACCCCACGCATTAGCACAGAGGCTGCCTAAAATCATAATAAGTCCACAGACACCCCAAAACACACCACCAGACGTGGGCCTGCCCACCAGAAAGACAAGATCCAGCCTCATCCACCAGAACACAGGCACTAGTCCCCTCCACCAGGAAGCCAACACAACCCACTGAACCAACTTTAGCCACTGGGGACAGACAACAAAAAACAATGGGAACTACGAACCTGCAGCCTGCAAAAAGGAGACCCCCAAAAAACAGTAAGATAAGCAAAATGAGAAGACAGAAAAACACACAGCAGATGAAGGAGCAAGATAAAAACGCACCAGACCTAACAAATGAAGAGGAAATAGGCAGTCTACCTGAAAAAGAATTCAGAATAATGATAGTAAAGATGATCCAAAATCTTGGAAACAGAATACACAAAATGCAAGAAACATTTAACAAGGACTTAGAAGAACTAAAGATGAAACAAGCAACGATGAACAAGAAAATAAATGAAATAAAAAATACTCTAGATGGGATCAATAGCAGAATAACTGAGGCAGAAGAACGGATAAGTGACCTGGAAGATAAAATAGTGGAAATAACTACTGCAGAGCAGAATAAAGAAAAAAGATTGAAAAGAACTGAGGACAGTCTCAGAGACCTCTGGGACAACATTAAATGCACCAACATTCGAATTATAGGGGTTCCAGAAGAAGAAGAGAAAAAGAAAGGGACTGAGAAAATATTTGAAGAGATTATAGTTGAAAACTTTCCTAATATGGGAAAGGAAATATTTAATCAAGTCCAGGAAGCACAGAGAGTCCCATACAGGATAAATCCAAGGAGAAATACGCCAAGACACATATTAATCAAACTGTCAAAAATTAAATACAGGGCTTCCCTGGTGGTGCAGTGGTTGAGAGTCCGTCTGCCGATGCAGGGGACACGGGTTAGTGCCCCACTCTGGGAAGATCCCACAGGCCGCGGAGCGGCTAGGCCTGTGAGCCATGGCCACTGAGCCTGCGCGTCCAGAGCCTGTGTTCCGCAATGGGAGAGGCCACAACAGTGAGAGGCCCATGTACCGCAAAAAAAAAAAAAAAAAAAAAATTAAATACAAAGAAAACATATTAAAAGGAGCAAGGGAAAAACAACAAATAACACACAAGGGAATCCCCCTAAGGTTAACAGCTGATCTTTCAGCAGAAACTCTGCAAGCCAGAAGGGAGTGGCAGGACATATTTAAAGTGATGAAGGAGAAAAACCTGCAACCAAGATTACTCTACACAGCAAGGATCTCATTCCGATTTGATGGAGCAATTAAAACCTTTACAGACAAGCAAAATCTGAGAGAGTTCAGCACCACCAAACCAGCTTTACAACAAATGCCAAAGGAACTTCTCTAGGCAAGAAACACAAGAGAAGGAAAAGACCTACAATAACGAACCCAAAACAATTAAGAAAATGGAAATAGGAACATACATATCGATAATTACCTTAAATGTAAATGGATAAATGCTCCCACCAAAAGACACAGATTGGCTGAATGGATACAAAAGCAAGACCCATATATATGCTGTCTACAAGAGACCCACTTCAGACCTAGAGACACATACAGACTGAAAGTAAGGGGATGGAAAAAGATATTCCATGCAAATGGAAACCAAAAGAAAGCTGGAGTAGCAATTCTCATATCAGACAAAATAGGCTTTAAAATAAAGACTGTTAGAAGAGACAAAGAAGGACACTACATAATGATCAAGGAATCAATCCAAGAAGAAGATGTAAAAATTGTAAATATTTATGCACCCAACATAGCAGTACCTCAATACATAAGGCAAATACTAACAGCCATAAAAGGTGAAATCGACAGTAACACAATCATAGTAGGGGACTTTAACACCCCACTTTCACCAATGGACACATCATCCAAAATGAAAATAAATAAGGAAACACAAGCTTTAAATGATACATTAAACAACATGGACTTAATTGATATTAATAGGACATTCCATCCAAAAACAACAGAATACACATTTTTCTCAAGTGCTCATGGAACATTCTCCAGGATAGATCATATCTTGGGTCACAAATCAAGCCTTGGTAAATTTAAGAAAATAGAAATTGTATCAAGTATCTTTTCCGACCACAACGCTATGATACTAGATATCAATGACAGGGAAAGATCTGTAAAAAATACAAACACACGTAGGCTAAACAATACACTACTTAATAACGAAATGATCACTGAAGAAATCAAAGAGGAAATAAAAAAATACCTAGAAACAAATGACAATGGAGACACGATGAACCCAAACCTATGGGATGCAGCAAAAGCAGTTCTAAGAGGGATGTTTATAGCAATAAAATTCTACCTTAAGAAAGAGGGAACATCTTGAATAAACAACCTAACCTTGCACCTAAAGCAATCAGAAAAAGAAGAACAAAAAAACCCCAAAGTTAGCAGAAGGAAAGAAATCATAAAAATCAAATCAGAAATAAATGAAAAAGAAATGAAGGAAATGATACCAAAGATAAATAAAACTAAACACTGGTTCTTTGAGAAGATAAACAAAATTAATAAACCATTAGCCAGAGTCATCAAGAAAAAAAGGGAGAAGACTCAAATCAATAGAATTAGAAATGAAAAAGGAGAAGTAACAACTGACACTGCAGAAATACAAAAGATCATGAGAGATTACTACAAGCAACTCTATGCCAATAAAATGGACAACCTGGAAGAAATGGACAAATTCTCAGAAATGCACAACCTGCTGAGACTGAATCAGGAAGAAATAGAAAATATGAACAGACCAATCACAAGCACTGAAATTGAAACTGTGATTAAAAATCTTCCAGCAAACAAAAGCCCAGGACCAGATGGCTTCACAGGCGAATTCTATCAAACATTTAGAGAAGAGCTAACACCTAACCTTCTCAAACTCTTCCAAAATATAGCAGAGGGAGGAACACTCCCAAACTCATTCTATGAGGCCACCATCACCCTGATACCAAAACGAGACAAGGATGTCACAAAGAAAGAAAACTACAGGCCAATATCACTGATGGACATAGATGCAAAAATCCTCAACAAAATACTAGCAGACAGAATCTGAAAGCACATTAAAAGGATCATACACCATGATCAAGTGGGATTTATTCCAGGAATGCAAGGATTCTTCAATATATGCAAATCAATCAACGTGATACACCATATTAACAAGTTGAAGGAGAAAAACCATATGGTCATCTCAATAGATGCAGAGAAAGCTTTCCACAAAATTCAACACCCATTTATGATAAAAACCCTGCAGAAAGTAGGCATAGAGGGAACTTTCCTCAACATAATAAAGGCCATATATGACAAACCCACAGCCAACATCGTCCTCAATGGTGAAAAACTGAAACCATTTCCACTAAGATCAGGAACAAGACAAGGTTGCCCACTCTCACCACTCTTATTCAACATAGTTTTGATCAGAGAAGAAAAGGAAATAAAAGGAATCCAAATTGGAAAAGAAGTAGTAAAGCTGTCACTGTTTGCAGATGACATGATACTATACACAGAGAATCCTAAAGATGCTACCAGTGAACTACTAGATCTAATCAATGAATTTGGTAAAGTAGCAGGATACAAAATTAATGCACAGAAATCTCTGGCATTCCTATGCGCTAATGATGAAAAATCTGAAAGTGAAATCAAGAAAACACTCCCATTTACTATTGCAACAAAAAGAATAAAATATCTAGGAATAAACCTATCTAAGGAGAAAAAAGACCTGTATGCAGAAAATTAAAAGGCACTGATGAAAGAAATTAAAGATGATACAAATAGATGGAGAGATATACCATGTTCTTGGATTGGAAGAATCAATATTGTGAAAATGACTGTACTACCCAAAGCAATCTACAGATTCAGTGCAATCCCTATGAAACTACCACTGACATTTTTCACAGAACTAGAAAAAAAAAAAAATTTCACAATTTGTATGGAAACACAAAAGACCCCGAATAGCCAAAGCAATCTTGAGAACAAAAAATGGAGCTGGAGGAATCAGGCTTCCTGACTTCAGACTACACTACAAAGCTACAGTAATCAAGACAGTATGGTACTGGCACAAAAACAGAAAGATAGATCAATGGAACAGGATAGAAAGCCCAGAGATAAACCCACGCACATATGGTCACCTTATCTTTGATAAAGGAGGTAGGAATATACAGTGGAGAAAGGACAGCCTCTTCAATAAGTGGTGCTGGGAAAACTGGACAGGTACATGTAAAACTATGAGATTAGATCACTCCCTAACACCATACACAAAAATAAGCTGAAAACGGATTAAAGACCTAAATGTAAGGCCAGAAACTATCAAACTCTTAGAGGAAAACATAGGCAGAACACTATGACATAAATCACAGCAAGATCCTTTTTGACCCACCTCCTAGAGAAATGGAAATAAAAACAAAAATAAACAAATGGGACCTAATGAAACTTCAAAGCTTTTGCACAGCAAAGGAAATCATAAACAATACCAAAAGACAACCCTCAGAATGGGAGAAAATATTTTCAAATGAAGCAACTGACAAAGGATTAATCTCCAAAATTTATAAGCAGCTCATGCAGCTCAATCACAAAAAAACAAACAACCCAATCCAAAAATGGGCAGAAGACCTAAATAGACATTTCTCCAAAGAAGATATACTGACTGCCAACAAATACATGAAAGAATGCTCAACATCATTAATCATTAGAGAAATGCAAATCAAAACTACAATGAGATATCATCTCACACCGGTCAGAATGGCCATCATCAAAAAATCTAGAAACAATAAATGCTGGAGAGGGTGTGGAGAAAAGGGAACACTCTTGCACTGTTGGTGGGAATGTAAATTGATAAGGTCACTGTGGAGAACAGTATGGAGGTTCCTTAAAAAACTACACATAAAACTACCATATGAACCAGCAATCCCACTACTGGGCATATACCCTGAGAAAACCATAATTCAAAAAAGAGTTATGTACCAAAATGTTCATTGCAGCTCTATTTACAATAGCCAGAAGATGGAAACAACCTAAGTGTCCATCATCGGATGAATGGATAAAGAAGATGTGGCACGTATATACAATGGAATATTACTCAGCCATAAAAAGAAAATGAAATTGAGCTATTTGTAATGAGGTGGATAGACCTAGAGTCTGTCATACAGAGTGAAGTAAGTCAGAAAGAAAAAGACAAATACCGTATGCTAACACATATATATGGAATTTAAGAAAAGAAAATGTCATGAAGAACCTAGGGGTAAGACAGGAATAAAGACACACACCTACTAGAGAATGGACTTGAGGATATGGGGAGGGGGAAGGGTAAGCTGTGACAAAGCGGGAGAGAGGCATGGGCATATATACACTACCAAGCATAAGATAGATAGCTAGTGGGAAGCAGCCGCATAGCACAGGGAGATCAGCTCGGTACTTTGTGACCGCCTGGAGGGGTGGGATAGGGAGAGTGGGAGGGAGGGAGACGCAAGAGGGAAGCGATATGGGAACATATGTATATGTATAACTGATTCACTTTGTTATAAAGCAGAAGCTTACACACCATTGTAAAGCATTTATACTCCAATAAAGATGTAAAAAAAAAAAAGATGTTAAAAAAATAAATAAATAAAAATAAAATATACCTGTAAAGTTGAAAAAAAAATCTAGAAACAATAAATGCTGGATAGGGTGTGGAGAAAAGGGAACACTCTTGCACTGCTGGTGGGAATGTGAATTGGTAGAGCCACTATGGAGAACAGTATGGAGGTTTCTTAAAAAACTACAAATAGAACTACCATATGACCCAGCAATCCCACTACTGGGCATGTATCCTGAGAAAACCATAACTCAAAAAGAGTCACGTACCAAAATGTTCATTGCAGCTCTATTTACAACAGCCCGGAGATGGAAACAACCTAAGTGTCCATCATCGGATGAATGGATAAAGAAGACGTGGCTCATATATACAATGGAATATTACTCAGCCATAAAAAGAAACGAAACTGGGCTATTTGTAATGAGGTGGATGGACCTAGAGCTTGTCACACAGAGTGAAGTAAGTCAGAAAGAGAAAGACAAATACCGTATGCTAACACATATATGGAATTTAAGAAAAAAAAAATGTCATGAAGAACCTAGGGGTAAGACAGGAATAAAGACAGACCTACTAGAGAATGGACTTGAGGATATGGGGAGGGGGAAGGGTAAGCTGTGACAAAGCGAGAGAGTGGCATGGACATATATACACTTCCAAACATAAAATAGATAGCTAGTGGGAAGCAGCCGCATAGCACAGGGAGATCAGCTCGGTGCTTTGTGACCACCTAGAGGGGTGGGATAGGGAGGGTGGGAGGGAGGGAGACGCAAAAGGGAAGAAATATGGGAACATATGTATATGTATAACTGATTCACTTTGTTATAAAGCAGAAACTAACATACCATTGTAAAGCAATTACACTCCAAGAAAGATGTAAAAATAAAATTAAAAATAAATAAACAAAAACGTCAGTTTGCTAAAATAACCACTGTGTCATCCCAGTTATCACTCCAGTTTATACCCAAGCTTGTTCTTTTGCTCACACCATTCTTCCTGCCTGGGATAATCCCCCCTCTTCCCATCACTAAAGGGCTAGTTCAAGTCCCACATCCTGGAGTAAGCCTACCCTGACCACATCCCCAGCACAATACTTCCGCTGTTGTCTTCAATGTCCTCTCTGTAATGATTTATTTTAACCAAATAATACGATTTATGGGATCACTGTTGAGTTTTTTCCCTCAATAGCTACTTTCCCTTAAGTTTTTACAGTCTTCCACTTCTTTTTTTCCGGTTTTATTGAGATACTGACATGAACTATAGCATTAGTTTTAGACGCACTGCATAATGATTTCATATGTGTGTACATTGTGGAATGATCGCCACAATAAGTTTAGCTAACATCCATCACCTCACATAGTTACAGTTTTTCTTTTCTTGTGATGAGAACCTTTAAGATCTGTTTTCGTAGCAACTTTCACATATTCAATGCAGTATTGTTAACTCTAGTCACCATGCTGTACATGACACCCCCAATACGTATTCATTTTATGCCTGGAAGTTGCTGCCTTCTGACCATCTTCATCCATTTCTCCCACGGCCCCACCTGCCGCCTCTGGCAGCCACCGATTTTCTGCTGTCCATTCTTGAGCTTCTAATTCTCTTACTCATCTTTCTCACTGAGAATTCACTCAACAGTGACTGCCCCAATCTGAATACCATGCACTTTATCAGTGGTCGTGTTCCAGGCCTGGGCTGTGCCTTCAAGCCCGACGGCGTTCGTCCAGGCTGGGGGTCCCCTCCTTTGGTCTCACCATCACAACATCTTCAGATGTTTCAAGACAGTTAACAATGAAAGCCCTGCCGAGCTGGTGCTCTGGCCCCCGGCCCGGGGCTTGGAGCGCAGACGTCTCCAGGGCTGTTTCTTGCCTTCCTAATCCCACACGGCACTCAACTCCTGGAGAAGCACCCAGACTCTGAAAGGGCCAGCTCACCTGTCACAGGACCAGAAGTTAAAGAACTTCTGGGAAAAAATGTTGGTGTCATTTCCACTTGTCCTCTTGTGTAGATATTTGTATAACAGGGAGAAGGGCAGTGAACTTTAAAAGGGGGCAGGGAATCCTCCATTTCCCAGGCTCAGTGTTTCTCTTCTCCCTCCAAGTGAAGCTTCTGGGCTTCTCATCCAGCCCCATGATTCCAACTCCCACACCCTGAACTGTGTCTCTGTCCCCAGCTTCTCTTCTGGGCACCATGTTACTGACCACAAACCCACTGCTCTCCCTGGAAATGTATACGCTTCTCAAACTCCAAGAATTCAGAATCGAATGAATAATCTCTTCTTCCCCTGCCTACTTCTCTTCTTCCATTTCCTCTCTTGGTTTCTTGCTCAAGGTCAAACTAATGATGTCACCTTCAACTCTTTCTATTCTCTTAATACTAGTAAGTGCTACTCTGAATTTTCTCATAAATGTCTGGCCCTCTACTCCACTCACAAATGAACCGATGGGTGTTAGCTCGAACATCCTTTACTGCAGTTCGCCCTTTACTGCATCCTTTACTGCAGTTCGTCTTGATGTTGCTGCCAGGGACCCCTCTAAAACACAGATTTGATGATCTCCCTGCCTTAAAACTTTGGATGGTTTCCTCTTGCCTACGGAATACAGTCCACGTTCTTAGCAGAGCCTGCGAGGCCGTCCTCTCTGGCCTCTGGCCCCCCCTCCAGCACTTCTTTACTCCCACCCCTCCCCCAGTCACCCCCCACTCCAGGAGTGAACTGACTGCATTTCCTAAAAGGCTCACTGAATTTCCCACCTCTGCTATTGCTATGCTATTCTCTCTCCACACACAGTAGCTGACCCCTTTCTTCCCTTTGCATTTCTACTCATCTTTCAAGACAAAAAGATGTTGATGTATTCATTCAAATATAATTATAGCAGTCACCACCCTATGCCAAGTAGGGCAGGAAGCTACCTTAAAATCGGTAACAGTCACCCCCGCCCTCAAGTAGCAGCAAAGTTTTTGAGCCAGATGGATGGACAGTGGATTTTGTAACTACACGAGATGATCAGTGTTGTTGGCCCGGTCCTTGTCGCCTGGGGGTACCTCCTCCACTCTCGCAGGAGGGCTGGCGACCCTCTTACCTATAGAGGTAGGGCTGCTCACCCTCTCTTCTGCATTTCCCTCAAGTAAACTTGGTCACCCTTTTCTGATCTTACGTGTCTTTGTACCCCTGGTACATCTTCTGCACGTGTTTCAGAACCAGGTGGCAGTGTCCTCACGAATACTGACCAGAGCCACCTGTGTCTTCCACTGGACTCAATCCAAATGGCAGCAAGCACCAGGGACAGCAGCAGTAGACATCACCTCCTAAAGTCCTCATCTAGATCTAGAATAAACATCATTTCTCTAGCAAACTTTCTAAAACTTTTTTTTCTAACGCATTTTTATCATGCCTTTCCCCCACAGAACCTACAGCGGCTTCCCACGGCTGATAACGGGACTGTAACTGGGATACCAAGTCACTGATTCCTCTGTTTCCACCCTGATGGTGGGGAGAGGAGAATGTTGCCCAGAATTGGCACAGAGGGGCCCTGATTCATCCCATCCATTATATTCACTGAGGTTAATGAGACCCTCTTCTGAGACACAAGTGTGTCTATCTGTTGTTCAGACTTAGAACACAGTATTTCAACCAAGTAATTTCAAACATGTATTGACTGTTAAGCGCTTGGTGACCATGGCTTACACATGCATATGACCAGGTGGTCAGATGGTTTTCCAGTTCTGAGGAACTGGAACCTTTACTTGAAGGGCACTTTTAAAAGGGATAGTTTTAAGACAAAGTGTAGTTTGAAGAAGATAGACTTGTTCTGGGTGTGGCTGTGTTGGTGCGTAGGGCCAGGGCACTCAGAGGACACTAAACAATTAGGATTATGCCCATGAAGGGTGACAGGCAGGGAAAATTCAGGGAACAGAGAATTCATTCATTCATTCATTCATTAATTTTTGTTTAGAATTTTGACGATATACCTTCTTTGCAAACCATTTGCAAATCGTTTGGGGTGGTCACAGCCTGGACGATATGGCCAAATTCAAACCCACTCGGACCTTCATCTTCCCCACTTGAACCACATCCTCACCTTAAGTCACAAGTTACTCTCACTCTAACTTGCCGTGCCTGCCCCTGCTTCCACTTTTGGATTATTCTGCTTACCAGGGGCTAGAATATTACCTAAGACCTACCCATCCCTCATTCATTTATTCAGTCAACAAATATTCACCGAGGCTCCACGTTTATGGGACGATGCTGGGAGGGGCCACGAGCACCGGTGAGCACCAAGCTGGTCTCCACACCAAACTTGTTCTTATTTGGGTGCTTTTTCCTCCATTAAGGCTTCATTAATAGTTTAGCCAATATTATCTGAACAAAAGAGCAAGTCACACACCTGCCATGAGGTATGACGACAGCTCAGGATATCTGAAATCTAGTCTGCTCTGGAAAGTGTAATTAACATCCTCCTTTCTGTCCACACTGCTGTACTGTCTGCGCTGTAAGGAACTAAGGAAAGAAATGGTTTTCTTACTCTGGACTGGAGTTTTGGATGAGACTAGATCCTGGTGGCAAAGGGATAGTGGGGATGAGAGTGAGAAAGACCACAGCCTCCCTGGAACACTAGCTGCTTATCACTCTCGTGATGCTGGTCAAGACAGCTACTCTGGGGAACTCTTGTTAGGTTTTGTTTTGTTCTGTTTTATTTTAAATAGAGTTCATAGACACTACTACCAGATTTCAAAACTCTAGTGGTATAAATAACTTTGGACATGGTTCAGAGAAGACCCCCGGTGAGAACCACCAGGACTAAAGTGTGGGCAAAGGTGTCTATTAATAGACAAAGGAATGGAAATCGCTTAGCTTGGAGGACAGCAGGTTTACAATAAACTTAATCATGATCTTTAGTGGATAAAAGACCACAGAGGAGCAATGGACCTGTAGAAAAAAGACAGTCTTCCAGCTACTCCACTTTAGAATCTCTGTTTTTAAAAACGGGTGAGAGAAGTACACATAATTTTGTTATAGTAAGGTTGAAAAATGAAGGGTCCCTGAACACTATGTGCAGGGTGTTGTTTATACAAAAAGTAGGAAGGAGCCTCTGCATTCAGAGCGCTAAAGGATTTTTAAAATAGCCATCAAATGTACTTAATGCCACTGAACTGTACACCTAAAAATGGTCAAAATGGTAAATTTTATGTTACATATATCTTAAACACACACACACACAAATATCCATGAAATAAGGCTAGAGCTAACACCTTCCCAATTGCTAAATAATGTCACTTTCAGGAAAATTATTTCAGAGCACCCAATATACACCAACTCCCGTATTTTTCTAAAACTCTTATAATAGCCTCAGTTTTCCTGCAAAAGCAAAGGACTCTTAAAAGGAGAAATGCAAACTGTTAGCACATAGCCTTCTGACTTGAATCCAGACGCAGAGCGATTGGATGTAGTGGAAGGTCAAAGCACTGTCTCCTAGACCACCTCTGTGCAGAATTTCAGTCAAGGCTGGGGAACAGTATACCCGGGAGGCTGGCTGGGTGGGACAATATTTTTTACATCAGGCCAAAATGTCTAAGAACGGAGTGGAGAAGTATGAATTCTTGGGCTTCTTCATTCTTGAATTTTCTCCTTCCAGATCCTCCTTCCTCCACTCCTGAAATTAGAACTTCCTTCCATTTTGTTCGTGGAACAATCAGTGGTCTAACTTGTAAACTGAAACTACAGGGGCTACACAGTTTCCTCTCCCAACTGTCTTGACAGGAAGAACACTGGCTTTCTTGTCCAGCTTGAAAATACAGGCCTTTTCTAGTTTCAATCTTCCAGAAAATAATTTTACATTAAAACAGCTCAGAATGTCTTGTAAGAAACACGAACGTGTTCCCGCAAAAGAAAATCTTTTCAAATCTATCTAAATATATATTAATATATTTTAGATATATCTATATCTAAAAATCTTCAAATGGTCTAAAAACTCTAGTGTCTCCCATCCCCCTTTTGTAGTGCCTTTGAGTTATTTCCATGGGGACCATGTCTGTGCATCGGCTGTTGTAAACGCTCCTGTTTTCCTAGGTCCCTGCTCTGGGCGTGAAGAGATGGGCCAGGGGTTACTGACAGGCCCTGGTACCGTGCTTAACAACACAGACTTCAGAGACTACTGAGTTTGGGAGATTATTTTCAGGGCCAGCTGTCATTTCAAAGCACAAGGTGAGATTCAGCGTGCCTTCCTATCTGCCATTACCACAGGTGCCCTGCAGTGACTTAAAGAAAAAGGACTTTTTGATTTTGGGGGAATAAGGTCAAAAGCCACCCCCAAAGCCATTTTTGAGCTGATAAGGGGAGTCTTATTTCAGTAAAAGGCACAGAGTTTTGAAATTAAGGTTAGAGCTGAGAGGAGGAAAGTTATGAATTTCTTTAATTCACTTGATCTAAAAACCAAAACACAGCTCAGAACTCAGTGTCCAAAATTTGGATCCAGGAAAGGTATTCCTTTGTCAGGAATTCTACCTGAAAGAGCAGAGGCATGCCTCTTCCTTTTTTTTTTGTTCCCATATATTCTACCCAGAAAACTCTTATGGGGGGGCTCAGGGGTCAGGGAGAGAAGGAGGGGGCAGGAATCAAGAGGACTGAGGGTTAACTCTGTCCTCAGTCTCATCCACTAATGGATGGTCTCTTGTTTGTGAGATTAAAAAGAACTCATCCCAGGAACTAAGAGGCCTTTGAACAAGGCCCTTGAAGTCCAGCCCCAGCCTCTTCTGCAACCAAATAAATGCTAAAAAATGTATTTGCTGCTGTAGCAGTTTTAAAAAAGTGATATGGATATATACACATTTTTCTTTTTAAGAAAAAGCAGACCTTGCATCATGCCTCCCACTTAAAAAGTATAGGCCCATTCATCTTTAAAATGGAAGGCACGCTGCAACCTGGATGTACAGTATGCTAAATTAAATAAGCCAGTCACAAAAGAACACTGATTCCATTTACGTGAAGGACATAGAAGAGTCAATTCCTAGACACAGGGAGTAGAATCGTGTGGTTGCCAGGGGCTGGGGGAGGGGGAATGGGAGTTATTGTTTAATAGGTACAGAGTCTCAGTTTGGGAAGATGAAAAAATTCTGGAAATGATGGTGATGGTTGTACAACAATGTGAGTGTACTTCATAGTACAGAACTGTCCACTTAAAAATGGTTAAAATGGTAAATCTGATGTTATGTATAATTTACCACAATGCAAAACATTTTTTTTTAAGTGTAGGCCCTCATCTGGTGACAGTTCTCTTTTCTAGATATTTTAACCTGGTGTAATCCATGTCTGGTTCCCAAAATATACTGCAAGACTCATAAATTTCGTTTGTCTCTTAGTAAATATCTTTTTTAAAAGTTTGTATATTTGAAAGTCGCCAAGAGAGTACATCTTACAAGTTCTCACCACAAGAAAAACAATTTGTAACCATGTGAGGTGACCGAAGTTAACTAGTCTTCTTGTGGCGATCAATTCACAATATATACAAATATCAAATCATTGTGTTGTATACCTTAAACTTATACAATGTTATATGTCAATAAAACTGGAAAAAAGGTTTGCTTGTTAAATTCTTGTGATGTATTTAAGGAGTCTGTTAATTAAGTTTAAACATAGTATATGAATAAAGAAATATTACATTAATATTGTATTAAAAACTCATAAGATCTGAATGATTCACGCTCATAAATTTGGTTTAGCTCTTAGGAAATGTCTTCTGAATCGCAACTGGGAACATAACAATGACTCAAATCACACCCGCCGTCTGCCAGCTGCCTGCCCCCGATGGAGGTGCACAGCTTATTTTTACAATTAGCCTTGAGCAAGAGTTGATTAAATGTTTGATAAAATAACTTCTTGGAGGACGTTGCTTTCCTCCTACTTTCCCACCCTCTTTCCCTCCTTCCTTCCCTCATGAACACCACATAAAAGTTTGTAATTTTTTTTCCTTCTTTTTAAAGTATTAGCATCAAAGTTGGATGAGAACTTCATTCCTTTCTGAATGCAAACTGCCCACGTTCCAGTCCAGAAATATCTCTGATCTCTCTCCAACCTAGGCAGTGACCTTTTGAAGAGCTGGCGTCTCATCCATCACCAAATCAGGGTCTAAGGTGCAAAGGACACTTCCTGTGTGTCTTTCCCCCTATGTGGTTGCTTCTTAGGGGGAGGTGGGCGGGGTAGCGCGCTGAGAAATGAAGCCCTCTTGTCCCTTAGTTCCTCTTTCTGTTTCTGCAGTTTTCACTTCCCCTCCTATCAGAAACCCCCCTGTGGCTGTAACGCTTTCTCCCCTCCTTTCCCTGTCATTTCTTTTGAGTGTCTTCCTTGACACCTCTTCCGGGCTGGTCCCCATCACCCCGCTACTACTACTTTCTCTGTCTTCACATCTTGATTTCCATTTCCCCCAAGGTATTGGCAGACGGTTTCAATACTTTCAAGAGTACCCTTCACACTTGCAATCCCAGTTGGCCTTTCCTGGCGCTTTTTCACACTGCAGACATTGGGTGAAGGAGCAGGGGCTGCCGTCTGACTGCTGTCACTTGCCAGCTACCACCAGCCATCTGGGGTGAAAGGGAGAGAACTTGTGTGCAGTTCCCTGATGCTCCCTGGTGAGTCAGAGAGAGATTTTTGGGAAGCCTTTACCTCCCACTCTTTGTTGGAGCTACAGGTCCCCACTTCACCACAATGGTGTCTTTTGAAAAATAGAAATGAAATAATGTTGTATTGAGTAAGCTGCCTCTGAAGCCTAAAATCTCATCAGGGCCTTTGCTGCCTGTCAAAAATTCCAGTCCTGGGCTTCCCTGGTGGCGCAGTGGTTGAGAGTCCGCCTGCCGATGCAGGGGACACGGGTTCGTGCCCCGGTCCGGGAAGATCCCACATGCCACGGAGCAACTAAGCCCGTGTGCCACAACTACTGAGCCTGCGCTCTAGAGCCCGCGAGCCACAACTACTGAGTCTGCGCGCCTAGAGCTGGTGCTCCGCAACAAGAGAAGCCACCGCAATTAAAAGCCCGCGCACCACAACAAAGACCCAACGCAGCCAAAAATAAAGAAATAAACAAATAAATTAAAAAAAAATAAACTTACATCTGCTAACCCCAGCCAAGGATTTTTAGGTCTCTGATTGAAGAACACCCTTCTCTCTAAAGTAGTTGTCTAGTCTTTATATAAACATGTGTTTGTAGAGTAAAAAGTTGCATTTCTTGAAAACTAGTTCACGAGTTATTCAAACTCTCTTTCTTGGAGAAAATTAGGAAGGCATTTCTAAGTTTATGTGTAATATTCCTCCTATATTATAGGACCACCGAACAGGCCCACACCTCTGGCTTGCCCACTGATTTTTATAACTAAGAAAGTGAAAAGTAATTACAAACATCCAACAGGGTATAGGAAATCTATTTTCACTCAGTGTGCATCCTGGAGAATCATCCTGCTTCCATCCTAAATATCATTCCAAACTCGGCATCATTCAGCAGACTTTTAATTATGGCCCAGGGCTGTGGCCATGACAGCGTTTCCCATTTCATTTATTGATTTATTCAGTTTCCATACAAGTAGCTACTTCAGCAGCACTTTGAAGTAATTTTGTTTTCAAGATATTAATGGACATTCGTATATGAACCTACAGTTTACAGAATGCTCTACATCCATTACCTTTTGACTCCCTCCTAATCACTATAAGTAGTTGTGGTTTGTGAAAGGACTTTTAAAATAGTATCTGCAGCTGACATTTGCCTACAGATAAGTACTGAGGCAAGGGCTTACTTAATGAGGGGATTCCCAGGCAGTTCTCTGGGGATGTGCAGAAGATGCCATATTAGAATAGCCATAACTCCTCCCATTTTTGTTATTTTTGTGGAAATCTGTGAATAGCATTATCTTGAGTGTACTACATCCTGAAATACTCAAGTGGTTCTGAAAATGTACTAAGAAAAAGGTTATAAAGTGGATCAGTGGGAAAAAGGAAGAGGTTTAATTTATATATATATATATATATATATATATATATATATAATTTTTACATGTAATTTATATATCACAATCAAAATTACAAATAATAAAAGTATTCCTGTAAATTTTACAACCCAGAAGGTATTCAGTACCTGAGAGAGAATGAGAGAGAGAGAGCAAGAAAGCGAAAGGTGGGACCTTAGAAATCTTGGCTTTCTAAGATTTCTAAATCTTGGAACTTCCTTCCCTTAGAGACATAAAAGGTGAGAACAGAAAACGTGAGGGCTAGAGGTAATCCTTCTCATAAAAATAAACATTCACACACACCACACACACACACGCGCACACACACACACACACGCACACTGCTTAAAACAGCTAGAAAGATTCATTTCTTTTTTTCCTCCAAAATGTAAATGGCAGACTTTTTTATTCAACTGTATTTCAAGGGTAAGTTGACACTGGACGCCCCTGGTGGCGCAGTGGTTAAGAATCTGCCTGCCAATGCAGGGGACACGGGTTCCATTCCTGGTCCGGGAAGATCCCACATGCCTCGGAGCAACTAAGCCTGTGTGCCACAATTACTGAGCCCACACGCCTAGAGCCCGTGCTCCGCAACAAGAGAAGCCACTGCAATGAGAAACCCGTGCACTGCAACAAAGAGTAGCCCCCGCTCTCTGCCACTAGAGAAAGCCCATGCACAGCAATGAAGAACCAATGCAGCCAAAAATAAATTAATTGATTTTTTTAAAAAGGGTAAGTTGACACCATCATCTGAGAAGTTACTCCAGCCAGAAACTGGGAGTCACCTTTAACATCGCCTCCATCCCACCCCCACCCATCCCAGCCAACCAGCCATTCAGCCTTTTCTATTCAACTTGTGAAATACGTTTAAGGTCTGTCAACTTCTCTCCCTCCTCGTCCTAATCCAAGCCTCCACCACTTCTGACCCGGATTCTCACAGAACCCGTCTCCCCGCTGCCAATCCCTCCGTCCACACTGCACACCAGGAGCCGCCAGACAGACCTGCCATTGCAGAGTGAACGGCAGGAGGAAAAGCTTAGAACTTCAATGTATCTCATCCTTTAAAACGACTGTTCTGTATTTTATAATACACATAACATGATGTGTATACAAACGTGCTTGTATTGGCATGCGGAATTTAAATGTTTTATTGATAGAGGTACACTCCTTAAAAAGTTTGGTGGGCAGTACTCTATACAGCAGTCAGAGTGATTTTTAAAAATACATATCTGGTCATGTTAATTCTTTAGCTTAAACCATTCAGTGGCTTCCCATCATCCACAGAGTCCAAAATCTGTGACAGTTCCTGCAAACCCTGAAGGACGTGTCTACATCTCTGGTCGCCCTGCAACCTCCTCCCTTTCCCGGGCGTGGGGCTCTGTCCCCCTGACTCTCTGCTCCTCCTCTGAAGCCACGTTTTTCCCCGCAGGAAACCACACACGCCCTTCCCTCGGCCTCCACGAAGCTTTAGGTCTCGGGTTTAATGTTGTTTTCTTCCCTGACAACCCCTGCCCCGCACACCATCTCTCTCCAATCCAAATGTCCCTGGGTTCAGATCTCCTAGCGCCCTGCATTTTCCACCACGGGACTTGGCAGAGCTGCTATTATACATGTATAGTTTTTGTTCAATGTCTTCCACACTAGGCCATAATCTTCAGGAGAACATGTTTGCCACTGTAACTCCCAGTACCTAATAAGTACAATAAACGTTTGTTGAACAAAGAATGAATTCAAGTACCGATTCCCACTCACACACTTACTTCTGAAAGTTAGGGAGCCTCAGAGGACTGTCAGAGCATCGTCTCAGGGAATCTCTGGCCTTTCCAGGGTTCACCTGCCCCGCTCCAGAACACCTGAAGACTGGGCCCTGATGAGCCATCTGTTTGTCTACGAGGACTTTTGAGAGGCCCATGAACAATCCCTCCCCAGCACTGTCTGAAAAGCTTTATCACAGCACTTAGTGATGTGTAACCACCTCTTTCCGCTTCTGCTTCTACACCAAGACTGATTGTCTTCAGGACTTGGAGCTTCTCATTCATCTTTGGGAGTAAAAAGAAGGCATTTCACAAGTGACTGGAGATTTCTGGTGTCCCAAGTTCTTTTGTAAAAAAAAAAAAAAAAAGTTTCAGCTTGTTTAATTTCCAGAATTCGCAAAAAGTTCAAGCTATCCTTAGAACAAGGCAACTGTACTGGGTGGATATCTTTATTTTTTATTTTATTTTTTTTGCAGTACACGGGCCTCTCACTGTTGTGGACTCTCCCGTTGCGGAGCACAGGCTCCAGACGCGCAGGCTCAGCGGCCATGGCTCACGGGCCCAGCCGCTCTGCGGCATGTGGGATCCTCCCAGACCAGGGCACGAACCCATCGGCAGGCGGACTCTCAACCACTGCGCCACCAGGGAAGCCCGGGTATCTTTATCTTTTAAAAATTTTTATTGAAGTATAGTTGATGTACAATGTCGTATTAATTTCTGCTGTACAACAAAGTGACTCAGTCATAAATATATATATTCTTTTTCATATTCTTTTCATGATGGCTTATCACAGGATATTGAATATAGTTCCCTGTGCTATACAGTAGGACCTTGTTGTTTATTTATCCTGTATATAATAGTTTGCATCTGCTAATCCCACACTCGCAATTCATCCCTTCCCCACCTCCCTGTTCTCTATATCCATGAGTCCGTTTCTGTTTTGCAGATATGTTCATTTGTGTCGTATTTTAGATTCCACATGTTAAGTGATATCATATGGTATTTGTCTTTCTCTGATTTACTTTGCATAGTATGATAATCTCTAGGGCCATCCATGTTGCTGCAAATGGCATTATTTCATTCTTTTTTATGAATGAGTAATATTCCACCGTAAATATACCACATCGTCTTTATCCATTCATCTGTTGATGGACATTTAAGCTGTTTCCATGACTTGGCTATTGTAAATAGTGCTGTTATGAAACAGGGGTGCATATATAGTTTCTTTTTTTTTTTACTTTTAAAATTTATATATTTATACATATGAACAAGACTTACCAAAACATTAACTATATTTTTTTCTCTATAGAAGGATTACAGGTGAACTTTATTTCATGTTATGTTTATCTATGTTTCCCAGCTTCTATGGAGGTGTATACTAATTTTATTTTTTTATTTTTTAGAATTTTATTTTTTTATACAGCATGTTCTTATTAGTTATCCATTTTATACATATTAGTGTATACATGTCAATCCCAATCTCCCAATTCACACCACTACCACCACCCCCCGCCACTTTCCTCCCTTGGTGTCCATACATTTGTTCTCTACAACTGTGTCTTTAATTCTGCCCTGCAAACCACTTCATCTGTACCATTTTTCTAGGTTCCACAAATATGCATTAATATACAATATTTGTTTTTCTCTTTCTGTCTTACTTCACTCTGTATGGCAGTCTCTAGATCCATCCACATCTCTACAAATGACCCAATTTTGTTCCTTTTTATGGCTGAGTAATATTCCATTATATATATGTACCACATCTTCTTCATCCATCATATGTTGATGGGCATTTAGGCTGCTTCCATGACCTGGCTATTGTAAATAGTGCTGCAGTGAACATTGGGGTACACGACTCTTTTTGAATTATGTTTTTTTCTGGGTATATGCCCAGTAGTGGGATTGCTGGATCATATGGTAATTCTATTTTTAGTTTTTGAAGGAACCTCCATACTGTTCTCCATACTGGTTGTATCAATTTACATTCCCACCAACAGTGCAAGAGGGTTCCCTTTTCTCCACACCTTCTCCAGCATTTGTTGTTTGTAGATTTTCTGATGATGCCCATTCGAACTGGTGTGAGGTGATACCTCATTGTAGTTTTGAATTGCATTTCTCTAATAATTAGTGATGTTGAGCAGCTTTTCATGTGCTTCTTGGCCATCTGTATGTCCTCTTTGGAGAAATGTCTATTTAGGTCTTCTGGCCACTTTTGGATTGGGTTGTTTGTTTTTTAATATTGAGCTGCATGAGCTGTTTATATATTTTGGAGATTAATCCTTTGTCCATTGATTCATTTGTAAATATTTTCTCCCACTCTGAGGGTTGTCTTTTTGTCTTATTTATGGTTTCCTTTGCTGTGCAAAAGTTTTGAAGTTTCATTAGGTCCTATTTGTTAATTTTTGTTTTTATTTCCATTACTCTAGGAGGTGGATCAAAAAAGATCTTGCTGTGATTTATGTCAAAGAGTGTTCTTGCTATGTTTTACTCTAAGAGCTTTATAGTGTCTGGTCTTATATTTAGGTCTCTAATCCATTTTTATTTTATTTTTGTGTATGGTGTTAGGGAGTGTTCTAATTTCATTATTTTACATGTGGCTGTCCAGTTTTCCCAGCACCACTTATTGAAGAGACTGTCTTTTCTCCATTGCATATCCTTCCCTCTTTTGTCATACATTAGTTGACCATAGGTGAGTGGGTTTATCTCTGGGCTTTCTTTGACCATTGATCTATATTTCTGTGCCAGTACCATATTTTCTTCATTACTGTAGCTTTGTAGTATAGTCTGAAGTCAGCTCCGTTTTTGTCCAGCTTTGTTTTTCTTCCCTCAAGACTGCTTTGGCTATTCGGGGTCTTTTGTGTCTCCATAAAAATTTTAAGATTTTTTTGTTCTAGTTCTGTGAAAAATGTCATTGGTAATTTGATAGGGATTGCACTGAATCTGTAGATTGCTTTAGGTAGTTTTCACAATATTGATTCTTCCAATCCAAGAACATGGTATATCTCTCCATCTGTTGGTATCATCTTTAATTTCTTTCATCAGTGTCTTATAGTTTTCTGCATACAGGTCTTTTGTCTCCCTAATCAGGTTTATTCCTAGGCATTTTATTCTTTTTGTTGTAATGGTAAATGGAATGTTTCCTTAATTTCTCTTTCAGATTTTTCATCATTAGAGTATAGGAATGTAAGAGATTTCTATGCATTAATTTTGTATCCTGCAACTTTACCAAATTCATTGATTAGCTCTAGTAGTTTTCTGGTGGCATCTTTAGGATTCTCTATGTATAGTATCATGTCATCTGCAAAAAGTGACAGTTTTACTTCTTTTCCAATTTGTATTCCTTTTATTTCTCTTTCTTCTCTGATTGCCATGGCTAGGACTTCCAAAAGTATGTTGAATAATAGTGGCGAGAGTGGACATCCTTGTCTTGTTCCTGATCTTAGAGGAAATGCTTTCAGTTTTTCACCATTGAGAATGATGTTTGCTGTGGGTGTGTCATATATGGCCTTTACTATGTTGAGATAGGTTCCCTCTATGCCCACTTTCTGGAGAGTTTTTATCATAAATCGGTGTTGAATTTTGTCAAAAGCTTTTTCTGCATCTATTGAGATGATCATATGGTTTTTATTCTTCAATTTGTTAATATGGTGTGTCACATTAATTGATTTGCGTATATTGAAGAATCCTTGCATCCCTGGGATAAATCCCACTTGATCATGGTGTATGATCCTTTTAATGTGTTGTTGGATTCTGTTTGCTAGTATTTTGTTGAGGATTTTTGCATCTATATTCATCAGTGATATTGGTCTGTAATTTTCTTCTTTTGTAGTATCTTTGTCTGGTTTTGGTCTCAGGGTGATGGTGGCCTCATAGAATGAGTTTGAGAGTGTTCCTTCCTCTGCAATTTTTTGGAAGAGTTTGAAAAGTTTGGGTGTTAGTTCTTCTTTAAATGTTTGATAGAATTCACCTGTGAAGCCATCTGGTCCTGGACTTTTGTTTGTTGGAAGATTTTATTAATTAATTAATTTATTTTTTCTGTATTGGGTCTTTGTTTCTGTGCGTGGGCTTTCTCTACTTGTGGCAAGCAGGGGCCACTCTTCACCATGGTGCACAGGCCTCTCACTATCGCAGCCTCTCTTGTTGCGGAGCACAGGCTCCAGACGTGCAGCTCAGCAGTTGTGGCTCACGGGCCTAGTTGCTCCGCAGAATGTGGGATCTTCCCAGACCAGGGCTCAAACCCGTGTCCCCTGCATTGGCAGGCAGATTCTCAACCACTGCACCACCAGGGAAGCCCCATTGGAAGATTTTTTTTTTTTTTTTTTTTTGTGGTAAGCGGGCCTCTCACTGTTGCGCAGCACAGACTCCGGATGTGCAGGCTCAGCAGCCATGGCTCATGGGCCCCACCACTCCACGGCATGTGGGATCCTCCCGGACCGGGACATGAACCCGTGTCCCCTGCATCGGCTGGCATACTCTCAACCACTGTGCTACCAGGGAAGCCCCTGTTGGAAGATTTTTAATCACAGTTTCAATTTCATTACCTGTGATTTTTCTGTTCATATTTTCTTTTCTTCCTGGTTCAGTCTTGGAAGGTTATACATTTCTAAGAATTTGTCCATTTCTTCTAGGTTGTCCATTTTATTGGCATACAGTTGCTTGTAGTAGTCTGTTAGGATGCTTTGTATTTCTGCGGTGTCTGTTGTAACTTCTTTTTCATTTCTAATTTTATTGCTTTGAGTCCTCTCCCTCTTTTTCTTGATGAGTCTGGCTAATGGTTTATCAATTTTGTTTATCTTCTTAAAGATTCAACTTTAGTTTTATTGATATTTGCTATTGTTTTCTTTGTTTCTGTTTCATTTATTTCTGCTCTGATCTTTATGATTTCTTTCCTTCTACTCTCTATTTCCTTTAGGTGCAAGGTTAGATTGTTTATTCAAGATTTTTCTTGTTTCTTGAGGTAGGCTTGTATTGCTATAAACTTCCCTCTTAGAACTGCTTTTGCTGTATCACATAGGTTTTAGATCCTTGTGTTTTCATTGTAAATTGTCTCTAGGTATTTTTTGATTTCCTCGTTGATTTCTTCAGTGATCTCTTGGTTATTTAGTAACATATTGTTTAGCCTCTGTGTGTTTGTGTTTTTTACATTTTTTCCCCTGTAATTGATTTCTAATCTCATAGTGTTGTGGTCAGAAAAGGTGCTTGATATGATTTCAATTTTCTTAAGTTTATTGAGGCTTGATTTGTGACCCAAGATGTGATCTATCCTGGAGAATGTTCTGTGTGCACTTGAGAAGAAAGTGTAATCTGCTGTTTTTGGATGGAATGTCCTATAAATATCAATTAAATCTGTCTGGTCTACTGTGTCATTTAAAGCTTGTGTTTCCTTATTAATTTTCTGTTTGGATGATCTGTCCATTGGTGTAAGTGAAGTGATAAAATCCCCTACTATTATTGTGTTACCGTCGATTTCCTCTTTTATAGCTGTTAGCAGTTGCCTTATGTATTGAGGTGCTCCTATGTTGGGCGCATATATATTTATAATTGTTATATCTTCTTCTTGGATTGATCCCTTGATCATTATGTAGTGTCCTTCCTTGCCTCTTGTAACATTCTTTATTTTAAGGTCTATTTTATCTGATATGAGTATTGCTACTCCAGCATTCTTTTGATTTCCATTTGCATGGAATATCTTTTTCCAACCCCTCACTTGCAGTCTGTATGTTTCCCTAGGTGTGAAGTGGGTCTCTTGTAGACAGCATATATATGGGTCTTGTTTTTGTCTCCATTCAGCAAGCCTGTGTCTTTTGGTTGGAGCATTTAATCCATTCATGTTTAAGGTAATTATCGACATGCATGTTCCTATTACCATTTTCTTAATTGCTATGGGTTTGTTTTTGTAGGTCCTTTTCTTCTCTTGTGTTTCCCACTTAGAGAAGTTCCTTTAGCATTTGTTGTGGAGCTGGTTTAGTGGTGCTGAATTCTCTTAGCTTCTGCTTCTCTGTAAAGCTTTTGATTTCTTTGTTGAATCTGAATGAGATCCTTGCTGGGTAGAGTAATCTTGGTTGTAGGTTCTTCCCTTTCATCACTTTAAACATATCACGCCACTCCCTTCTTGCTTGTGTAGAGTTTCTGCTGAGAAATCAGCTGTTAACCTTGTGGGTGTTCCCTTGTATGTTATTTGTTGCTTTTCCCTTGTTGCTTTCAATAATTTTTGTCTTTAGTTTTTGTCAATCTGATTACTATGTGTCTCGATGTGTTTCTCCTTGGCTGTGTCCTGAATGGGACTCTCTGTGCTTCCTGGACTTGGGTGGCTATTTCCTTTCCCATGTTAGGGAAGTTTTCGACTACAATCTCTTCAAAGATTTTCTCGGGTCCTTTCTCTCTCTCTTCTCCTTCTGGGACCCCTATAATGCGAATGTTGTTGTATTTAATGTTGTCCCAGAGGTCTCTTAGGCTGTCTCCATTTCCTTCATTCTTTTTTCTTTATTCTGTTCCGCAGCTGTGAATTCCACCATTCTGTTTTCCAGGTCACTTATCTGTTCTTCTGCCTCAATTATTCTGCTATTGATTCCTTCTAGTGTACTTTTCATTTCAGTTATTGTATTGTTCGTCTCTGTTTGTTTTTTTGTTTTTGTTTTTGTTTTTGCTGTACGCGGGCCTCTCACTGTTGTGGCCTCTCCCGTTGTGGAGCACAGGCTCTGAATACACAGGCTCAGCAGCCATGGCTCATGGGCCCAGCCGCTCTGCGGCATGTGGGATCTTCCCAGACCGGGGCATGAACCCGTGTCCCCTGCATCGGCAGGCGGACTCTCAGCCACTGTGCCACCAGGGAAGCCCATCTCTGTTTGTTTGTTCTTTAATTCTTCTAGGTGTTTGTTAAACATTTCTTTCATTTTCTCGATCTTTGCCTCCATTCTTTTTCCGAGGTCCTGGATATCTTCACTAACATTATTCTGAATTCTTTTTCTGGAAGGTTGCCTATCTCCACTTCATTTATTTGTTTTTCTGGGGTTTTATCTTATTCCTTCATCTGGTACAAAGTCCTCTGCCTTTTCATTTTGTCTTTCTGTGAATGTGGTTTTCCTTCCACAGGCTGCAGAATTGTAGTTCTTCTTGCTTCTGCTGTCTGCCCTCTGGTGGATGAGGCTATGTAAGAGGCTTGTGCAAGTTTCCTGATGGGAGGGACTGGTGTTGTGTAGAGCTGGGTGTTCCTCTGGTGGGCAGAGCTCAGTAAAACTAATCCGTTTGTCTGCTGATGGGTGGGGCTAGCTTTCCTCCCTGTTGGTTGTTTGGCCTGAGGCGACCCAACACTGGTACCTGCCCGGCTCTTTGGTGGGGCTAATGGCAGACTCTGGGAGGGCTCATGCCAAGGAATACCTCCCAGAATTTCTGCTGCCAGGGTCCTTGTCCTCACGGTGAGCCACAGCCACCCACTGGCTCTGCAGAAGACCCTTCAACACTAGCAGGTAGGTCTGGTGCTGTCTCCTATGGGGTCACTGCTCCTTTCCCTGGGTCCCGATGTGCACAGTTCTTTGTGTGTGCCCTCCAAGAGTGGAGTCTGTTTCCCCCAGTCCTGTCGAAGTCCTGCAATCAAATCCCACTAGCTTTCAAAGTCTGACTCTCTAGGAATTCCTCCTCCCGTTGCTGGACCCCCAGGTTGGGAAGCCTGACGTGGGGCTCAGAACCTTCAGTCCAGTGGGTGGACTTCTGTGGTATGTGTTCTCCAGTTTGTGTGTCACCCACCCAGCCGTTATGGGATTTGATTTTATTGTGACTGTGCCCCTCCTACCATCTCACTGTGGCTTCTCCTTTGTCTTTGGATGTGGGGTATCTTTTTTGGTGTGTTCCAGTGTCTTCCTGTCAATACTTGTTCAGCAGTTAGTTGTGTTTCCGATGCTCTCGCAAGAGGGAGTGAGCGCACACCCTTCTACTCCGCCATCTTGAACCAGTCTGTCTTTTCGAATTACAGTTTTATCTGGGTGTATGCTCAGGAGTGGGATTGCTGGGTCATATGGCAACTCTATTTTTACTTTTTTGAGGAGCCTTCGTACCGTTTTCCATAATGGCACCAGTTTCCATTCTGTGTGGGGTATCTTTATAAGGCTTATTTTGGTATATTAAATGCTTATATCCTACCCTTCTTGAGAACTTGCTTTGTCGAGGGGGTAGAACAAGAGAATTAACTGTCTGCCTGGTTCTGCTTTTTTCTTCTCCCTCTTAGAGAAACTAACTTAAAAGAGAGGGTGACTCAGGAACTGAGCGTAAACCTGGAATAAACAGCAGAGAGTACGTGGATGCTGCTTTTGCCCACATCCACAAGGACATAAGAAAGAGAAGCAAAAGGAAAGACATTCTTGATGCTCTTTGTGGTAATTACACAACATGGAAACATCAGAGAGTTAGAAAAATGCTTTCTTGGGACTTAGGATGGATTTAAAACAGAACAAGTAACTTTTTGTGTTAGGACAGCAATCTCATACAGATCACCTATATTCATATCTAACAGCTTCATCCGAAACACAGTATAGTTGATTCATGTAGTATCTTCCAGATTCTACACACAGGACAGCCTTAATCTTAGCCCCTGAGCTGTTTAACTTTTAAACTTGGATCCTAATAAGGGTTCGACTTGCTTGCTTCATTACCAAGAACTGCAGTGGAACAGCTGCCATACAAGGGCAGGAAGGCTTCTAGGAGGGGTGGGGGAGGGGCGCCACTTCAGCACAGTGTTATGTAACCACAAGGGGGGCGCTGCAAAGGGAAAAGCTCCCTCTGCCTTGCTTCAAAGTATTGAATTCTAAAAATGTCTCAGAGACACCTAATAATCACATTTGAGTTGCTGGAGTTAGAAGCTTAAATATAATTAGACCCAGAAAATCAATTCAGTCTGATGGGCTTATATGGCTGCTATTTTCAATAACTTTAGATACTTGTTGTCCCCAAGAAACAGCTGTAAAAATGTATGTACAGTATGTTTCAGCAGGAGAAATGTCAGTTCCTTTTTCATTGACAATGAGTTATGCATGTTGATCTACCAACAGGCCCCAAACAAGTTGCATTCCAATAGGTCCTTTCTAAGTCAGTCGTTAGGCTGGAACATAGTTTCCCATGGAAACAATTTTAGATGTGGTGGTTCAGATGGCCAGATATGGCCAAAGAAGTCCATTAACCTAATTTTACTAAAGACCCTGACCACCATGGATGACAATGCTCTTCTGTAAGAAAATGTTTCCTAACCTCTGAGCTGGCCTCCCTGTAACTCATCTTCCCCTGTCCTGGCAGGAGTGCAGGAGGCCCTGAGTGCAGAGGCTGGCTGGGGGTGAGGGTAATGCAGGCAAGCGTAGGCTACTCCACAGCAAGACCAAGGGCTCCAAGGTGAGAGTGAGGTCTGGTGGTGCCCAGACCCTGGAAGGCAGTGCACCTGTGCAAGTAACCACCATCACTGTATTTGCAGTATTTTATCTTCTCCGGACAAGAACTTCCTAAATGTTCAGAGTGACATGACTATCTTCTGCTGAGCCTATACTCTGTGCTAGAGCACAGTGTTAATTGCTGTATCTACATCATTTCACTTAATCCTCCAAACAAACTCCAGATCTCTGAGGCCAGTTATTTTATCTAGATTCAAGAAACAGGGCGGGGGGAGGAGGGGCAGTATAGGGGTCTGCGAGTGGGAGGTACAAACTACTGGGGGTGAGACAGGCTCAAGCCTATTATTGTACAACACAGGGAATAGAGCCGATACTTTGTAATAACTGTAAATGGCATGTATAAAAATTTTAAAAAAAAAAGAAAAAAGAAACAGGGCAGGAAGGCGTAGGGATGTTAAGTAACTTGCCTAAATTCACAGTGAGAGCCAGCACTTGAACTCAAGCTTGTTTGATCCAGATCCGTACTGTTCTCCAGGGACTAAGGAAACACTTCCAACAGTCTACTGTTTATTTTCATTCAATGGTTTTCATTAAGACAAAATTATCCTGCTCAGCGAATGGATTGGATTAATTGATTCAAGAAATATTAAGTGCTTTATTTATATGTGGATGATGCAAGGAGGTATAAGCTGGGAATCTAGTGGATACAAAACATCCAAACACGAACATTATTTAGGTAATGTTACAAATGACCAGTGCCACATGAGTGGATATACCGTAACTTGTTATATAGAGCGATGGCTTACGGGAGGTTACTGTGAGCTGGTGTTAATAGAGAAGGCCTCATGAAGGATGCTGGACTTGAGCTGCTCCTTGAAGAAATAGCGTTTAGATAGAGGACATGCCTGATGAAGGGCTCAGACAAGCAAAACTTGCATGCTAATGATCCTTCGATTAAGAGATGAGACTAGCTTAATTTGTATCATGCTGCAGAGAAGTGTAAAATAAAATTGAAAAGTTGGGGCCAGATGGTGCAGAGACCTCTAGGATTTCTTTGTTGTAATTCAACTTTTTGAACAAGCAATATACAGTTAAAAATAAAATTTATAAAAAGGAACAGAGGAAAAATCCCTCCCTTTCACATAGGTAACCATTATTAAGTTTCCTGTGCATCCTTTCAGGTTTTCGTGTGTGTGTGTGTAGACACAAGCAATTATATGTGTTACTTTCCCCCTTTGTTAAAAGGTAGCAATATGGTCTGTAGAAATTTTGGATAGCAATAATTTACTATTGTATGTATTTTTCTTACTATTTAAAATGATTATGTTTACTTATTAAAATATAATAGTGTTTCCCACTGTGGATTTATTAAACAGATATCAATAACTGGGAGCCAGAATAGGAATAGTCATTTCCAGAGGTGGACCCACCCAGGGTCAATTTTATATCTATGGAACTATATGCTAGGAAGTGTGGGTGTAGGCTGGTGTGGCAGTGCTCCTCTACCACATCACCCTAACACCTGTACACTCCTCACCTTGGCTTTCTTTAGTTTTGTAATTCCCTGCTTGTGTGTCTGCCTCATTCACTTAACTGGAATCCTTTGAGGCAAGGACTATAGAACTCATTTATCTTCGTATCATCAACATCTAATATAATGCCTGGCAAATATGAGATTATTAAATGAATGTTCAAATGATTTCATAAATAGAGAAAAAGTGACTGTGAGTAACCTTCAAAAATGACTTAATTTATCTGAACCCTAGGATATTAGAATATTAGGAGAAGAAATGGTATTTTATCCTATCTGGTAATGTGGTCTGATGCAACACTGTGGAGGCGTGTAAAGAAAGATCAGACAGTAGAGAGGAAGAGTGAAGATACTGGGGGAGGGAAAGAGGAGAAAAAATGAAGCAAAGCAAGTTCTTGGAGCAACCAGGAGGGAGCTGGGCCTCGGCAACAGTGGAGATGTTAGTCTAAGCAGAAGTATGGGTGTGAAAATAACTGGAGGTAGGGGGTTAGGGAGTTGAGATTATGCCTGAAGAGCTCATATTAAAAAAAAAATTTTTTTTAAATAAATAGAGAAAATTGAGGAAAGTAGAGTTGAATAGAGAGGCCTGGGTGGCAAATGTTTGAAATAGTTTTAGGGACTGAGAGGAAAAGCTGATTGAAAGTAACAGCTGCTTTATAGCCTTTCTGGAATAAGGCCAGTTATAGCTTTAAGTAAAAGCGTTGATAAGCAATGCTGAGAGTCTATTTGAGGCAGGAGATTATGAAGTTGCAATTCTTTTGTGCCAAATAATATGTGAGGTGCCCTGGCCCTACAGAGATTAAAAATCAACATGCCCTCAAGTAGCTTTTGTCTAGTATAGAGAAGAGTATCTTCAAAATATATTTAGTTCCAACACTACCACCTTACTCTTTAAATGGTTTTATTATAACATAGTTAATATTGCCATATAATATGGCTGTCACTGCTTCTAAATATTGTTTATATGTGAGAAAAGTTAAGCAACCTCTTAGAAACTTTCAGATATGGTTATACAAAATAATTTTCATATCCAGGTACTTTAATCCCTCAAGCTGTGCTATGTCAAATGTTGACACCGTGCTAAAAAAGAAGTTATCTTTCTAAGTGCATTAAGAAAATTATTGTCATTGAAAGTATATTTCTATCTGTTAAAAACAAACAAACAGGCCATTTCAGTCCCTGTATATACAAACTGATTTTATTAGGGTCCTTAAAGGCAAAATATTTGTTCCAGTTGACCTCAGAATCAAACCAAATCTGCTCGGATGGAAACTTGCTAATAAGCAAGTTAAACTCAGTCAGGTGTGGGTCCCTAGAGCTCACATAACACAGGAAAAACATGTAAGCAAGAAGTACGTTTACTTAAACATGGTAACAACCACAACTGGACAGAAAAAAATTACACATCTGTTCAATTTAAATGTGTAAAAATTTCCCATAGTTACTTTTCAAAATGTTATGAGAAACATGATGCCTTCCAAGTTCCGGCTTGCAAAATAATTTGCCCTTTCTGCATCAAATCCAGTCTCCAAACTGGTAAGGTACATTTTAGAGAGGTTTTTCAGAAAGCATTTGGGATTTCACTTCTAAAAGCTAACCTGAAGACACCTGAGTATTAATTACAAATTTTCTTTTTCATTAATAAATTTCAGCTAAAAGGCAGTAATTTTTACAAATCTGTTTGTTTGTTGTTTTTTTTTTCTTTTTGCGGTACGCGGGCCTCTCACCGTTGTGGCCTCTCCCGCTGCGGAGCACAGGCTCCGGACGCGCAGGCTCAGCGGCCATGGCTCACGGGCCCAGCCGCCCCGCAGCATGTGGGATCTTCCCGGACCGGGGCACAAGCCCGTGTCCCCTGCATCGGCAGGCGGACTCTCAACCACTGCGCCACCAGGGAAGCCCTACAAATCTGTTTTTGATAAAAAGTTCCCAGATAATTTTTTACAAATCTTTTTATAATTCATTTCTGAAAACCCATGGAAAAAGCAATTTAAAAAGTCCTCAAAGCTATTACCATTCCACTTCTTTTCTATAAAATCCAGCTCTATCTCATATTTCTTATATTCTTTTTAGAGGATCAGTTCTTCACGAATAGGGACTCTTCTCTTTTTTCTTTAGTCAAGGAATTCATCTTCGAAGCTCCCATAAATGTGCAAACAGATATTTGGAAATGTTCTTTAGAGGCCAGGTAGTTCCAGTGTTATCAATACAAAAATTGTTTCAGAGCAAATGAAAGAAAACTTGCAAATCATTTTTAAGAAGTTATAAAGCAGAAACTAACATAACATTGTAAAGCAATTATACTCCAATAAAGATGTTTAAAAAAAAAAAGCAGTTATAACATTGATACCTAAATCTGAAGAGATAGCACATAAAGAAAAAATTAGAGACCAGTATCACTTATGAATATTGATGCAAAAATTCTAAATAAACTATTAAAAATCTCTAATATCACATTAAGGAAATAATTCACCATGACCAAGTAGGTTTTATGCCAGGAATATAGGGATAGTTGAGTGTTAGGAAATATATTAATATCATTCAACTTATTAATAGATTTTAAAAGAAAGATCATATGCTTATCTCCATAGATGGAGAAAACTCTGACAAATTCAACAAGCGTTCCTTACACAAATCCTTGAGAAAACAGGACTAGATTAATACTTCCTTAATATTAACAATTATATATTATAAAAGGCCAGCATTTTACTTAATGCAGAATTACAAAGGCATTCCTACTAAGGTCAGAAGACAGATGTTCTCTATCTCCACTACAGTTTTATGAGTTGGTATTAGCCAATGCAATTAGATACGAGAAAACAATTAGAAACATAAGAATTAAAAAATAATTAAAACTATGTCTATTCATAGAGAATGGATTTGAGGACATGGGAAGGGGGAAGGATAAGCTGGGACAAAGTGAGAGAGTAGCATTGACATATATACACTACCAAACGTAAGATAGATAGCTAGTGGGAAGCTGCTGCATAGCATAGGGAGATCAGCTTGGTGCTTCGTGACCACCTAGAGGCGTGGGATAGGGAGGGTGGGAGGGAGACGCAAGAGGGAGGAGATATGGGGATATATGTATATGTATAGCTGAGTCACTTTGTTATAAAGCAGAAACTAACACACCATTGTAAAGCAATTATACTCAAAGATGTTAAAAAATTAAATTTAATTTAAAAAAATGGAGACAGTTGATAATATCACAAAGCAAAAAAAAAGTTTAAAAAAACCTAGTGACTTCAGCCTCTTAATGGTTTCTAATTTTTTTTTTTTTTTTTTTGCTGTACGCGGGCCTCTCACTGTTGTGGCCTCTCCCGTTGCAGAGCACAGGCTCCAGACGCGCAGGCTCAGCGGCCATGGCTCACGGGCCCAGCCGCTCCAAGGCATGTGGGATCTTTCCGGACCGGGGCACGAACCCGTGTCCCCTGCATCGGCAGGCGGACTCTCAACCACTGCGCCACCAGGGAAGCCCCTTTAATTTTGTTTCTTATCTTAGAAGTCTCTTTCAAGAATTATCTATTGGTTAGAGAAGATCTGAAGTTCAGTAATCCCCTTATTTTCCCTTCAGTTTTTAGTTATGTTACATTTACAGCTATTTATTTATTGATATTTATTGATATTTTTATTTTGGAATAGAAAGTAAAGTGTTAATTTTCAAAGATTAAAAAAAAACTATGTTTATTGAAGATGATATGATCTTGGAAAACCTCAAAGAATTAATTATAAAACAAACTCAAACAAAAAAGAACTTAGCAAGATAGCAGGATATAAAGTTAATATGCAAAACCCAATGGCCTTCAGATACATAAATAATGACCAGTTAGAAGATAAGATGGAAGAGAAAACTCCATTTAAAATGGCAACAAAAAAAGATAAAATACTTAAGAAACAAGAAATACAAAAATTTTATATGAAGAAAACTTTATAGTTTTCTGGAAAACTTAGAGTTTGCTGGAAAAACATAAAAGTATGTTTGAGCAAATGGAAAGACATCCCTTGCTCTTGAATAGAATGTTTCATCATCAAGATATCAGGTCTATATTAATTTAAAATTTTAATACAATCTCAATTAAAAAAATAGCACCTGGATTTTTTTTCTGGAATTTGAAAAGTCAGTTGTCAACTTGGAGCAAAACTGTGACTCAAGGAAGAAAGCTGTATTTGGCATTCCTCTCAGAAATGAACTCGCCACCACTGAGCCAGTCCTATTCACCTCTAGCAGATTTGCTGCCATGTGGGTTGCTAAATCAGCCAGTTTCCAAAAGAAGCTGGAAATCTCAATTTGCATGTGACCTTTTACACGTGAATATGTTGACAACTAATTTAAATTAAAAATAAAATACAGGTTAGGCAAAATAAAATATACCTTGCAGGTCATATCTAGACCACAGGCAGTCAGTTTTTGATCTGTTGGAAGTTGGCAAACTTTTTCTGTAAAGCGTCAGATGGTAAATATTTCAGGCTTTGTAGGCTACATACAGACTCTGTTGCATACTCCTATTTTTACATCATTAAAAATGTGTATAAAAGGCATTCTTAGCTCAAAGGCTGTAAAAAAACAGGCCTTGGATTTGGCGCTCAGGGTGGCAGTTTGCCATTCTTGGTTAATAGAAATCATTAGCCTTGAGATTCAATGAATACTTTCAAAGATAGCCATATTACCTGAACTCTCTTACAAATAATTTTTAAAAAGTCAAGCTGGGATAAACATAATATAAATTCACTGCAGTGGACATCTTATAATGCAGTACATTTCCCTCCTGATATTCAGGAAGCACATCCTGAAAGGGAGTTTATGTATAATTTTAAGACACCTTCCCCCCATCTGTCACAATGTAACTGCTCTTACAAATGATGCCATATTAGCTGGAAAATGCTTTCTATTTTACTCCAATCATGTTCGCAAAAAAAAAAAAAAAAAAAAGCCCCAGTATTATCGGGTTTACAATTTAGATCTTTCTGCTCAGGAATTATTAGGGTGGTTCTTGCTTCTTGGCTGTCAGCTGTACACATCTCCTTTTCTAATCCCTTAGAATCATGTTTGATAAAGTTTAGGATAATAGCACCTATTTCTGAGACAGACGGAGAACTTTATAATCCTATTAGACTAATGATGCGGCAAATATCAGAGGAAAAGTCATATCCAATTCATCCTTATGGATTGCTTTGGTCCTGGCCCAACCTCAGAAGTGACATTTCAGTGATCTGACCTGGCCCTGAACCATTGTGAAACTTACTAGGAAACTGTAAAATCTTTTCTAGAATCCTTTAAAAATAAGACAGGTAGTGAGATTTTAAAAATAACTACATGTGAAGAAGATTGATAAGATGGAAATCAGCTCTCAAATACCTTTTACACTTCACAGTTCATTGAAACGATACTGGGAGTATCAATTATAACATTTACTGAATCAAATTTGATCCTGGATCACTAGTCATTTGACTCTAGGTCTACCTAGGTTGCCCTCAGTCTTCAGATCAATTACAAAACCAACCCAGGGCGAAGGATTACCTAGAGTTTGGCTGGACCAATGCCCCTGGGCTTCTTAATCAGTATCTCTAATTACAGGGCAGAGCAAGCTCAAAAGCAGCTCTTCAAGATGAAGAACAGCTGATGTGCTGGAATAGGCAAAAGCCAACTTAGTAGTGAGCCAGCTGTTAACATCACTAAGATTAAATTACATAAACTATGATGAACTATATTACATGAAAAACAATGGTACTGGGCTTCCCTGGTGGCGCGGTGGTTGGGAGTCCGCCTGCCGATGCAGGGGGCGCGGGTTCGTGCCCCGGTCCGGGAGGATCCCATGTGACGCGGAGCAGCTGGGCCCGTGGGCCATGGCCGCTGAGACTGCGCGTCCGGAGCCTGTGCTCCGCAACAGGAGAGGCCGCAGCGGTGAGGGGCCCGCGTACCGCAAAAACAAAAAACAAAAAAAAAACAATGGTACTAAAACTAAAAACTCATCACTCCCTAATTATTTTACATTTTACCATTATCTGTGCTCTTGAGATTTACATCTATTGTATATGCACGGTAGAAATACTACACAACAGTGTGCTACTGAGCATCTTGCTCCAACCCTGCACTGTCATCATGTTGGTAATCTGAAATTGACTATGCTGGGAGTATTTATACCACACAGATAGGCAAATACTATAAACCAGGCCCCACTCCACTTTCCAAAGAGTCAGTTTAGTTAAACATCCACCAGCACATTTCTGGCTTAGGAGGATACCACAACCTCTAAATAGCTCATGAACAGACTCCATCTCAATCATTCTTGTGCTAGACCCATAAAATATTCAAAAAAATTTTTTGAAGTTGTCTAAATATTTATGAAATAGAATCTTTTAAGGGATCATTAGAAATGGATTTCTTTTTGAACATACAACATACCTTCTCTCTGAACAAGGAAGCATCTTTTAATTTTTAAAATTATTTTTGGCCACACTGAGTAGCTTGTGGGATCTTTTTTTTTAAATTAATTAATTTTATTTATTCATTTTTTTTTTGGCTGCGTTGGGTTTTCGTTGCTGCATGCGGGCTTTCTCTAGTTGAGGCGAGCAGGGGCTACTCTTCGTTGCGGTGTGTGGGCTTCTCACTGTGGTGGCTTCTCTTGTTGCGGAGCACAGGCTCTAGGCGCACAGGCTTCAGTAGTTCTGGCATGCAGGCTCAATAGCTATGGCTCGTGGGCTCTAGAGCACAGGCTCAGCAGTTGTGGCGCGCAGGCTTAGTTGCCCAGTGGCATGTGGGATCTTCCCCGACCAGGGCTCAAATCCGTGTCCCCTGCATTGGCAGGTGGATTCTTAACCACTGCACCACCATGGAAGCCCTAGCTTGTGGGATCCTAGTTCCCCGACTAGGGATAAACCTGGGCCCCTGGCAGTGAGAGCGCGAAGTCCTAACCGCTGGACTGCCAGGGAATTCCCAGAAGCACCTTTTCTAATAAATAGCAAACTGGGTCTGAGAAATCGTGGAATTCCCATTAGTGTATTAGGGAAAGGCTTACGATGGGTTATTTTTATTTTTTGTCCTTTGTCTCTCACCTCAAATACTTTCTCCTGTGAGAAGAGCTATTGCCCGAAGGCAACAAAGACTGGCCTTGAGAACAAACAAAGTTGGACCAATAAGCTCCTGCCCACATCCAGGAAGTGATTAAGTAGGTCTAGGGCAAGTCCATGCAATACAAAGACCAGATTCACTAACAAACGGCATGAATACCATCTGGGTCATTTCAGACATACGGAGTACCTCATTCAAGTTACTCAAAAGAATATCAAAATTGGACAGTGTGAAAAAAAATTAAGGCATATGTGTAACGGGCATTACACACATTAGTTTTTTTTTTAAGGCATTTTTAAAAATTAATTTTATTTATTTAGTTTTGGCTGTGTTGGGTCTTTGTTGCTGTCGCAGGCTTTCTCTAGTTGTGGCAAGCAGGGGCTACTCTTCCTTGTGGTGCAGGCTTCTCATTGTGGTGGCTTCTCTTGTTGCGAAGCACAGGCTCGAGGAACGCAGGCTTCAGTAGTTGCAGCACGCAGGCTCAGTAGCTGTGGCTCGCAGGCTCAGTAGTTGTGGCACGTGGGCTTAGTTGCTCTGCGGCATGTGGGATCTTCCCAGACCAGGGATCGAACCCGTGTCCCCTGCATTGGCAGGCGGATTCTTAACCACTGTGCCACCAGGGAAGCCCCCACACATTAGTTTTGATTTTTCTTTTAAGTTTGTCTTGGAGTGCCTGCAAATACGCTAAATGCCTAAGCTGAACTGGAAAAAGATATATACACAGGGCATACATTATTTTTAACCTCCTCTTTTTTAGGTAGTTGAAAAAAAGATCCCTGAACTCTTGCTGGTTATGTGTGCTATACTAACACCACTATATCATCTTATAGAAAGTGCATAAAACAGGACAAAGGGCCACGTGCTCGTTCTTTACAGTAGAAAGGCATCAAACATTCAAAAGAAAGTAGTTTTCATGTCTGAGGAATTACTACCTAACTCCAAGTTTGAGGAACACCAACTTTCTGTATTTTTTCCTGTGGGAAATTTGCAAATATGATGCTATACACCGAAAATCACTCACTCACATTTTTCCACTAAATACTGAGAAATAGTAAAGCAGCCATTAGAGTTTTTAAGGTTATTTCCAAGCATGTATGTATGGGTGTATAGGTATAATACAGCCTTCAAAATTACCCTTAGTTCTTAATATTTAATATTTGAGAGAAACTAAAAAATGTTATCATGTTATGGGCTTTAATCTATAAAAAATTATTGGTAAAACTAACAGGTGGATGACTTTACTTGCATTCTCCTACTCTAATGAGCACTGAGAGAACATGGCTATTATTCTGCTTTTGACTGATCAAAAAGAGTGCAAAACATCTACACTTTATACTTTATTTAAAATTAATAAAACAAACACAGTTATAGGTAAATGAAAATTCAGTACATTTAGCTGGATAATATAAAAATTTACATATTCACAAGCACATAGCTCCTTCACTGACACCAAATATTTTAATCTATGTAGTCAAAGTCTTCTGGAATTCCAAAATTTTTATCAATTTTATTTTCTTCAAGCCCAAATTTTCTTTTGGCCCAAGATTTTATTGCAAAAATGTTATCTATAAAGAAAATTGAGAAATATTTTTGAGAATTGAAAACATAATCACAAAACATTTCAAATATAATTACATTCAGCTTTTTTTTTACTTCTATTACTTTTAGAAGTATCAAAATAAGGAGTTTTCTGTATTTTCAAGAGTAGCAGCAATTAACTTCAGAAGAAAGAAAAGATTTAATGATTATTTTGAATAAACAGATTTCATATTAAAAAATTCAGTAGGGGGCTTCCCTGGTGGCGCAGTGGTTGAGAGTCTGCCTGCCGATGCAGGGGACACAGGTCCGTGCCCCGGTCCGGGAAGATCCCACACGCCGCAGAGCAGCTAGGCCCGTGAGCCATGGTCACTGAGCCTGCGCGTCCGGAGCCTGTGCTTAGCAACGGGAGAGGCCACAGCAGTGAGAGGCCCGTGTACCGCAAAAAAAGAAATTCAGTAAATTAGTTGCCACTAAAGAATACCCGACTTAAAGAATAATTCAAAGCCAGGGAGAGGTTAATGGTGCCTCTTCCACATTTCCACAGCAAAGGCAGGATTCTGTTACCTCAGGAATTAGAGTTGCTCCTGTTCCCAAATGGAACCCCTTTCCCTCCCCCACAGAGAGAATGGCTTCCAGACAATCAGGCCAGGGAGAAGGGGTGAGGAGGAAGGAAGGGATTCTCTTAAGACTAAAAGAGGAACAGATATATCCTGAATGTCTTCTAGGGAATTTAAATGCAGTTTACCACTGAAAAAAGTGTTACATCTATATAAAGGGATTTATCCCAAGGAAATAAATTGTGTACAAAGATTTATGAGCAAATCTTCATCCCAGTGTACCAAAAGAAAAAAATAAAAGCAATCAAAAAATCTAGAAACTATAAATGCTGGAGAGGGTGTGGAGAAAAGGGAACACTCTTGCACTGCTGGTGGGAATGTGAATTGGTACAGCCACTATGGAGAACAGTATGGAGGTTCCTTAAAAAACTATAAATAGAAAGACCATACGACCCAGCAATCCCACTACCGGGCATATACCCTGAGAAAACCATAATTCAAAAAGAGTCATGTACCAAAATGTTCATTGCAGCTCTATTTACAATAGCCAGGACATGGAAGCAACCTAAGTGCCCATCAACAGATGAATGGATAAAGAAGATGTGGCACATATATACAATGGAATATTACTCAGCCATAAAAAGAAACGAAATTATTTGTAGTGAGGTGGACGCACCTAGAGTGTCATACAGAGTGAAGTAAGTCAGAAAGAGAAAGACAAATACCGTATGCTAACACATATATATGGAATCTAAGAAAAAAAAATGTCATGAAGAACCTAAGGGTAAGACAGGAGTAAAGACACAGACCTACTAGAGAATGGACTTGAGGATACGGGGAAGGGTAAGGGTAAGCTGTGACAAAGTGAGAGAGTGGCATGGACATATTTACACTACCAAATGTAAGGTAGATAGCTAGTGGGAAGCAGCCGCATAGCACAGGGAGATCAGCTCAGTGCTTTGTGACCACCTAGAGGGGTGGGATAGGGAGGGTGCAGGGGAGGGAGACGCAAGAGAGAAGAGATATGGGAACATATGTATATGTATAACTGATTCACTTTGTTATAAAGCAGAAACTAACACACCATTGTAAAGCAATTATACTCCAAGAAAGATGTAAAAAAAAAGCAATCTAAATGTCTAATCAAGTAGAAGGGTGTCAATGCATAGGCAATGAAGGATGCAAGGCAGTACCAACGTGCTCACAATGGCTGCACTGAGGGAATGGGAATGATGGTGAGTTTTCTTTTTTTAATTTTACACATTCTCTTTAATGTACATATACCATCTTTATAATGAATATGTATTATAAATACAGAAAAGTAATGGTGTACAGTTTTCTGGTTCAGAGTATTCTATAAAACATTAAGCACCGTGTTAGTTGTGATAATGAAATGAAGGGTTAAAGTAGGTTCTTTTGGAGTGTTATTGGCCGAATTATCACCTCCCCCTAATTCATATGTTGTAGTCCTAAACCCCACTACCTCAGAATATGATTGTACTTGGAAATTGGGTCTTTAAAGAGGTGATTAAGTTAAAATGAGCCCACTGGGGTGGGCCCTAATCCAATCTAACTGGTGTCCTTACAAGAAAAGGAAATGTGGATACACTGAGACACCAGGGCCAGGCATTGGAAAGACTCTGTCAGGACACAAGGAGAAGAAGCCAAGGAGAGAGAGGCCTCAGAAAAAACCAAGCCTGCCTACACCTTGAGTTTGGACTTCCACCCTCCAGAACTGTGAGAAAATCAATTTCTTTATTTACGCCACCTGCTCTGAAGTATATTGTTATGGTACCATTAGGAAATTAATATATGAAGTTCAGTCACTCTTAAAAATATTGTTTTAGGGATTTTAATTCCAAGTATCAAATATTGATAACTAAATGTTTGGAACGAAGTTCACTGCTGAGGTGAATACTACTATATCAAATAGAATAATGTTAACAAAATGTCCTCATTTCTTTAAATAAAGAGTTATAGGATATCAACAGATATTAAAATAAATCTTTATGTAATGATCTAAACCAAATCTCTACTTTTCATAAGAACCTAAGAGAGAATACTAATAGCATGAGGCACTCTAGAATAATCTGTTTAATTTGATTAGTGTCTGCACAACCTGTGCAATCTTGACAGTCACAACCAAATACTTATAGAGGGCCCATTGCTACGTAAGACAGCTATTAAGTGTATTACAGGTATTCCAGAACATAAAGAGCCTATGCCTTCAAACTGACACAAGAGTAGAGAGAGAAAAATCAATTTATCACCAAACAATTCCAAAGTGATATGTATGTTAGAGAGAAAAGATCAAGTGTTATGTGTAGAGCTTGTACGATAGGCTCCAAGAATACAGAAAGATTTCCAGAAAACAAGAGGACAGATGCAACGCTGTAGGAGCCTTGGAGGAATGTATTTCAACCCGGGAACAGGAGAGAAGAAAACGAGGCACCATAGTAAGACTAGAGCCTCTGCAGGAAGGAGTTCCTGGTTCATGTGAGGGCAAGAAACCATTTTATTATAAACCTTCAAAGATTAAGAACAAACAAAAGAATAAACAAGTAAAAAGCCTCTGTATACAATGCTTAATGGACCAATTCAAAAAGACTCTGATTAAACATGTCCTTGGGCCACTCAATGTCTGCCTTCAAGACAAAGTCACCCGCAATCTTGATAGTTCATCCCTGTCAATTAATTTTTCTATTATGTGGAAATGTTTATGAATGGATAAAAAAATACTTTTATTTTTAAAGAAACAACCTTAAGACTGGTAGAATTCATATTAATTTATATGGTGGCAAACCCAAGATATATACAGGAATAGGATGGGCAATATCACATGCATGAGTCTATGTTAGAACCTCACAACATCTTTCCCCCCTCACTCATTTAGATGCCGCTCATACAAAGTCGTAAAAACTCCACTATCTTAGTTATTAGGCAAGGTTTTATATAATTTGATAAATCACTTTTAAAGTTACCTAATGTCACAAAACATTTAGATACTATATTTCTAGTTATATTTATACCCTGAGGTGACTTCTCATTCTATAAAATTGAAATACTGAACTACTGAACAGTAAGTATGCTCAATTTAAAATACATTTTAGGGATCTTTTCAGTATAAAGAAACCAAATCTTAACTAATAATTATATAACGATCTTTAGTTATAAGTATTATTGATGTTTTCTTTTTCTTTGTTTTGAAAACAGGAAGGTTTTCTGGGGTGTAATTCGTTTTAACTCCATGATTTTTTCATAACACTTTTATGTTGGAAGGAGCAAGTTGTAAACTCAAATGGAAATACGTTTTTTTGTTTGTTTGTTTTTGCGGTACGCGGGCTTCTCACTGTTGTGGCCTCTCCCGTTGCGGAGCACAGGCTCCGGACACGCAGGCTCAGCGGCCGTGGCTCACGGGCCCAGCCGCTCCGCGGCATGTGGGATCCCCCCGGACCGGGGCACGAACCCGTGTGCCCTGCATTGGCAGGTGGACTCTCAACCACTGCGCCACCAGGGAAGGCCCCGGAAATATGGTTCTTAACAGCTGTTTCTACTGTTCTGAAAATATTATCCTTCCCGTATGAGTTTAAAAGTTTCAGGTTCTTTCTCAGCTAATAACACAAGGGAAAAAAAAGTTGTTCACATTTTTTTAATTATAATTTTTGAAGTTTATGATCAACTGGAAAACATGAAAGGATTTTTTTAAGAGACAGGGAAAAGGGGAGTATTTGTTTATCAATGTGTCTAATGGTGTGCTAAACGGCTTACAAACTGTTTTATTTAATCCTTCCAAAATGTGAGGTAGATATTATCCACATTGAACAGATGAAGAAGCAGGGTCAGAGAGGTTCAATAAATCACATAGCAAATAAGGAGAACAACCTGGATTCCTTTGAAAGCCAAGTTCCTCCCACTATATACACAGGCTGCCTGTGCCTACTGTTTGCTGAGCTGCTTTGTTAATTAGGGGAAATCATTTTGTGACTCTTGTCTTATTTTTAACCTAAAAATCCACTTGCCTTTTTACTTACTCAAAATTTTATATTTCTCAAACCTATATGATATCACTGTATTTATTATTTATTTATACTTTATTGGACACACATTTCATTATTCTCTTTTATTTAATGTTAGTTTGCTGTTTTTACCCTCCTCTGTTCTTATCACTAAAGCATTACACTATTTAGGAAATAACTTTGTAATAAATAAGACTGCAATTTTATAGGGACCAAAGGCCAGTTATATTGATTTTATCAGTGTACTTAATTCTAAAATAGACAAGGAAAAACGATTCTTAAGTTTTCTGTGAAATACAGAGGTCTGGACATGGAATCAGGGAAATCTGGCTCTAATCCCTGTTCTTCCAGTGACTAATCACCTTTGACTTAAGGCAGCTACTTCAAGCTTTCTGCATCTCTGTGTCAATGCAATCTTATCCATGCTGTCCCACGGAAACAGAATAAGTGTAACACATATAAAGGCATTAAAGACTCTTACCAGGATGGAAAGGTTCAATTACCATTATTTCATAATTAAATACTGAAAAAACATCAGTGTAACTTCCAGACAGGTTTTAACAATAATAATCATACTTGTATATAATTCATAACAATCATTATTTATTAATGTTCTTCTAAATTTTAAGACACATAGATAATGCCTCATTAGTTCCCATTTCTTAGTATATACCTGGTATAGACCAGAGGGTGCATCCATTGGCAAATGGATTAATGAGGCATTTACATGAAAGCAGGTACACAGAGAAGACTACCCCGTGTGGTGGGTGAGAGCTTGGACTCTGAAATCTAATTCCTGTTCCACTGCCTAGCACCTGTGTGACTGTGGGTTCCTAGTGGCCTCAGTTTCATCTCTAAAATTAGGGATAATAATCCTATCTACCTCATAAGATTGTTGTGGAGATAAAATGAGAATGCAGCACAGACATGCTTTATAATGCCTGGCTCATAATCAGCCCTTGACAAATGTTTGCAATTATTATTATGAGCAAGAAGACAAATCTTTAGGGTTGCATGAAACTCTTAAAAGTTGTATCTTGCATTAATATATAAGAAGGTTAAGTGATTAGCCCAAGTGATTTATCTGGGAAAAGTTACACAAAACTTAAAATAATCATTGGTTTTACAAAAATGCCTTACACTTTACAAAATGACTCATAATAAGATTTTAAAAATTCCTCAAGTAAATGAAATGATTTAAGATATAAAAACTTGGTTAATACATACACTTTCAGAAACGTCTTTTCTTGAACTTAACCAGGCACAATAGTTCCTGCATTTCACATCATAGTAAGTGTACAAGAGTTTTACTAGTTTATCAGTGCCACTGTAATACATACCAGTCCATCTGTTAGCAGCTTCTTTGGCCACTTCATTTGCTTGACCTGAAAAAAACCCAACCATATATATATAGATTCATCCTTTTCGGAAAAAAAAGCTCAAATAGTGACACTGTATCTCACAAACCTGCTCAACTTCCCAAGGAAATTTTAGATAGTTGCAGTTATCTTAGTCATGGATAGAAAGTCAATGTGAACAATTTCCCTTTCCTAAATGTCCACTATTATGGTACTTCCTCTTTAAAAACATGTTTAACCGAGATGTTTCTCAAATAATTTACACCAGAAGAAGATAAAATAATTTAAGTTTAATGATAAGCATTTTAGTGTATACATATTAGACAACAATAAACTTGACAATATAATTTTAATGGCCATACAGTAGCCCTGAAGGAGGAAATATTTACTTTATAAATTATACTTCTTGCTATTAAATGTTATCTGTATCTATATGATGTTGTTCAAGTTAATCTACACAGCACATAACAATGCCATGATCACCTGGGCGTAAATAGTATTCATAATGATAGCATTTATTTATTTATTGAAATACAAGTTATATACCAAAGAATTCACCATATTAAAGTGTATTATTCAGCGGTTTTTAGTATATTTACAAGGTTGTACAACTATCACCACTACCTAATTCCAGAACATTCTCATCACCCAAAAGGAAATCCCATACCCATTAGGAGTCACTCCACTTCCCCTTACCCCCAGCCCCTGGAGACCACTTACCTACTTTCTGTCTCTATGGATTTGCCTATTCTGGACATTTCATATAAATGAAATCATATATGTCTGGCTTCTTTTCACTTGGCACAATGTTTTCAAGGTTTGTCAACTGTAGCATGTATAAATACTTCATTCCTTTTTACTGCCAAATAATATTCCATTGTATGGATACACCACATTTCGCTTAGTCACTCACCAGTTGATGGACATTTGGGCTGTTATTACTAATATGAATAATTTAACAATTTTTGTGTGAACATGTTTTCAATTCTTTTGGGTACATTCCTAGGGGTGGAATTGCCGGCTCAAATGGTAACTATACATACAACATTTTGGGGAACAGATAACTTGTTTTCCAAAGTGGCTGCATCAACACACCATTATAAAGCAATTATACTCCAATAAAGATGTTCAAAAACAAAAACAAAACAAAAAAAAGTGGCTGCATCATTTTCACAATCCCACCAGCAATCTAAGAGTTCCAACTTCTCCACATCCCCACCAATAATTATTTTGCCTTCTTTTTATTATAGCCATCCTAATGGGTATCTCATTGAGTTGCGATTTGCATTTCCCTAATGACTAATGATGTTGAGCATCTTTCCATATGCTCATTGGCCATTTGTGTATTTTCCTTGGAAAAATGTCTATTCAAATCCTTTGTCTGTGTTTAAATTTTTTTTATTGTTGAGTCATAAGTGTTTTTTTAATGTGTATTTTTGATATTGGACACTCGTCAGATACAGGATTTGCAATTATTTTCTCCCATTCTGTGGGTTTTCTTTCCACTTTCTTGACAATGTACTTTGACACACAAAAGTTGTTAATTTTGATGAAGTCAAATTTATCTACTTTTTCTTTGGTTGCTTGAGCTTTTGATGTCATATCTAAGAAAACCAGGCTACAGAGACACACATCTATGTTTTTTTCTAAGAGTTTTATAGATTTAGCTCTTACGTTTAGGTCTCTGCTCTACTTGAGTTAATTTTTGTATACAGTGTGAGGTGGGAGGCCGGGCTGATTCATTTGCATGTGGATAACCAGTTGTGCCCAGCGTCCTTGGTTGAAAACACTATTTTGTTCTGATTGAATGGTCTTGGTACCCTTGCTCAAAACCTTGTTTACTTCTGGACGCTCAATTCCATTTCATTAACCTGTATGTCTATTCTTATACCAGTACCAAATTGCCTTGATTACTCAAGTTTTGTAGTAAGTTTTGAAATTGGGAAATTTGAGTCTTCCAACTTTTTTTTTCCCCAAGGTTCTTTTGGCTGCTCTGGGTCCCCTGCATTTTCATATGAATTTTAGGACTAATATCAATTTCTGCAGAAAAGAAATTGGAATTTTGGAGGTTTTACAGTTAATCTATAGACCAGTTGGGGGGTACTTCCACCATGACAACATTTAGGTCATTCAATTCATGAACACGGGATGTCTTTCTATTTATATAAGTCTTTAATTTCATTAAATGTTTTTTACTTTTCAGTACAAGTCTTGCACTTCTTTGATTAATTTTACTCCTAAGTATTTTACTCATTTTGATGCTACTGTAAGTGGAATTCTCTCTTAATTTCATTTTCAGGCTGTTTATTGATAGTTTATAAAATACAATCGTTTTTTATATATTGATTTTCTATCTTGCAATCAGCTGACCTCACTTGTAAACTCTAATAGTTGTATTTTGCTGTTGTTGTTTTGTGGATTGTTTAGGGGTATCTATCTATCTAAGATCATGTCAACTGCAAATAGAGATAGTTTTCTTTTTTCCTTTTCAATATGGATGCTTTTTATTTCTCTTTCTTACCTAACTGCCCTGGCTTGAATTTCCAGTAGTGTTGAACAGAAGAGGTGAGAGTGGACATCCTTGGGGAAAGCATACAGCATTTCACCATTCAGTGTGTTAGCTGTTCTATTTACAGTAGGCAGGACATGGAAGCAACCTAAGTGTCTATTGACAGATGAATGTTTAAAGAAGATGTGGAATATTACTCAGCCATAGAAAGAAACGAAATTGAGTTATTTGCAGTGAGATGGATGGACCTAGAGATTGTCATACAGAGTGAAGTAAGTCAGAAAGAGAAAAATAAATACTGTATGCTAACACATATATATGGAATCTAAAAAAAAAAAAGGTTCTGAAGAACCTTGGGGCAGGACAGGAATAAAGACGCAGACATAGAGCATGGATCTGGGGACACGAGGAGGGGAAAGGGTAAGCTGCGACGAAGTGAGAGAGTGGCATGGACTTATATACACTACCAAATGTAAAATAGATAGCTAGTGGGAAGCAGCCACATAGCGCAGGGAGATCAGCTCTGTACTTTGTGACCAAGACAGGTGGGATAGGGAGGGTGGGAGGGAGACGCAAGAAGGAGGAGATATGGGGATATACATATATGTATAGCTGATTCACTTTGTTATAAAGCAGAAACTAACACACTATTGTAAAGCAATTATACACCAATAAAGATGTTAAAAAAAAAAGTTAGATGTTCATTTTTTTTTTGGCTACACCACATGGCACGTGGGATCTTAATTCCCCAACCAGGGATGGAACCTGTGCCCCCGGCATTGGAAGCGCAGAGTCTTAACCACTGGGCCGCCAGGGAAGTCCCAACTGTGCATTTTTTACAGATACACTTTTTTTGTTTGTTTGTTTTTGTGGTACGCAGGCCTCTCACTGTTATGGCCTCTCCCATTGCGGAGCGCAGGCTCCGGACGCGCAGGCTCAGCGGCCACGGCTCACGGGCTCAGCCGCTCTGCGGCATGCGGGATCTTCCCGGACCGGGGCACGAACCCATGTCCCCTGCATCGGCAGGCGGACTCTCAACCACTGCGCTACCAGGGAAGCCCACAGATACACTCTTATTAGACTGAGGAAGTTCACTTCTTTTCCCAGTTTGTTGAGTGTTTTTATTACTAAAGGGTGTTGGATTTTATCAAATACTTTGTTTATTGAGACAATTACGTGGGGTTACATCCAGGTTTATTCTATAAATAGGTTGCATTAGATTGATTTTTGTACGTTGAACCAACCTTTCATCCCTGAGATAAATGTCACTTAATCAGGGTGTATAATCCTTTTTATATACTGCTGGATTTGATTTGCTAGAACTTTGTTGAGAATACTTACATCTATATTTGTAAGCAATACTTAACTATAGCTTTTTTTTCTTACGAAGTCTTTGGTTTGGGTATCAAGGTAATACTGACTTCAAAGAATGAGTTAGGAAGTGTTCTCTCTTTTCTAATTTTTTTTTAATTGAAAAGTTACTTCTTTAAACTGACAGAATTCACCAGTGTAGACTTGGCTTTTCATTGTAAGAAGTTTTTAATTTCTAACTCAGTCTCTTAACATGTTATACATCTATTTACAGCGTTCATTTCTGCTTGAGATAGTTTTGGTAACTTGTATCCTTCTAGAAATTTGTTCACTTCATATAACTTATCAAATTCATTGACATACCACTGCTCATAGTATTCCTTTATAGTCCTCTTTCTATCTGTAAGGTCAACAATGATCCTTCTAATTCATTCCTGATTTTAGTAATTTGAATCTTCCTTTTTTCCTGGCCAGTCTAGCCAAAGTTTGCCAATTTTGTTGATCTGCTTAAAGAACCAACTTTTGGTTTTATTGACTTTCTCTTGTTTTTCGATTCTCTAGCTCTTTTATTTCTGTTCTAGTCATTTTATTTCCTTTCTTATATCTGCTTTGGGTTTAGTTTGCTCTTCTTTTCCTAGTTTCTTAAGATAGAAGTCTAAGTTTCTGTATTGAAAGTTTTCTCTATTTTTCAACATAGGCATTAAAATATTAATAAATTTCCCACTGAGCAATGCCTTCATTGCACCCAATAAGTTTTTGTATGTTTTCATTTTCACTATCTCATAGTATATCCTAATTTCCCTTGTGATTTTGTTTGAGCCATCCCTTTTGGGAGTGTGTTGATTAATTTCAACATATTTGTGAATTTCCCAAATTTCCTTCCGTAATTTATCTCATAACATTCCACTCTCATCAGAAAACATACTTTGTATTATCAATCCATTTAAATTTATTGGGACTTAAGCTTAATATGTGGTCCACCTTGAAAAATATTTCATGTGCACTTGAGAAGAATGTGTCCCCTGCTGTTGTTGAATGTTCTATAGAGATTTAGTTGGTTTGTAGCTTTAAGTCTTCTAATTTCTTGCTTATGTTCCATCTTGCTATTCCATTCTTTATTCAAAATGGAGTATTTAAATTTTAAACTATTATTGTTGAATTGTCTATCCCTTCAATTCTTTTGGTTTTTGCTTATGTATTTTGGTTCTCTATTGTTAAGTGTATATATGTTTGTAATTGTCATATCTTCTTGAAGAGTTGATCCTTTTATCATTACAATTATAAACTGTACTTGTCTCTAGTAACAATTTTTGTCTTAAAATCTATTTTCTCTGGTATTAGTTTAGCCACTCTAGCTCGCTTTTGGTTATTGTTTTCATGGAATATCTTTTTCCAGCTTTTACTTTTACCATATTTGTGTCCTTGAGTCAAATGTGACTCTTCTGTAGATAATATATAGTTTATGTGTATTTAAAGTATTCTGCCAATCCCTGCCTTCTAATTGGAGAGTTTAATCCATTTACATTTAATACAATTACTGACAAAGTAGGATTTACATCTGCCATTTGCTATTTATTTTCTATAAGTCATATGAATTTTTGTTCCTCAATTCTTCCACAGTTGCTTCATTTTATGTCCAACAGATATTTTAGTGTATCAGTTTAATCCCCTTATTTCTTTTACCAAATATTTTGGGGATGTTTTCTTAGTGATTGCCCTGGGGATTACTATTAACATCTTAATTAGAATGACCAATAGTACACAAAAGTTTTGCTCCTATGTAGCTCCATTCCCCTCCCCACTTTTATGCTGCTATTGTCACAAAATATATTTTATACATTGTGTGCCCAACAACATGTTTATCAGTAGTGCTTTATGCAGCTGTAATTTAAATCAGATAGAACATAACAGATACAAACAAAAATACACACATACTGTCCTTCAGATTTACCTATGTAAATCTATTTTATCGCTTCATCTTGATCAAGTTACTGTCTAGTGTGCTTTCACTCCAATGAGAAGGACTTCCATTTCTTTTTTTTTTTAAGGGCAGGTCTGCTAATGACAAACTCTTTCACTTATTTACCTCAGACTATCTTACTTTGCCCTTCATTTTTGAAGGAAAATACTTCTGTATATAGAATTCTCGGTTGACAGTTTTTTCTTGCAGCACTTTGAATATGTCATCTCAATGTCTCTGGCTTCTAATAAGAAAAAAGCTGTTAATCTGACTGAAGATCCCTTATATATGATGAGTTGCTTCTTTCTTATTGCTTTCAAGCTTCCGTTTATCTTCTGACAATTTGATTATGGTAAGCCTATGTGTGGATCTCTTTGACATTGTCCTAATTGGAGTTTATTAAGCTTTTTGGATGTGTAAATTAATGTTTTTCATCAAATTTGGGACATTTTCAGCCTTATTCTTTTGGTCCTTTCTCTCTCATCACTTTCTGGGACTACCATTGTGAGTATGTTGGCATTCCTGATGCCATACCACAGGTCTCTGAGACTCTGTTAAAGTTTCTTCACTCTTTTTGATTTCTGTTCCTCAGATTGGATTATTTCTATTGAACTATCTTCAAGTTACTGATTCTTTCTTCTGCCTGCTCAAATCTGCTGTTAATCCTTCCAGTGAATGTTTTACTTAATTACTATAGTTTTCAGCTCCAGAATTTCTATTTGGTTCCTTCTTAATAATTTCTACCTCTTTATTGATATTCTCTACAGTAAACCCCCTACATATGAAACTTCAAGTTGTGAACTTTCAAAGATGCGAACATGTGTTTGCATGTACAATCAAGTAAGTTAGTTCACATATCTGGCGTACACTGTCACGTGCATGCATCCTCTACAAGTGGTTGTGCTTTTGTGTACTTTACTTACAGTACTATATAGAGTAAAATAGTACAGTATCTTTATTTCAAGCAAAGGATGCCCAGAAGCAAGCGTAAGAGCAGCAGTGATGTAGCTGGTACAGCTAAGAACTGTCAAGCGATAACAATGGAAACAATAGTGAAAATAATTGAGAGAGTGGAATGAGGCAAAAAGATGGAATTGGAGGCCCAGAGAAAGGATGAAGAGAGACAAGAGGAAGAAGAAGTAACTGAAGAACCGTAGAGATTCATGACGCAGGATATGGCAAGGGTATTTTCTTTATTTGAGGAGGCACTGTTAGTTTTTGAGGCACAGGACCCGAATGTTAAAGCAGCCATTCAGAATCCAATCCAGTGCTACTGTGTCACCTACGATGAGAAAAAAAGAGCTATGACCCAGACATCACTGGATCGCTTTTTCAAGAGGGTAGACAGAATTGAATCCAGCAAGGAACCAGATACTGTGCCATCAACTTCAGGCGTGAGTGAAACTGCAGCTTGCCCTCTGTCTCCTATTGCTGATGATCCTTCAGCTCTACCATCTCCCACGTCCTCTCCCTCCTCCAGTCAGTAACTCTTCTTGCCTGTTCACTTGATGCCAGCCCCTGTATGCCAGCTGTTGTACTGTACTACTGAACTTTTCAAGTACTGTAAGATTAAAAATGTTGTATTTTTTGTTTGTTTTTTATGTATTATTTGTGTGAAAAGTATTATAAACCTATTACAGTACAGTACTTTATAGCCGATAGTGTTAGTTGGGTACCTAGGATAACTTTGTTGGACTTAGACCAAACTGGACTTACGAACATGCTCTCAGAACAGAACTTGTTCGTAGGTAGGGGACTTACTGTATTTGGTGAGATATCATTCTCAGACTTTCCTTTAGTTCCTTAGACATATTTTTCTTTAGCTCTTTTAACATATTTAAAATAGCTGATTTAAAGTCCAAAATCATGCATGAGCCTTATTTTCTTGTTTCTTTTCATGTCTTGCAACATTTTGTTGAAAACTGGACATTTAAATTAATATAATGTTGCAACTCTGGAAATCAGATTCTTCCCACCTTCCCAGGGTTGCTGTTGCTGCTACCTGTAGTTATTGATAATTTAGTGATTTCTCTGAACTAATTCTGTAAAGTCTATATTCTTTGTTATGTGTGGCTACTGAAGTCTCTAGTCAGTTTGCTTACTGATCAGCCAGTGATTGAACAGAGATTTCCTTAAACACCTGGACTAAATCTTCAAGTCTTTGCTGAGAGTCTGTGTGTGTGTGCTGGGGCAGGTTTCAACAATACTCAGGCAATTTACAACTCTGCTTTAGCCTCCACTTCTGTACAGAGTGTCAAGGTCAGCTAGCAGTGGGAGATTAGGACCATCTCAGGTCTTTTCTGAGAATGTGCACAGCCCAAGGTGTGCATGTGGCATTCTAGATTTCCAGGAATATGCTGATTTCAAGGCACCTATGAACATCTCTTTTGGCCTCTCCTTTTAAACTTTATGGTTAGTCTACTCTTTTCCTTAACTGTTACTCATCACCCAAGACAGCTATGAAGTTAAAACTCTTGCCTGTAATTGTTTTAGACAAATGCTCCCCAGGAAGACGCTGTTAGTGATGGGCATACTCCAAGTCATGTCAAAAAAAAAAACCAATCCTTTCTATTGGTGGCTTTTAGGGAAGCACCAGAGACACCAAATAATGAAAATTCTTTGGAGTGAAGGTCTTAAAGAGCTCCAGGTCCATTCTATTCCCTTGATACCAAGAAGGCAGGGCCGTTATTTTTCAAGATTATTGTTGAGCTGGAGAGTAGGAGAGGAGAATAGGGCAAGTTAAACACCACAAAGCTTGCCCTTCATGCAGAGATCAGACCATTTTTCTTGAACAGGCAATTCTTCATTTAGTTTCTAAAATTCTGGAAAAGTTGTAACAATATTTGCCAGCTTTAATGGAAGTGTACATTTTCAAAGGTCCTCACTCCACTATTTTCATTGTCATCTGGGCATTTATTTCTAAGAAAATCTCTTAAGTACTCCTAAGATTTACTTTCCAAACCCTTTATTGTGAGAACTCAGTTTTTACTACAACTTATTTTATCTGTTCTCACTTAAATAATGTTCAGAGTAGCTAAAATAAAAATTTATTATTGCTTTTACTTCTCATTTCTTGGATATTTGCAACTAATCTTGTTAATAGTTGTTTAGTGATATCAATAATTCAATTGGCATGATGAAATATAAATATTTCCTGCAGGAATTATTGAGAAATAAGAGATAATACATAGCTCTATCTACATGAACATAAGGGTTACAGCTATTAACAGCAGAAAACTTGTTTCAAAATAAGCAATGATGGACTTAGAGATAAGCCTGATTATTATAATTTGGGTACTATAGCCATGTTATTAAGAACCCAATCCTATTAAATTTGTGAAACTCATAATCCTTTAATCTAGTATAATCTGTTCTGCAATAACACATGGCCAAATCCTATGAAGCCCATCATTATCAAAAAGCACATTTTAAAAACAATAATCTTGGGGGGAACCTTCAAGATGGCAACGAGTAAGACGTAGAGATCACCTTCCTCCCCACAAATACATCTACACGTGAAACAACTCCTACAGAACACCTACTGAATGCTGGCAGAAGACCTCAGACTTCCCAAAAGGCAAGAAACTTCCCACGTACCTGGGTAGGGCAAAAGAAAAAAAAACAGAGACAAAAAAATAGGGACGGGACCTGCGCCTCTGGGAGGGAGCTGTGAAGGAGGAAAAGTTTCCACATGATAGGAAGCTCCTTCACTGGCGGAGACGGGGACTGGCTGGGGGGGAAGCTTTGGAGCCACAGAGGAGAGCACAGCAACAGGGAGGGGTGAAGAGCGCAAAGCGGAGAATCTCGCACAGAGGATCAGTGCCAACCAGAACTCCCCAGCCTGAAACACTTGTCTGCCCACTGGGGTGGTGTAGGGGCTGGACACAGAGGCTTGGGCTTCAGAGGTCAGACCCCAGGGAGAGGACTGGCATTGGCTGTGTGAAGACAGCCCGAAGGGGCTAGTGTGCCACAGCTGAGGGAGTCTGGGAAGAAGCCTGGGTCTGCCAGAGACGCAAGGGACCATTGTTGTGGGGTGCGCAAGGAGAGGGGCAGGCCTGAAATAGAAGCTTCTTGCTCCATGTGCTCAGATGGCAGGAAACTGCCTACACAAGCTCCAGGGGCGGGAGTGAGCTGTAGCTGTTATTTCGGACCCCAGAAGCAGGCACAATGGCTACTGCTGCTGCTGCCACCAAGGGTTCTGTGAGCAAGTGCAGGTCACTGCCCACACCTTCCTGAGAGCCTGTGCAGCCCACTACTGCTGAGGATCCCATGATCTGAGGCCAACCTCCCCAAGAGAGCGCATGGTGTTGCGCTCAGGCTCAGGTTTGCAAGAGCCTCAGGCTGTTGCAAACTTCCTGCTGGCCTCTGCTGCCACAGGCACTTCCCGCACATCCCAATGGTGACTGCTGTATCCCTCCCTTCCCCAGGCCTGAGTGAGCAAGTGAGCCCTAATCAGCCGATGCCTCGCTTCCTCTTGCCTGGGTGGGGAACAGGCGCCTGCAGGTGGCCCACACACAGATGTGGGGCCAAAACCAAAGCTGAACTCCAGGGGCAGTGTGACCAAAGAAGAGAGAGGGAAATATGCCCTTGCAGCCAGAGAAGCAGCGGATTAAATCCCCACAGTCGCCTTGGTAAACCCTGCATCTGTGGAATATATGAACAGACAAGGAGTGTTCCCACAATTGAGGCTGCAGACTCTAGGGGTAAGTGTGGACTTTGGGGGCAAGTACACACGGGAGTCATGCCAGATCAGAGTCTGAACTGGCCCCACAGTGCCCACAGCAGGTCCAGGGACTGACCTAGAAGTACTGGGGACATCCTGGGCAGGCAGGGATTGGCTGTGGCTCACTGTGGGGGCAGGACACTGACACCTGAAGGTCCAGGAAAATATTATTATTATTTTCTTCGTTTTATTCTGTTGTTCTTTTTTTCAATTGTTCTTTTAATTTTTATTTACTTTTTCCTTACTTTTTTATCCTTTTATTTTTAATATTAAACACTTTTTTCTATTTCTACTTTACTTTCTCATTATATTGTTTTTTCCCTTGCCTTTGTTTTTTTCCCTTGTTTTGCTTTATTTTTCTTCTTTTTAACTATATTTTCTATTTTTCTATTTTTACTTTACTTTTTTGCTGTTTTGTGTTTCTTCCTTTTGCCTTCTTCTTTCGTTTTTATCTTTTTCTTGTTTTGTGTGTTTTATGCTTTCTTTGCCTTTTTTTAGCTTGCTTCTGCTTTTGATTTGTTTTTGGTTTTTGTTAGTTTAGTTTTAGTGTTTGTTTTTGTTTTGGGGTTCATTTATTTGTTTGCTTGTTCTCTTCTTTTTTTGTTTTCTCTCTTTTTCTTTCTTGTGTGTGTGTGTGTGTGTGTTTCTTTGTGTGTTTTCGTCTGTTTGGTTTTTCTTTTACCATTTGTATTGGGGTTTTATTTCTCTGTTCATTTTCTTTTCTTTCTTTTTTTCCCTTTTCCTCTGTGCCTTGAGGCTTGCAGAGTTTTACTCCAGCCAGGGGGTGCGCCTGAGCCTAAGAGGTTGGAGAGCCGAGTCTAGGATGTTGGACTACCAGAGAACTCCCGGCACCTGGGAATATTAATCGGTGAGAGTTCTCCCAGGGGTCTCCATCTCAACACTAAGACCTGGCTCCACCCAACAGCCAGCAAGCTCCAGTGCTGGACACCTCACGCCAAAAAACTAGCAAGACAGGAACACAACCCCACCAATTAGCAGACAGGCTGCCTAAAGTCATACTAAGCTTACAGACACACCAAAACACACAACCAGATGCATCACTGCCCATCAGAGGGACAAAATCCAGCTCCACCCATCAGAACGCAGGCACCAGTCTCCAGCACTAGGAAGCCTACACAAGCCACTGGACCAACTTCACCCACTGGGGGCAGACACTAGAAGTAAGAGGAACTGTGACACTGCAGACTGAGGAAAGGAGAACCCAAACACAGTACGTTAAACAAAATGAGAAGACAGAGAAATATGCTGCAAATGAAGGAGCAAAGTAAAAACCCAAAAGACCAAACAAATGAAGAGGAAATAGGCAGTCTACCTGAAAAAGAATTCAGAGTAATGATAGTAAAGATGATCCAAAATCTCGGAAATAAAATGAAGAAAATACAAGAAACGTTTAACAAAGACCTAGAACTAAAGAGCAAAAAAACAGTGATGAACAACACAGTAACAGAAATTAAAAATACTCTAGAAGGAATCAATAGCAGAATAACTGAGGCAGAAGAATGGATAAGTGAGCTGGAAGACAGAATGGTGGAAATAACTGCCGTGTAGCAGAATAAAGAAAAAACAATGAAAAGCATTGAGGACAGTCTCAGAGACTTCTGGGACATTAAAGGCACCAAGATTCGAATGACAGGGGTCCCAGATGAAGAAGAGAAAAAGAAAGGGTCTGAGAAAATATTTGATGAGATTATAGTTGAACACTTCCCTAACATGGGAAAGGAAATAAATAGTCAATCAAGTCCAGGAAGCACAGAGCGTCCCACACAGGATAAACACAAGGAGAAACACGCCGAAACACATATTAATCAAACTATCAAAAATTAAATACACGACTTCGCTGGTGGCACAGTGATTAAGAATCCACCTGCCAATGCAGGGGACACGGGATTGAGCCCTGGTCGGGGAAGATCCCACATGGCACGGAGCAGCTAAGCCCATGTGCCACAACTACTAAGCCTGCACTCCAGAGCCTGCAAGCCACAACTACTGAAGTCCATGCACCTAGAGACCATGCTCCACAACAAAAGAAGCCACCACAATGAGAAGCCCTCGCACCGCAACAAAGAGTAGGCCCTGCTCGCCATAGCTAGAGAAAAGCCTGCACACAGTAACGAAGACCCAACGCAGTCAAAGACTTAAAAAAAGAAAAATTAAATACAAAGAAAAAAACATTAAAAGCAGCAAGGGAAAAGCAACAAATAACATACAAGGGAATCCCCATAAGGTTATGAGCTATTTTTCAGCAGAAACTCTGCAGGCCAGAAGGGAGTTGCAGGATATATTTAAAGTGATGAAAGGGAAAAAACTACAACCAAGATTACTCTACCTAGCCAGGATCTCATTCAGATTCGACAGAGAAATCAAAAGCTTTAGACAAGCAAAAGCTAAGAGAATTCAGCACCAGCAAACGAGCTGTACAACAAACGCTAAAGGAATTTCTCTAAGCGGGAAACACAAGAGAAGAAAAAGACCTACAAAAACAAATCCAAAACAATTAAGAAAATGGTAATAGGAACATACATATCAATAATTCAGAGTAATGATAGTAAAGATGTGAATGGATTAAATGCTCCAACCAAAAGACACAGACTGGCTGAATGGATACAAAACAAGACCCATATACATGCTGTCTATAAGAGACCCACTTCAGACCTAGGGACACATACAGACTTAAATTGAGGGGATAGAAAAAGATATTCTATGCAAATGGAAATCGAAAGAAAGCCGGGGGCTTCCCTGGTGGCGCAGTGGTTGAGAGTCTGCCTGCTAATGCAGGGAACACGGGTTTGAGCCCAGGTCTGGGAGGGTCCCACATGCTGCGGAGCAACTGGGCCCGTGAGCCACAGCTACTGAGCCTGCACGTCTGGAGCCTGTGCTCTACAACAAGAGAGGCCGCGATGGTGAGAGGCCCGCCCACTGTGATGAAGAGTGGCCCCTGCGTGCCACAACTAGAGAAAGCCCTCGCACAGAAACAAAGACCCAACACAGCAAAAATAAATTAATTAATAAACTCCTACCCCCAACATCTTTAAAAAAAAAAGAAAGCTGGAGTAGCAATACTCATATCAGATAAAATAGACTTTAAAACAAAGACTATTACAAGAGACAAAGGACACTACATAATGATCAAGGGATCAATCCAAGAAGAAGATATAACAATTGTAAATATTTATGCACCCAACATAGGAGCACATCAATACATAAGGCAAATACTAACAGCCATAAAAGGGGAAATTGACAATAACACAATCACAGTAGGGGACTTGAACACCCCACTTTCACCAACGGACAGATCATCCAAAATGAAAATAAATAAGGAAACACAGCTTTAAATGATACATGAAACAAGATGGACTTAATTGATATTTATAGGACATTCCATCCAAAAACAACAGAATACACTTTCTTCTCAAGTGCTCATGGAACACTCTCCAGGATAGATCATATCTCGGGTCACAAATCAAGCCTCAGTAAATTTAAGAAAACTGAAATCGTATGAAGCATCTTTTCCGACCACAGCGTTATGAGATTAGAAATCAATTACAGGGACTTCCCTGGTAGTGCAGTGGTTAGGAATCCGCTTGCCAGTGCAGGGGACACAGATTTGAGCCCTGGTCTGGGAAGATCTCACATGCTGCGGAGCAACTAAGCCTGTGCACCACAACTACTGAGTCTGTGCTCTAGAGCTCGCGAGCCACAACTACTGAACCGTGTGCAAGAACTACTGAAGTTCCCATGCCTAAAGCCTGTGCTCTGCCACAAGAGAAGCCACCACAATGAGAAGCCCGTGCGCTGCAATGAAGAGTAGCCTCCGCTTGCTGCAGCTAGAGAAAGGCCATGTGCAGCAACAAAGACCCAATGGAGCCAAAAAAAAAAAAAAAAATCAATTACAGAACAGAAAACTGTAAAAAACACAAACACATGGGAGCTACACAACATGCTACTAAATAACCAATACTAAATAATCACTGAAGAAATCAAACAGGAAGTCAAAAAATACCTAGAAGCAAATGACAACGAAACACAACGACCTAAGACCTATGGGATGCAGCAAAAGCAGTTCTAAGAGGGAAGTTTATAGCAATACAAACCTACCTCAAAAAGCAAGAAAAATCTCAAATAAACAAAATAGAAGAAAAGAAAACAACAGTAAAGATCAATAAAACTAAAAGCAGATTCTGAGTAGATAAACGATAAACGTTTAGCCAGACTCATCAAGAAAAAAAAGGGAGAAGACTCAAATCAATAAAATTAGAAATGAGAAGGAGATGTTACAACAGACACTGCAGAAATACAAAGGATCATAAGAGATTACTACAAGCAACTATATGCCAACAAAATGGACAACCTGGAAGAAATGGACAAATTCTTAGAAAGGTATAACCTTCCAAGACTGAACCAGGATGAAAGAGAAAATATGAACAGACCAATCACAAGTAATGAAATTGAAATTGTGATTAAAAATCTTCCAACAAAGTCAAGGACCAGATGGCCTCACAGGTGAATTCTATCAAACATTTAGAGAAGAGCTAACACCCATCCTTCTCAAACGCTTCCAAAAACATTGCAGAGGAAGGAACACTCCCAAACTCATTCTACAAGGCCACCATCACCCTGATACCGAAACCAGACAAAGCTACTACAAAAAAGAAAATTACAGACCAATATTACTGATGAATATAGATGAAAAAATCGTCATCAAAATACTAGCAAACACAATCTAACAACACATTAAAAGGATCATACACCATGATCAAGTGGGATTTATCCCAGGGATGCAAGGATTCTTTGATATATGCAAATAATCAATGGGATACAACATATAAACAAACTGAAGAATAAAAACCATATGATCATCTCAATAGATGCAGAAAAAGCTTTTGACAAAATTCAAAACCGATTTATGATAAAAACTCTCCAGAAAATGGGCATAGGGGGAACCTACCTCAACATAATAAAGGCCATATACAACAAACGCACAGCAAACATCATTCACAATGATGAAAAACTGAAAACATTTCCTCTAAGATCAGGAACAAGACAAGGATGTCCACTCTCACCACTATTATTCAACATAGTTTTGGAAGTCTTAGCCACGGCAATCAGAGAAGAAAAAGAAATAAAAGGAATACAAATTGGAAAAGAAGTAAAATGGTCACTGTTTGCAGACGACATGATACTATACATTGAAAATCCTAAAGATGCCACCAGAAAATTAGTAGGGGTAATCAATGAATTTAGTAAAGTTGCAGGATACAAAATTAATGCACAGAAATCTCTTGCATTCTTATACTCTAACAACAGAAGATCAGAAAGAGAAATTAAGGAAACAATCCCATTCACCATTGTAACAAAAAGAATAAAATACCTAGGAATAAACCTACCTACAGAGGTATAAAAGACCTGTATAAGAAAACTATAAGACACTGATGAAAGAAATCAAAGATGACACAAACAGATGGAGAGATATACCATGTTCTTGGATTGGAAGAATCAATATTGTGAAAATGACTATACTACCCAAAGCAATCTACAGATTCAGTGCAATCCCTATCAAATTACCAATGGCATTTTTCACAGAACTAGAACAAAAAAATCATAAAATTTGTATGGAGACACAAAAGACCCCGAATAGCCAAAGCAACCTTGAGAAAAAAAAAAAAAAAATGGAGCTGGAGGAATCAGATGCCCTGACTTCAGACTATACTACAAAGCTACAGTAATCAAGACAGTATGGTACTGGCACAAAAACAGAAATATAGATCAATGGAACAGGATAGAAAGCCCAGAAATAAACCCACTCACCTATGGTCAACTAATCTATGACAAAAGAGGCAAGGATATACAATGGAGAAAAGACAGTCTCTTCAATAAGTGGTGCTGGGAAAACTGGACAGCTACATGTAAAATAATGAAATTAGAACACTCCTTAACATAATACACAAAAATAAACTCAAAATGGATGAAAGAGCTAAATGTAAGGCCGGACACTATAAAACTCTCATAGGAAAACATAGGAAGAACACTCTTTGACATAAATCATAGCAAGATCTTTTTTGACCCATCTCCTAGAGTAATGGAAATAAGAACAAAAATAAACAAATGGGACCTAATGAAACTTAAAAGCTTTTGCACAGCAAAGGAAACCATAAACAAGATGAGAAGACAACCCTCAGAATGGGAGAAAATATTTGCAAACGAATCAACAAAGGATTAATCTCCAAAATATACAAATAGCTCATGCAGCTCAATATCAAAAAAAAAAAAAAAACAACCCAATAAAAAATGGGTGGAAGAGCTAAGTAGACATTTCTCCAAAGAAGACATACAGATGGCCAAGAGGCACATGAAAAGATACTCAACATCACTAATTATTAGAGAAATGCAAATAAAAACTACAATGAGGTATCACCTCAGAATGAGGTGAATGGTCAGAATGGCCATCATCAAAAAATCTACAAACAATAAACGCTGGAGAGGGTGTGGAGAAAAGGGAACCCTCTTGCACTGTTGGTGGGAATGTAAATTGATACAGCCACTATGGAGAACAGTTTGGAGGTTCCTTAAAAAACTAAAAATAGAATTACCATATGACCCTGCAATCCCACTACTGGGCATACACCCAAAAAAAACCATAATTCAGAAAGACACACGCACCCCAATGTTCACTGCAGCACTGTTTACAATAGCCAGGTCACGGAAGCAACCTAAATGCCCATCGACAGAAGAGTGGATAAAGAAGATATGGTACGTATATACAATGGAATATTACTCAGCCATAAAAGGGAATGAAATTGGGTGATTTGTAGAAATGTGGATAGACCTAGAGACTGTCATACAGAGTGAAGTAAGTCAGAAAGAGAAAAACAAATACAGCATATTAATGCATATATGTGGAATTTAGAAAAATGAACTGGTTTGCAAGACAGAAACAGAGATACAGACATCGAGAAGAAACGTATGGACAGCAAGTGGGGAAAGGGTGGGCGGGATGAATTTGGAGATTGGGATTGACATATATACACTAATATGTATAAAATAGATAACTAATGAGAACCTGCTCTATAGCACAGGGAACTCCACTTCGCTGTACAGTAGAACCTAACAACACTGTAAAACAACTATACCTCAATTTTAAAAATTAAAATAAAGAAAGAAAGAAAAACAATAATCTCATTGGGGAAAGGGGATTTGGGATGAGTCAAGTTAAAACCTAAAACGATCTCTAGATTTAGTGATAAGGAGATTACTGCCATTTACTACTTACATATCTAAATTTCTTGAATCTGTGGGTTTATAGTTTTTATCAAATTTGAAAAAAATTTAGCCTTATTTCTTTTGATATGTATTTCTTCAGATATTTTTCTGGCCTGAAACACCCCTGCCCTGCCCCCATCCCCAACATACACTCCTTTTGGGACTCTAATTACACATATATTGGGGTCACTGAAGTTGTCTTATATCTCATGGATGCTATTTTTCATTAAAAAAAATTTTTTTTCCCTGAGTTTCATTTTGGATAGTTTCTGTTGCCATGTCTTTAAATACACTAATCTTTTCTTCTGTGGAAGTTTAATCTGTTGTTAATCCAATTCAGTGTATTTTTCTTTTCAGACACTGTATTGTTCATCTCCAAAAGTTTGACTTGGGTCTTTTTTATATCTTCAATGTTTCTACTTAACTTTTTGAACATATAGAATACATTTATAATAATTATTAATGTTATGGTCTTCTAATTCTACTATCTGTGTCAATTCTGGGTTAGTTTTGATTGGAGGATTATTCTTCTCACTAACAATTATGTTTTTCCTACTTCTATGCATGCCTGGTAATCTTTCATTGTATGCCAGAGATTATGAATTTTACCTCCTGGGTGCTAGATATTTTTGTGCTCCTATAAATATTATTGAGCTTTGTTCTGGAATGCATTTAAGTTACTTTACAGTAGTTTGTTGCCTTCAAGACTTGCTCTTATGGTTTGTTAGGGGGGTTGACAGCAGAGCTCAGTCTAGGGCTACTACCTTTTATTGAAGCAAGACCTTCTTGAGTACTCTACTCAATGCCTTGTGAATTATACATTTTTCTAATCTGGCTGGTGAGAATAGACACATTCCTGGTCCTGTGTGAGTGCCTGGCACTGTTTCTTCTAGTCCTTTGAGATGGTTCTTTCCCCAGTTTTGGTTAGTTTCCTCATATGCGTGCATAGAATACTTGAGAGGAACCCTCTCTAGATACCCAAGGTTCTCTTTCTGTGTTACCCCCTCCTCTCTAGTATGGTATCCTGTGAACTCTATCCACGTTGGTCTCCCTGATTCTCAGTTCCACCTCCTTGACTCAGGGAGTCTGTAGGTCTCTGCCTAGGTTGTTCTTCCTTGTGTTGCAGCCAGGAAACTCTCTCAACAAAATAAGCTGGGACAATTGTAAGGCTTACTTTGTTTCCTTTTTCTAGGAATTGCTTCCCTTTGCTGTCTGATGTCAAGTATCTTGAAAATCATTATTCCATATATTATGTTTGTTTTTGTTCTTATGTGGGAGGATAAATTCAGTACATTACTACTCTATCTTGGCTGAAAGTCAAAGTGCCACATTTGAATAAACTTCTGTTAGCTGTTCTGAATTTTAAAAGCAGAGGACAGGACATCACTGTATAAAAGTATGAACTAAAGTTAGTCTAAAAATCCTTTCTATAGGTATACAGGCTCTGACAGTTGTTTTTTCTTCTGACTGTAGTTCCATAGCTTTCCATAGAAAAAGAAATCCTACCGTCACATCTAAAATATACTTATGAAATAATGTAATTATTCTACATATCTACTGTCTATTAAATATAATATAATTTTCTATAATTATGTATTCTATAAAAATAGATGATTTTTAATGGAATTAAAAAGTAATAGCACAAAGCCAGGAAGGAAGGAAGGACTCTTATCCTCTCATTCCCCTATTAAGATAAAAAATGTACAATGTGAAAATTTCAAAAATTCACATATGTGTAATAGATTCATGATTATAAATTCTATAAGGCCCAAATACAGATCCATCTTATGTGGATGCATAAATATTAAAAGATAATCTAGATGTGATGTTGATGAAGAAACATAAAGTCTCTTAATTCACTGTAAACCAGAAAACTTTCTGCTCATTCACTTAGACCTCATACCCTGATTATTACTCATTCACATTGGTGTGTTTTCCTTGGGTTGAGAAATAAATTACCAAACTGTTAAATTTAAGGGTAAAGATGGAGAGCAGAATTCAGGCAACCAGTATAAAATTATAGTTGCAACTTCTATCTCAAGTATGCTATTCTACTCTCCAGAAAACACACCATCCTTAACATACTTGAAACGTCTTCCTTCAAGTTTTATTACCTTTCTAAGAGGTGATGCACTTACCAAAATTGCTGCATGATTCAGAGGTACAAGGAATATCAACATCTCAAGTTACATGCTTGAAATGAGTTTTCCCACTTCATGAATTAGTCTGGCATAATTCTTTACCCCTAGTGATTTTCTGTACCTCAAGATGATCCACTGGCTTAGGATCACAATCAGTATATTTCAGAATAGTTTTTAAGTCTAAATAAGAGTTTTTAGTCATTTCTGTGTGGACAGATATCATCAAATTGTGAAAAGGACTAAAAATGAGAGGTCACAAGTGGAGGTGGTATCAGTCAGGGTCATCTGCCCAGGGAAAGAGCTGTGGCAATACAATGGGGACCACAAAGTGAAAAAGCAGAAGCCTTCACTGGGTATGGCTAAGAGCTATGGGTCCCTAGACAGAAAAGGGAATGAGGCGGGTAAGCAAAGAGTTGGTACTTCAAGAAAAAAGTCCAAGAATTACACAAAACTAAAATCAGGAAGGAAGGTAGAACCAAGTTAAAGTGATAAATGAAAGATCATGTTTGGTTACTGTGAAAACAGAATTTCCATGATCAACTGCTGGAGGGCATAGCTATGCTGATCCGGAAAATAAACCACCTGAAGGTATTAAAAATCTGGTAAGAAAACTGTTCTTAAAATGCGCTTTCACAAGAAAATGCTCTAGATAGGATACACACCATTTGATGTCCTCTTTAACAAGCAGTCTGTGTCTTCTTTTAAAGGTGAATCATGAGCAGCCCTCACTTCCTAGTAGTGAACTCCTAACTTGTCTCCTGCTGCTTTGATGTGCTTGTGTTCACTGAGGGTCATTTGATATTAGTTAAAACTTTAAAACAGATTAAAGTGCTTAATTTTGTAGCACATTTGGTTAGTACTTTCTTCTGCAGGAAGATGATAAATGAAATGAATCCATGGGCAGCACGAAAGAGCTCCCCAAGTACTTAATTCACAGAAAATGACTGGCTCAGAGGGTTCTTCTGCCTCCACTTTGCTTTGAAAATCACCCTGGGTAATCAGCTGAACCAGGGCTACTACATATTGTCTAGGCCGTGCATGGCCTACATGTACTTGCATGGCATCTCCTGGAGTTGTGCAAAGCAGAAGCTGTCTCTAAAATTAAGTTTAACTTTAGATTATACTAATTGAACTGCTTAAATTTTTTTTTAATTGTAAAGAATACCATCAAACTTAATTGTAACCAAACTATTCTCAGGTTAATTTAAAAATACCAAATATTTTCAATTTCTTTCAAAGTCTTCAATCACATACTATAATATCAGTTTTTCTAGATGTTTCACTTGATAAAGTTTCTTAAATGAAAAGACAGGCTAAAACAGAAAAATGAGAAAAGTTATGCATACTTTTCTAAGCAATTAACTGCAGTATCTTTCATTTCCTCAAATATTCAAAATTCTATCTTTACATAAATATAAAAAATATACTGAAAATGTAGCTTTGGGGACTCTGTTTTAAAAGTAAGGAAAAACATCACTGGAATATTTAAAAGGCAAGTCAACACACCGACTACTTTTCTGCAACTTGTAAACTCGTATTTTTTGGTATTACTTTTCCTAGAAGATAATGGTGGATTTCTTTCTGGAGTCAAGGTACTTGAGGCCAACTTAACTCCTTCTCTGACTTCTCAGTTTCCTAAGCCTATACTTTATGTCTTTACCCTTCTACCCCACCGACCGTCCTTATTCTTGAAATGCTCATAATTTCAAAGTTGCCACTGTTCAGTGCTTTAACACTGAGGCTCCTTAATGCAAATATTAATGCAATAGTAATATTATTAAGGGTTTTATTTTCTCATATACGTGGAGAATGGTTATCAGGCAAACAGAAGTATAAAGTATCTTTGTTAGCAAAGTTAAAAACCCTCAAGGTGTAATACAAACTTACGTATTTCTTCCACAACTTGAGGGTCACATTCTTTGTATTTTTCTACTTCGGCCTTTAGCTGTTCCCTTTGGTCTCGAAGTGAAGAAAGCTCTTTTGCTAGCAAGGTTCGCTCTTCCTGTATTCAAAATAACATTATGTACAATTAAGACAAACAAAATGCCATAAGTTTATACATTTTATAAACATTTTATTTTCTCATAACTGATACGCGTTAGGTTTTGACGATATTATATATACATATACGTATATATTCACAGTGTAAGAACGAACTCAATTCTCATTTTTCTCTACAATCTCAATTATCTTATATAAATGTTAACTGAATGGAAATTAATATGTAGAATGGAATGCTCATAAACAGATGAGAGGTTACCAACTATGTCTGAACTCAAAAGAGGACTGTCATCACATTAGGAAAAAAATTATACCACTTCTTGGGTAGTTTCGCAAGATTGTATCTATATATATGTAAGTAATATTTTATGGCAACATCAATCATTATAAAATTTTCCTTGAAAGTGTTCTAGATAATTTTCCAGACTTCAAGGATGATTAACCTTTAAAAATATCAGAAATAACAGAACTGTAGCTTGTGACCTCCTATCACTTTCCTTTAAAGGTAAACCAGAATAAAGCTTTTACACAAAATGATCCAATAAACACCATTTGAAATTTCTAGCCATAGTTTTCACTAACAGGTAGAAGTAATAGTGCTATCGGTATTCAGTTCATATGTGTGAAAAATAAGTCCAAATAAAAACCAAATACTGGAAAAGGTTATGGTACAGAATTATAGGAAAAGTCTGAGGCAAAACCAAATAAGAGTTCAAACTGCCTGATGGGACTTGTTTAAGGTTCCTTGCTAGCTTGTATTTTTGTACTTGTATTTTTCTACTTTCGCCTTAAGCTATTCTTCTTGGTTCCAAGTAAAGAAAGCTTCTTTTGCTAGCAGTTATATAACAGAATGCATGTACAGACCTCTGAAGTAGCAGAGTCCAACAGAACTGTGCAATGACAGAAATGTTCTAGATTAGTCTTCTCCAATGCAGGAAACTACATAGGGATACTACATAGGGATACTGAGTACGTGAAATGTGACTGTTACTGAGAAACTGAATTTAATCGTATTTAATTTTAATTCAAATGTAAATTGTTACATATGATTAGTGTATACCACATTAGCATAGCATAGGAGAGACTGAAAATTAACTGCAATATAAGATTATCATTATTTGCTATTAACACCCAAATTATACATACTCCACAATGAAAAGCAAGAGGAGAAAAAGCTAATGAAGACAGGAGAAGCAGGGTGGTGCCTATCTGTGTGGATGCAATGACAGCTCTCCAGATACCCTGAGTTGGGAGCCTGGTTATTAGCACCAAGACCTTTGCCAAATTGCTTAACCTTTTTGTGCTTTCAGTTCCTCAAATGTAAAAATGAATATAGTAATAGTAGCTACCTCCTTAGACTGTTGGCAGGATTCAATATAGAAAATGCGTTTGGAACAGTACCTGCCTGGCTCGTAGTAAGCAGAATATATATGTTAGCTATTTCTTTTTCTTCATTACCATCAACAGCAGTTATCATCATCACCATGAATAATATCTAGTAGATAGAAAAAGCTTTCAGATATTTCTGAAAACTCGTGACTAGTGAACACAGGATGAACACAAGAGTTCATCTTTCTCAGGAGTCTTTCTGAACTCCTATAATCTTCTGATAGCTGTAGGTACCAACTGGGTTTGCTAGTAGGTTTTTTTCCTAGTTTCAGTGGTTACAGTGGACTGGGTAACCTTCAGCAGACTGGCTGACTACTTTGTGGCATGAATATGTCACCATTAGTTGAAGGTGCTTCTACAAGTTATTGCCAAATCAAAGGAAAAAAACAAGATCAAATAAAGAAGTGGTAATTGCTGTCAACTGAAGAAGAAATAAAACAGTTTCAGGTTATGTCCAGAACTTACCTTCCCTTAAATATTCTTCAGCAATTACCATTCTCCAATTCCTATCCGTCACTGTCCTGACTATTCACATGAAAGAATGTATGTAAAATAACTCTGAAAAGCATAAAGCCATGTAAACCTGTGATGTATTCTTTTCTATTGGGTTGGCCAAAAAGTTCCTTTGGGTTTTTCTGTAAGATGTTACAGAAAAACCCAAACGAACTTTTTGGCCAGCCCAATACAATGTGACAAGTTTTTGAGTCTCTTTCACAAGTCGTACAAATAGAGGTTGAGATGAAATGCTTAGAGGTTCATGTTGATCTTCAACATTTTTTCAAGTCATAAGTCCATACCTGAGATAATGATAAAACTAAAAAGTAAAGTGAATTTTTAAAAACCCCTAACACTTTTTAAAATAAAATAGTAGGTCAAAATTCATGTAAATAATTTAGAAATATTACAAGGCCATGAAAACACTGTATTGATAGTTTTCTTTCTTTTTTTAAATTTATCTATCTATCTATCTATGGCTGCATTGGGTCTTTGTTGCTGTGCCTGGGCTTCCTCTAGTTGCCGCGAGCGGGGGCTGCTCTTCATTGTGGTGCGCTCATTGCAGTGGCTTCTCTGGTTGCAGAGCATGGGCTCTAGACATGTGGGTTTCAGTAGTCGCGGAGCGCGGGCTCAGTAGTTGTGGCTCTGGGGCTCTAGAACTCAGGCTCAGTAGTTGTGGCGCATGGACTTAGCTGCTCCGTGGCATGGGGGCTCTTCCCGGGCCAAGGATTGAATCCATGTCCCCTGCATTGGCAGGCGGATTCTTAACCACTGCACCACCAGGGAAGTCCGATAGTTTTCAATTTATTCAGTGCCAAGACTCTTAAAAAGCTGACTCTTAAAAATTTACATAAACATTTATATAAGGCTTACTTTGTGCCAGGCTCTCTTCTAAGTGCTTTGCAAATATTAGCTAGTTTAATCACACAATAACTCAGTGACATAGATTTTATTATTCCCCATTTTACAACTGAGAAAATCGAGAAGAAAGAGTTTAGGAGACTTTCAAACCCAGGCAGTCTGGCTCCAGGGTTTATGCTTCTATGCCACACTGCTATACACAATATAATACAATAATAATAAATCTAGATTCACAATTAGGGAATCCTACCAGATCAAATGTTCACAGCCTTTGCTGTGACTCACTTCTTTTCTAGTGGGAACAGCATCCTCCTCACAGGAAGCTCGATGCTTTTATTCTTCTATTTAGAATTGACATTATAAAGAATCTACAGATACAAACTTACTGTTTCATGTCGGCCAATTTTAGCTTTCTCGATGCTTTTCTGCAGGTTTGCATGCTTTTGGTTTCCCTCAGATAACTAGAGAATTGAAACAAATAAAATGGTTTGCTAAGATAAACTTGCTTAACATAAAGTTTATGAATCAAGAAGACAAAATGAGATTTGTCTTCAGCCCAAGTCAGTATAACAAAAATGTCAAAGACTAATTTCTCTAACTTGAAGAAAACCAAGTACCATGAATCATTAGGGCAGACTGAAAAAAAAAAAAGTTTAAAATATTTCTTTTTATACTATACAAAAAAGTATACAATATGCTTTCAATCTTTTCTACAGTCTTGATTTATTAGGTTCCCTGCCCCCATCACAAATAACTTGAGGTATATTATTTAGTTAAAAATTTAACTTGAAAGTTAAAAAAAAATCTGTTTTATATAAATTCTCTCTTCACATTTCATTTCACTTCTGACTAAAGTCTTGTTTGAAACACTCTATACTGTTTCTTATAGGCTGGTAGTACTGTTACCTGCTTCACTAACATAGAGTCAAAAATGAACACATCACTGTATACTAAGTTCTTAGAGAAGAAAAAATCTATTAGATTGTTGCCAAATTTAGGCATGTTTTACATACGTTAAAAGTGAGTTTAAGCATTTTACGAAGCTTAGAAAGTAGTAAGTTATATTGTAAAAGGATTAAATAATACCAGCCTAAAGAGACCTTAGATACAGAATATTCATTAGCATGTGGCTGGGCCCACACCAAAAATGACTGGTTAACTTCAGAACATTGCCTCCCCATCTCAATTTTATTAATCTCACTTGGGCCCAAGATTAAATAAATAATCACAGGAAATTCTCAATACTAAATTCTCCATCACATTTTTTGCTACATAAACTAGTTAGAAATTTTAGACTCACTTGATTGGGTAAGGGCTTTTTAAAAATATATTCCACTCCTCACTAACTCTTGAGTTATGAACATTTGGGAAATAATTAACGAATGGATGAGTAATTTCTTTTGGCTGATTCTAAGAAACTGACCTTTCACCATATGACCTTGTTATATGTAGAGGGTGAATTATATTTAGATACCCTTTTTTTCTTAAAAATCACAAACAGTATCTTCAAAAAGTTTGTAGCTTTACCCTGACTTTGGGAAATGTTCCACTTCTCAATATGCACAAAGGGAATATTGTCAGTTTTCCTTTAATGGCTCTCTAGTCCCTGATTCTAATCCATAGCATGAACAAGATCCACCTGTGATGCCAAGACACCACTACCAAACCAGTTATACCTCTTCTTGAGAGTAATTATCTTCCTAAGTTAAAAAAACAAAAATCTGCTGTAGAGTTAAGAGCCAAAATAAGCTTTAAAGCCCTAAATTTAGCAAAGAGACCTTGTTCTTTAAAACAAGGGTTCTCACTTATAACACTCTGTTTAAAAGGTTAATATTCTACCCTGAAGGACCCACCTGAAATAATTAATAAATGCATGTAACATCTGAATTCAGGAGTAGAGAATTTTCCAATGAAAAAATACACACATACATTAGCATAACACTTTTCCATTACAAATGTTTTTAAAATAACCAAGTAGGCAGATGTTACCCAAAAAATGAAGAACTATGTAAAAATTAGCCAATAATTAATGGACATATATCTTAACTCTATTAATGAAGTGTCTCCCCGGTGTTGTATGTCTGCTTGTAATTATTTACAACTTAAAAACATTTGAAAGAGAGCTAATTCAGGAATTCCTTAACTCTGAAGATAACCTTATGTATTTTAAATGTGATTTCATGACTCGTCATTTTAAGTATCTTGGTAATGGAGGGAGGCACCATCTAAATGATGTTATCAAAAGAGAAGCTTCTGCTAATTATCCTAAGTACTGAAACAATTTGGTTCAACTCAATAGTGAAGGCTTCTTGGCTCTGTTTAGTTCTTAAAATGTCAACTACTGGAAACAATGAAAGCAACTCTTGTGAGGCAGCCCGTGCTACCAGTTTTTCATCTACATTATCGCTTAGAAGGAATACTGCTATAGCTCCTAACACACACCTTGGAATTAAACCAAATCCAGGCCTCAAGTGATTAAGAGCTGAGATTTTCAGCCACTCTATAGGTATTATCTAAACCACAAGTTCTGAACTTTAGCACACATCAGAATCACCTGAACGGCTTGTTAAAACACAGGTTGCTGGGCTCCACCTCCCAGGTTTTGAACAGTAGAGGTCTGGGATAGAGCCTAATAATTTGCATTTCTAACATGCTTCTGGTTAGGGGCACCACACTTTTGAGAACTACTGGATTACACATAAACCTGTTTTCTTGCAGTAACAAACCCAACCAAAACACACAAGATATTAATATATGGGAGAATATTACCTAGTTCATCAGCAAAAAATGAATTATTGCTAAATACTGTAGTCTGAACTAGAAACAAAATATCTCAATATTTCTGTCACTGAAAGAAATACAAAAGCCCACATTTACAAAAATAGAAAAAGAAGCGATACTCTATAGTTAAGAAAAGTATTCACCGCAGGATTCCTTTAAAGAGCAAAGTCTCTTGACACATTTCTATAACATAAAACAAGAACCAACTATATATATTAACACTGTAACAAATCCATTTCCAACTTTCACTAAAGCAAATAATAATTTTTAAAGCCAAGTAACTCAGAAAAAACAGCAGCAGCAACAACAACAAAAATGTCTTGTAATTAGTAAGAACAGGATTTCATCTTTAGACTTGAGGAAGGATCTGACACGATGCTTCTCTTTAATGCATTCCAGACCACCTATACAGATACTCAGGATTCAGAAACATAATGCCAATGTTTTCTAAAGAGCTAATTCACTGCCTGGAGGAACTGCCTATTCAGAAGAGGAACAGGAAGATTGATTCAAGCTGGCTGCACTGGAATTCTGATTTGCTCCTTTTCAGAAATAAAAAAAATTTCAAAGCATTATGAAAAAAATATAGAGTTTTCATAGGTGGGAAAGAATGTCAAGGAACAGAGGATGGGGAAAAGAGGTAACAGCAAGAGAAACCAGAACAGTCTACTGCTTTATCAAAACTCACGTACGGTATGTTATGGAAAAAAAAGGTTCTATGTCTTGTTTTTCCTTAAAAAAAAACAAAAAAGCAAGGCAGTATAATTTAAGATTTCATATGTTTAAAAACTCTTATTAGTGTATCTACAATTTTAAAATTTATTTTTTAAGGCAATATTCCATTTAGGAATCAATCATAAGGAAACAATGAACACTATAAAGATGTATTTATATATAAAGATGGGAGCTATATAACTGTCTTAACAATAGAGAAATGTTAAATCATTATTTCACAGTATGGATGTGTCACAATTATGTAGCCAAAGGAAACATTTTAAAAGAACTTTTAATGACACAGATACAGAACAGAGTTTTAAAAAAACTGGAAACAAAAGTGTCAATACATTTGAGAGCCTATCACCAAAAAACCTCAAAACCCCAAAACTGCAAGAAAGTGCACAAAACTTAACAAATGGTTACCTCTGTATTGTGGAACATACTTATAAATTTTCTATATTATGAGCATATATAACTACTATTTAAAAAATCATTTTCCTGGGAAAGGGGGTAGGGGGAGGAAACGAATAGGTGAGGGAGATTAAGAGGTAAAAATTTCCAACTGCAGAATAAATGAGTCATGGGTATGAAATGTACAGCATGGGGAATATAGTCAATAATTATGTAATATCTTTGTACGGTGATGTATTATAACTAGAGTTATCATGGTGATCAGTTTGAAATGTACAGAAAAACAGAATCACTATGTTGTGTAATAGGAACTAACAAAGTATAGTAACTTACGGAAAAAGAGATCAAATTTGTGGTTACCAGAGACAGGGGTTGGGGGGATTGGATGAGGGCAGTAACAAGGTACAAACTTCCAGATATAAGATAAATAAGTACTAGGGATGTAATGTACTACATGATAAATATAATTAACACTGCTATATGTTATATATGAAAGTTAAGACAGTAAATCCTAGTTATGACAAGAAAGAAAAATTTTTTTCTATTTCTTTAATTTTTTATCTATATGAGATGATGGATGTTCCCTAAACTTACTGTGGTAATCACAGCATGACGTATGTAAATCACATCATTATGCTGTACACCTTAAATTTATACAGTGCTGTATGTCAATTATATCTCAATAAAACTTGAAGAAAAAATTATTTTCCCATTATAAGCAATATATGAATATATTTTCAAGAGATTAAAATGAGTACATTTTTGTTTTAAAAGACTCAAACAACAGAAGTATTTAAACAAATTCCCCTTTGCTCTCCACCTCTGCACCATCACCACTACCCCCCTCCTAGGGAGGGACCCCTATAAAGTCTAGGGGGCATCCTTCTTGTCCCAATTCTTTTGCTTCATATACTGATATGATCAATGTGGAGAACATGTCAAAACACACATGGAATTATTCTTTATGTTTCATGTCAACATATTTTCTAAGGTCCACTTCATTTTCTAAAAAATAGATTTTATTTTTTAGAGCAGTTTTAGGTTCACAACAAAATTGAGTGGACGTTAGAGAGAGCTCCCATATAACCCTTGCCTCCACATACACACAGGCTCCCCCAATCATAATTCCCCAGAGTGGTACATTTGTTACAACTGATGAACCTATACTGACACATCGCTATCACCCAAAGTCCATAGTTTTCATTAGGGTTCACCCTCGGGGTTGTACATTCAATGGGTTGTAACAAATGTATAATGACATGTATTCATCATTATGGTATCACAGAATATTTTCACTGCCCTAAACATCTTCTGTGCTCTGCCTATTCACACCTGTCTCCCCCCAACCTCTGGCAACCACTATCTATATAGTTTTGCCTTTCTAGAATGTCATGTAGTTGGAATCATACCTTATGTAACCTTTTCAGATTGGCTTCTTTCATTTAGTAATATGCATTTAAGGTTTTTCCATGTCTTTTCACGGCTTGATAGCTTATTTCTTTTAATCATTGAATGATATTCCATTGTCTGAACGTACCACAGTTTTTTTATGCATTTACCTACTGAAGGACATCTTGGTTGCTTCCAAGTTTTGGCAATCATGAACAAAACTGTTATAAACATTCATATGCACATGTTTTCCACCCATCTGAGTAAATCTCGAGGAATGCAATTGGCTTCTCTGTACTGCTACACTTATCTGTCTATTCTTACACAACTAGCAAGTTTTAATTACTGTAGCATTATATTTTGATATCTGATAGGGAAAATCCTACCCCAGTGTTCTTCCTTTTTAAATACTTCCTTGGTCTTTCTTGTAGTTTCCCTACTACATGAACTTGAGAATTATCCATAAAAATCTAGTGGGATTTTGGTTACCATAACATATAAATGACATAAATTGATGTTTTTATAGTTGAATTTACTTATTCATGAATATGTTGCTCCATTTACTTAAGAGTTCTTTCATGTCCTTCAGTAGGGTTTTGCAATTTTCTTCATGTTTGCCTTGCCCACTTCTTGTCAGGGTTTAATCCGTTTTTTGTGTTTTTTTTTTGCGGTACGCAGGCCTCTCACTGTTGTGGCGGGAGAGCTGCGGAGCACAGGCTCCGGATGCGCAGGTTCAGCGGCCATGGCTCACAGGCCCAGCCGCTCCGCGGCATGTGGGATCTTCCCAGACTGGGGCACGAACCCGCGTCCCCTGCATCGGCAGGCAGACTCTCAACCACTGCGCCACGAGGGAAGCCCAATATTGGTTTTGGTGCTGAGGGATAGGCAACGACCCCAGGCCTAAGCCTGTCACTGTATGAATGCTCTTCTTCACAGTGGTTGATTTCAAGTGTAGAATCAGGATAAGATCAAAGTCTTTTGTTCAATGGTTGTGGGAAACAACTCTCTCCTGCCCTCTGGATTGTCAACTGTATAGCTACAGGGAAGCAAACAAACCAACTTACTGCTGGCAGCCATCTTAGAACCATGAAGAAAGCCAACTTGAGGACAAAGGCATTACACAAAAGGCAAAACCAAGAGAAAGAGTCAGAATCTTGATTAAATTATGCCTGAAGCATGCTCTACTTTTGAAATATTTTAATTTAAATGAGCCTTTAAATCAATCTCACCTTTATCATTCGTACCAATTAAACTCGGTTTTTCTACCTTTACCACAGTAAACACTGTAACTGTTACAATGGATATAGCTTTAACAATAGTCTATTTCATACAGTGCTGGCCAGCTATGAAAGCTGTGAAATATTTTGGAAGACATCAAATTTAAAAGATTCTTATTCCTCTATATTGGGTTATAGAACTAAGTCTTCAAGAATAGGAATGAGTAAAGTAATATATACCAGGAAGGCTCTTCATTCAATAAACATTTTTGAAGTGCTCACTATACACACAGTTACAATACTATTGGCTCAAACCTTTTCACTAAATAAATATAGTAACAAATAACTCAAGGCATGTATGAGCACTGAATGTCTGTTGAGTATTTCTGAAATATTTTCCTTATGCTACAAGACAATGCTCATTAAAAGATAACACTCCATGAAGCTAGTAAAAATATAGCATATTAATATTCCATTTAACCAGGAGATCAAATTTCCAGCAATCCAGCCCTGTGGAACACACTAAAGAACCTGAGAAAAGTATATCAGGAATCCTAAATAATGGACACAGGAAAAACATGGGAATCCCATCAGGAAAGCAACATAAAGGGAAAGCGAAGCCACTCAGTAAGTGCACACTTGAGGAGAATTCAAACACCCACACATAATAACTGCTGAAGATGAGATCATGGTAATCAAACATTACAGTGTAAAGAAACAAACTGTTAGAGCAGTGCACAACGAACAAGAGATTAGCATTCCTTCAACTAGAAATATCAGGAATATGTTCAATAGGGTTAAAGTGATAAAAGGAGAAACAGAAAGCTAAAGAAATTACAAGAAGAAAAAAGCAAGATTTGAAAATCAACTATCTGAAAATGAACTATTGTAGATGAACTATTTTTAATTTCTAGGAAGCAGTAAAAAATATTAAGAAGTAGTAAAGAGGTACAGAAGATATAAAAAGAAGCTCCAACAGAAGCCTTCTGGTATCGTGAGAATGAAGTTAGAAGTTGTGACTATAGTCAAAGGCTTATGCAGAATCCAATTAGAAGTCATTCAGATATTTTGAAAGCCAAAGCGATGCAAAATCCAAATGATACTGGGAGGGAAGTTAGATACAAAATTATGGAGGAACATAGACTCGTCAGACATGAGAACTGGGTTCTAATATGACAAACTCAGAAATGAGGGCTAAGTAGTAGGGGCTACGAATTGTCTGCCAACTTCCATTTTTTCTTAGTAATAGGACCTCAAACAATAGTGAAAATGAATAAGAATTATTATCTTTCAGTGCTGTGGGCAAGAATATGTCCTAGATAGGGAGTCTGTTAAGAAATCCATCTGAGAAGAAAACCCAAAATTCACTTGGTGGAAGGGCAACCCTGAAATTATTTGGAATGACAGAATTGTTTAACAAGTAAACTTTTTCAAATCAAGGGGAGATTTAAAATTAATTATAAAGATGAGCAGATCTGTATTATTAATATCTTTGTGTTAAGAAATATAACCTATACATATTTTGCATTGTACTCATAGGGTAAAACCATAGAAGCAACTTAATTCCTCCCCCACATCTGCCATTTTAGAAACAGCTCAGTGAGGGAAGTACTTCCTCTGCCACTAAATGAAGAGTTGGGAGTCCCATGACGTTTTTCATCAATCTAAACCAAGATCTACAATTATTTTAAGTTGCCAAACAAAGCCTTAATTCAGAAATTAGAATGTCTAACATAATAATCAACACTTCAAATCTTGATTTAAAGGTAAGACTTCTCTCCTTTTCAGCAACTGCTGGCTGCCAGTGGGTTTTGCTGGAAAGGGTGCATTGTCCTTTTCTCTTTCCTGGCCTAGAGTTTCTGTCCTCCCTTTAGTCCACTGACTGAAGTTTCTGCCTCCTGTTCCCCACCTCTGCCAAGCCTGGAGAAGGGGAGAGAGAACAGAACAAGTAAAGGGGACCCGAAATATCTTACTGTTAGGATGTCTCAGTGCTCTCTGAGCCTGACATGTTTGCTGAATTCTTGCATGGCTGCGCTCCTGGGTTCTTTGTAGTAAGAACCCAGGGTTCCACTATCTGTAATCTCCATGATGCAGAAGACACATTTTATTGCTCTGGGGGCTACACAACATTCCCGCTCACCGTCCCCCTTCCATAGCTTGCCTCCTACCCACTTCCAGCCTGGCTTTTCAGATTCATTCCACACACACGCACACACACACACTCTGTGTTAGGTTTCAGTGCCCTCTGGAACAGAATGTAACGTGCCTCCAGATGGGCTCTTGTTCTCTCACTTTTGAGTGTTGGCTCACATGTAGTCCACAGGGGCATTCATGTATGCAAAAAACTCCAGGATTGCTGGCCCATTCCTTACTTTTATGTATTGTAATAATTGACAGAATCTACCAATAGATCTACATAGATGCTAAAATCAGCAAATTACTTTTACATAAGGAATTGCTTATTTTCCTATTGTCTCTCAAGAGCACTGGGAAATGATATGCTCACATTTCACTCCTAACATTTATGAATACTTCTTGTGAGAATTAAGACTGTCCACTATTGAAATTTCTAATACAAATGTTAACTTAAATACTACTTAAAATGTTTTGATCCAATAAGTTATTCAGTTTAAGTAATTTAGTTTCATTAGAATCTACTCACTGAAAATACAACAAATTACTTGCTAAGAAGCATCAGTTAAAGAGCTTAAGTTAAGCTCAAATATACGTTATAATAAACTTCACCTTAAATTTATAAAGCCAAAGAAAAAGTCATAAAGAGATAACAGTGCTGAGAAATAGTGGCTGAATAACGTAGCTGCCCATAAAGGCTTTTATCTTTTTAAGAGAATGATGCTCTTCCTTTTTTTTTTTTCATCTATTTCTGCCTCTTATAGTGAAAAGATTCAAGAGAACTTGTATTTTAAAGGATTAAGAAAGCAAACGAAGGCCTTCTCTTCCACAGCCTAAGCAGCTTTAGCAGAATGAAGAGAGCAACCTAACACATTTGGATGGTATAAACTAACTCAAGAGCTGAGAGCAGCCAACCAAACTAAGATCTGTGGCAAGTTTAAGTGTTAGAAATCACTGAAAACGTAAAAATGTATTTAACTTTAAAAACTATAATAATTAAAAAAATTTAAATTGAGGTTTCTTTGCATCCAGTCGAAGTTTTTAAAAAAGTTATAGACTAGGAAATTTATGGTTATAAATAAATATAAATACTACGGAACCTGAACAAAGCCCTATATTTGAATCTGATGAAATGCAGGCCTGGAAGTTCGGACCCATGCCCTTTGGTCAAGTAAGAACCATACTTTAAACAAAAAAAGCACCCAACTAATAGGGTTATTTTTGTGAAACTTCTAAATATATAAAACAGCCAGAGACACTATGAACACTGAAATATTAAAATGTACAAAATACTGATATACTTTTTGAGGGCAAAACAAGACAAATGACATTAGGGCTATCCCAGGAAGCTAAGGATATATATGACTTTGACACTGCCACCACCTGGTGGCATGACACTAAAATTGTAGGTCCAGTTTTTTGTGAAATAAGTCTTTCCAGGTTGGCTGATTTGGGGAGAAAATAGTTATGAATGAGAACAGCTGTTACAAACCTGTAATCCATATGAACCACAGAAGAATGTTTTGGGTATGGTATAGGGAATTCTATATCTCTGGAGTCAGGCTTTTCAAACTCATCCAGCAAGTAAATCCAATAGCAAAGGAGAATAATTACTGGGGGAAGGTTCAGAAGCCTAGCCCAAAGCTACCTACTACAAAAGCAAAACAAATATAAAAAATAAATCACTGAAATCTTAAGTTCTATGGTAAAAATTCCTGCAAGTTTCAAGTTGTAATATTAACTATTATAATTTTTATTATTTAAAATTATTTACTAATAAAAATCCTGTCTACATACTTCCCCCACCTACCCACAATTTTTGAGTCACTCAACCTCAACAAATATATTTAATTCTTGATTATCTGAGACAGTGGAGAGAATAAAAACATTCAATTTAAAAGACATGACTTTTGGGTTTCCCTGGTGGCGCGGTGGTTGAGAGTCTGCCTGCCGATGCAGGGGACACGGGTTCGTGTCCCGGTCTGGGAAGATCCCACATGCCGCGGAGCGGCTGGGCCCGTGAGCCATGGCCGCTGAGCCTGCACGTCCGGAGCCTGTGCTCCGCAACGGGAGAGGCCACAACAGTGAGAGGCCCGCCTACCGCAAAAAAAAAAAAAAAGACATGACTTTTAAGTGCTTAAAGATATAATTTTGCAGATCTTGTTAGTTGCATGTCTAAAGCCTTTTGTTCTTTGTAAACAGAACTCCAACTTTGTTCAGATTGGGATAGCAGTGTGCTCAGAGAGAACGGGTCCCCTCCCATTTAACAGGTCCCAGAGGTTAAACTATAATGGCTAACCCTTCCAGCATGAGCATGTATCTCAGACGTGGCCAATGAGACAATAAAGGGAAGCCTATTAGGGAAAGGGGGCATTCTGGGATTTTCCTCCTGGATAGAAAGAGAGAGATGTATAAGAGGAAAGCCCATCATTATTCCTGCTTTGGACACTGTCATGGGAAGATATAGCTGCTATAGTAGCTACGTGCATCCAAAAAGGGAAAGCCAAAAACCATCAGAGAAGCCAGTCCAGACCTCTGATATCAATGTGTTCGGGGGGAAGGCTCCTAGACCAAGTATACAATAGCTAGGACTGAGACTAGGCAGTGCTGTATTGATTTACTCATTCATTCAATAACATGTATGTTGTTTCTATGTGTCTCAGTAACTGCATTGCATGCTGGGGATAAAACATGGTTAAGATATCCCTGCTCTCAGAATGTCTGCCGTGGTAATATGACACATAAAGACTTCACCCTATAAAAGAAATATATGTAAGAGAGACAAAGCACAAAGTAGTACTGAACGTGCTGAGGAGGGGATAAAAACTTCCCAGAAGAAAAGATTTCTGACGTAGGTCTTAAATATCTCTGGTTAATGGACAGGTTGGAGTTTATCAGGTAGACAAGTAAAAAGAGCCAGCCAGGTGCAGCATGTGAAAACACAAGAAATAAAATGAACAGCATTCAGGAAACAGTGTAAACAATTTGGTTAAACTGGTGTGTAGGGTTGTAGAAGGATAACAGCAGGTTATTAGTCTGGCCAGTGGCAGGAGCTAGATTACAAAGAGCCTTAAAGTCAGGTTGAGGAATCTGGACTTGTTATTCAGGAACAGGAAACCATCCAAATGGCATTAAAAGACACTACTACAGCAGATGAAAGAAAGTGAAGACTGGAGACAGGGAGTTCAGTAAAGACACTAATTCAAAATTCTGAGCCAGAGATAATGAGAGTCTAAGCCAAGACAGTAGCAGTGAAGATGGGGAGGAAGGGAGAGATTTGAGAGATATAACTATGCTGAATCAGAAGAGTTTGGAACCCACTGGGTGTGGAGAAAAGGGAGAGAAAAAAAAATCTAAGTTAACTACCAGGTTTCTGGTTTGGGCGACTAAGGGGGTAGTAGTTTCAGAGTCTATAAGACACAGAGGAGCAGGTTTGGGTAAAGAACTGAGTTTTGAACAAACTGAATGTGAGTTGCCTGCCAGCCATTCAAGCAGGGATGTGTAGTGAGTAGCTGAATACACAGGTGTGAAGTTCAGTGCAGAGGTATAGGCAGGAGATAAAACCAGGGAATGAGAAGTATACAGGTGGCAATGGAAGCCATAGGAGTAGATGAGACCTCCCATAAGAGTGTGCAGAGCTAGGGAAAGGAACTGAGGATATAAGGCTATGGTCCAGTCTGTGGGTCCTTAGTATGTCAAGAGTGGCTGCCTGGCTTTGAGGGCTTTCCCCCCGCATTTCAAACATGTTAACAGAAAACATGTATTTACTCAAGATGGGGCTACAAAGACTAGCTTAAATCTCAGGATTTAAATTCTTCTAAATGGTAATTCTTCAAAAACGAGACTCTAATGGAAAGAATAAACTCAATTAGGGAGACTGGAGTATTATTTTAAAACCTAGATTTATATCAACTAAGTATGTTAGCAATAGTTATTTCACATCAATTTTGAAAAGCTTTCATTGGTGTCATATGTATCTCTAGTTAAAAAAATGGGAAAAAATAACTTAAAATGCAATGGGGAGCAGAAATAAATAAAACAGAGACTAAGCAAAATAGAAAAGATCAATAAAACTAAGAGCTGGTTCATTGAAAAGATAAACAAAACGGATAAACCTTTAACCAGACTCATCAAGAGAAACAGAGAGAGGATTCAAATAAATAAATTCAGAAATGAAAAAGGGGAAGTTACAGACACCACAGAAATACAAAGGATCATAAGAGATTACTATGAATAATTGTATGCCAATAAAATGGACAACCGAGAAGAAATAGATAAATTCCTAGAAACACACAATCTCCCAAGACTGAACCAGGAAGAAATAGAAAATATAAATAGACCAATTACCAGAAATAAAATTAAATCAGTAGAAAGAAAGAAAAAAGCTTCCAACAAACAAAAGTCCAGGGCCAGACAGCTTCACTAGGGAATTCAACCAAACATACAAAGAAGAATTAATGCCTATACTTCTCAAATTAATCTAAAAAATTGAAGAGGAAGGAACACTTTTGAACTCATTCTATGAAGCCAACATCACCCTGATACCAAAACCAGACAAAGACACCACAAAAAAAGAAAATTATGGGCCACTATCATTGATGAACATAGGCACAAAAATCCTCAACAAAATATTAGCAAAACGAATTCAACAACAAATTAAAAGGATCATAAACCATGATCAAGTGGGAGTTATCCAAGGAATGCAAGGATGGCTCAATATCCACAAATCAGTCAATGTGATACACCACATTAACAAATTTTTTATTTTAGTTTTTTAAAAATTTATTTTATTTTTTTAATTTTTGGCTGCATTCGGTCTTCATTGCTGTGTGTGGGCTTTCTCTAGTTGCAGCAAGCAGAGGCTACTCTTTGTTGTGGTGCATGGGCTTCTCATTGCAGTGGCTTCTCTTATTGCAGAGCACAGTCTCTAGGCACATGGACTTCAGTAGTCATGGCACGCGGGCTTCAGTAGTTGTGGCATGCGGGCTCTAGAGCACAGGCTCAGTAGTTGTGACACACGGGCTTAGTTGCTCCACAGCATGTGGGATCTTCCCAGACCAGGGCTTGAACCCGTGTCTCCTGCATTGGCAGCCGGATTCTTAACCACTGCACCACCAGGGAAGCCCCACATTAACAAATTGAATAAAAATCATATGATCATCTAAACAGAAGTAAAAAAAAAAAAGCTTTTGACGAAACTCAACATCCATTTATGATAAAAAACCCTCTCAACAAAGTGGGTATAGCGGGAACATACTTCAACATAATACAGGCCGTATATGACAAACCTACAGACAACATACTCAATGGTTATAAGTTGAAAGCATTTCCTTCAAGATCAGGAACAAGACAACAATGCTCACTCTCACAGCTTTCATTCCACCAAAAGATTGTTAGAACTAATAAAATAATTCAGTAAAGCTGTAGGATACAAAACTAATATAAAGTATCTGTTGTGTTTCTATACACTAATAATGAACTATCAGAAAGAGAAATTAAGAAAACATTACCATTTACAGTTGCATCAAAAAGTGTAAAACATCTAGGAATAAATCTAACTAAGTAGATAAAGACCTTTACTTGGAAAACTGTAAAACACTGACAAAAGAAATTAAAGACAAAATATACCATGCTCATGGATTGGAAAAATATTGTTAAAACGACCATTCTACCCAAGGCAATCTACAGATTCAAAACAATGACTATCAAAATACCAATGGCAATTTTCACAAAACTAGAACAAATAATTCCAAAATTTGTATGGAAACACAGAAGACCCCAAATAACCAAAACAATCTAAAGAAAGAAGAACAGGGCTTCCCTGGTGGCACAGTGGTTAAGAATCTGCCTGCCAATGCAGGGGACACAGGTTCAAGCCCTGGTCTGGGAAGATCCCACATGCCACGGAGCAACTAAGCCTGTGAGCCACAACTACTGAGCCTGCATGTCTGGAGCCTGTGCTCCACAACGGGAGAGGCCAAGACAGTGAAAGGCCCACGCACTGCGATGAAGAGTGGCCCCCGCTCGCCGCAACTGGAGAAAGCCCTTGCACAGAAACGAAGACCCAACACTGCCAAAAATAAATATAAATAAATAAGTAATTTTATTAAAAAAAAAAAAAAGAAGAACGAAGCTAGAGGTATCATGTGCCCTGACTTCAAACTATACTGCAAAGCTACAGTAATCAAAACAGTATGGTACTGGCACAAAAACAGACACATAGATCAATGGAACAGAATAGAGAGCTCAGAAATGAATGCACACACTTAAGGTCAATTAATCTACAACAAAGGAGGCAAGAATATACAATGTGGAAAAGCCAACTCTTCAATAAACGGTGTTGGGAAAACTGGACAGCCACATGTACAAGAATCAAACTAGAACTTTTTCACACCATATACAAAAATAAACTCAAAATGGACTAAAGACTTAGATGTAAGACCTGATATCATACACCTATCAAAAGAAAACACAGGCAATATGCTCTTTGACATGGATCTTAGCAAGATATTTTTTTGGGTATGTCTCTTCAGACAAGGGAAACAAAAGCAAAAGTAAACAAATGGGACTACATCAAACTAAAAAGCTTTTGCACAGTGAAGGAAACCATCAACAAAACAAACAGGCCACCTACTGAATGGGACAAGATACTTACAAATGATATATTTGATAAGGGGTTACTATCCAAAATATACAAAGAATTCATACAATCCAACATCAAAAAACAAAAAACTCGATTAAAAAATGGGCAGAGGATCTGAACAGATATTTTTTCCAAAGAAGATATACAGATGGCCAACAGACACATGATACGATGTTCAATATCACTAATCATTAGAGAAATGCAAATCAAAGCCGCAATGAGATATCACCTCAGACCTGTCAGAATGGCTATCATCAAAAAGACAAGAAATAACAAGTGTTGGTGAGGATGCAGAGAAAAGAGAACCCTTGTATACTGTTGGTGGAAGTGTAAATTGGGGCAGCCACTATGGAAAAGTGTATGGAGTTTCCTCAAAAAATTAAAACTAGAACTACCATACGATCTAGCAATTCTGCTTCTGGGTATTTTTCCAAAGAAAATAAAATCACTAATTCAAAAAGATATATGCATTCCTATGCTCTTTGCAGCAACGTTCACAATAGCCAAGATATGAAACAACCTAAGTGCCCACCACCGATAGATGAATGAATACAGAAGATGATACACAAACACACACACACACACACACACACACACACACACAGGAATATTACTCACCCACAAAAAAGAATGAAATCTTGCCATTTGCAATGACATGGATGGACCTAGATGGTATACTAAATGAAATAAGTCAGAGAAAGGCAAATACCATATAATTTCACTTATATGTGGAATCTAAAAAACAAAACAAATGAACACATATAACAAAACAGAAAAAGAGTCATAGATACAGAGAAGAAACAGGTGATTGCCAGAGGGGAGTGGGTGAGGGACTAGTGAAATATGTGAAGGAAATGAAGAGGTACAAACTTCCAGTTACAAAATAAATGAGTCATGGGGATGAAATGTACAGCATGGGGAATATAGTCAATAAAAATAAAGATAAAATGGGGCGCTTCCCTGGTTGTGCAGTGGTTAAGAGTCTGCCTGCCAATGCAGGGGACAGGGGTTCAAGCCCTGGTCCAGGAGGATCCCACATGCTGCGGAGCAACTGGGCCCGTGTGCCACACTACTAAGTCTGCGCTCTAGGGCCCGCGAGCCACAACTACTGAGCTCATATGCCACAACTACTGAAGCCTGGGTGCCTATAGCCCATGCTCTGCAACAGGGGAGGCTGCTGCAATGAGAAGCCTGTGCACCGCAACAAAGAGTAGACCCCCCTCACCACAACTAGAGAAAGCCCACGCACAGCAACGAAGACCCAACGCAGACAACAATAAATAAATTAAAAAAAATTTTTTTTAATAAAATGGGAATAAAGCAATAGAGTCATGAATCTAAAACATAGCCTAGATCAGTGGTCCCCAACCTTTTTGGCACCAGGGACCAGTTTTGTGGAAGACAATTTTTCCACAGACCAGGGGAAGGGGGTATCATTTCAGGATGATTCAAGTGCATTACATTTATTGTGCACTTTATTTCTATTATTATTACATTGTAATATATAATGAAATAATTATACAACTCACCATAACGCAGAATCAGTAGGATCCCTGAGCTTGTTTTCACTTGCCACTCACTGATAGGGTTTTGATATGTGTGCAAGCAACTGATTTATTATGGCCTCTATGCAGCCACTCTCAAAAAACAAAACATCAAAAAACAAAAAACTGCTAATGATAATCTGTATTTGCAGCCACTCTCCAGTGATAGCATCACCCCTTCAGCTCCACCCCAGATCATCCAGCATTAGATTCTCATAAGGAGCATGCAACCTAGATCCCTCACATGCGCAGTTCACGGTAGGTTCCTATGAGAATCTAATGCCACTGCTGATCTGACAGGAGGTGGAGCTCAGGAAGTAATGCAAGCAATGGGGAGCGGCTGTAAATACATATGAAACATCGCTTGCTCGTCTGCTGCTCACCTCCTGCTGTGCTGCCTGGTTCCGAACAGGCCATGGACTGGTACTGGTCTGTAGCCTGGGGGTTGGGGACCCCTGATCTAAGGGAGTAAGTATGGAGAAGAAAACATCCTTTAGAATGATTGTTGAAGAACATGAAGTGGAGAGAAGAAAACAGTAGTAAACGAAAGCAGAATGGTCAGAGAAAGATTAATTATCAAGAGTAAAGAGCTCTAAGAGACAGTCAACCTCATCAAAACTGTTAGAAGGAAGGGGTTATGAAGAGAGTAAGGCAGAAGAATGGCACTGAAAGCATTAAGTGTTGGCACTAAAAGCAGCGAAATTCCAGAGACAAAACTGAGGCAGCAGGCATCAAAAGCAAAACAGAATTTGCTACCTCTTCTCCATTCTATAATAGTGCCTGCTCGTTTCTCTCTTGCTGAACACGCGTTAATTAATTAATTCAATTTATTTATGGTCTAGTCTTTGCACTAAAATATGAATTCACTGAGGACAGGGCTATGTCTTAATCTTTTTTTGTTTTGTTTTGTTTTTTGCAGTACACGGGCCTCTCACTGCTGTGGCCTCTCCCGTTGCAGAGCACAGGCTCCGGACGCGCAGGCTCAGCGACCATGGCTCACGGGCCCAGCCGCTCTGCGGCATGTGGGATCCTCCCAGACCGGGGCACGAACCCGTGTCCCCTGCATCGGCAGGCGGACTCTCAACCACTGCGCCACCAGGGAAGCCCTATGTCTTAATCTTTTTATTTCTAGCACCTAGCATGGTGCCACAGTACATGCTGAAGGATGGTGTGTGCTTCACAGGAACTTGCTGAAGGACCGAATGGCTCCCCATTTTACTCAGGATAAAAACCATGTGATAGCATGGATGGCCTTACATTGCCTGGCCACCTTCCCACTTTATCTCTCTACTCTGAGTTCTACTACTCCCTTTCACTTATACTTACTCTAGCCAGACTGGCCTCTTTGACGTTTCTTAAACTTACTGGGTATGCTGGTGTCTTGAGGCCTTTGTGTTCGCTGTTTTCTCTGTCCAAACATTGTCTCTCTCTGGATGTTTCTCCCCACGATATATTCACAGGTTAACTCCCTCTCCTCCTTCAAATCTCACTTTCTCAAGGTCTACTCTATTTTAAATCTGCACCCCACCCCCCAACGCTAGTACTACTTAAAAATTTTTTTTCACATACCCACCACTTTTTCATACAATACATAGTTTGCTCAGTGATGTTTATTGTTTGATGTCTGTCTCCCTCCACTAGAATGTGAGCTCCACAAAGGTAGGGATCTTTGTCTGTTTTGCTCACTGATGCATGACCCAAGCACCCTGAATGGTGCCTGGCCCAGAGTCTGCTCAATAAATAAACACATGAGTCACAGTGACAGACAGAAAATGAGAGTCTGCCAGAAGGTGTGGTGATACTTTCTCAGCACTGTGAGTATCTGAGGATATTTCAAATTCAGATACTGGAAAAATACAGGAAAGGAAGAGAAAGCTGGTAAGAAAGAAGCGACGGAAAACACATAGACTTGCCATAGGTGTGATCGAGCACAGGTGGCCTTGGTGAAGAAAGTAGGGATAGGGGAAGTAGAAAAATAAATGAACGTCTGTATGTGAGAAAGTTTGAAAAGCTAAGACCTGATGCTCTCAGTCTTTTCCATCAAGTAGAATGCAATATCAAAACTCCAAAAAGAACTGGTAATTTTACTTAAGAACTACAAATAGGAAGTAGCTTTGTAATTTAGCTTATTAAGAGGAGAAATGAAAAGTTGCCAACTGTTTACCGTTTATATATATATGTGAACTTTGTGATATCAAATGCTACAAAAATAAAAGTTCCTTCTTATCTGGAAGAGATAGTAAAAATTATAAATCAAGAATGGAATCATTAAAATGTCTAGTGGTGACTTGTAATCCTTATTGAAAATTATTTGAAGAGGTAATATCCAATACAATAAAGACAGAAAGAACTTCCACTGAGAAAAACTGGCTTGATTTTGATGTCTATTACTTCTCACAGTTTTATTTCCTAAGAAAAGTCCATTTTGGAACATTAGTTAAGCGTTAATTATGGAAGTTTATAATGTGATTATGCCATTAGGTGATGAGCCTCTGGCTTACTACAGGAAATCAATGGAATTCTTGTCTCATTAACAAAGGGATATGGAGCTTTGACATGGGAGAGGCAAATATAAAACTTTTTTTGAGAGAGACAGTTGCACTATCTTCTATGAAACAAATCAGTTTATTTTAATAAACTGAACATAACCTGATAATCCTAACTAAAGAAGCAAGTAATGTCACTTCAAAAAATTGTCACATTCTTCTTCATTTTCTTTTTTCTTTCTTTATGTAAATAAAAACAATGACGAGCAACGAACTACAAATGCAACAAGCCATACAGTCTCTGTGTACTCTCCACTGTCGAGTCACTTACCTGTTGTAATAGCTACCAATGACTGCCTTTAGAGAGCCAGGCCTGTAGAGGATGCAGTATATACATGACCTCATTGGAGGTTTTGATATTGCCATTTTACAGATTAAGGAACTGAGATCCAGAGAGATTAGGTAATTTGACCAGGTAGTAAATGACAATACTGCTGGTTTAATCCAGGCCATCTGGATACCAAAGCCTATGTATTTCACTGAGAATCCTGTTCCTCTGGGCATCATACTAATACATTAAATTTGTTAACTTTCTAAATACAAATACACAATGTCCAGAACAATTTCAAGGAGGCATCTCCAAGGGAAAAAACAACTATATTTTGAGCTATAAAGCATATACTTAGCTAATATTAATACTTTGTTTTGTTTTGCTTTTGGCCGTGCTGTGCGGCATGTGGGATCTTAGGTCCTTGACCAGGGATCAAACTTGCGCCCCCTGCATTGGAAGCACAGAGTCTTAACCCCTGGACCGCCAAGGAAGTCCCCTAATACTAATACTTTGAAACAAGGGACTAGAATAAAATGGTATTTTTGATCAAGAAGAACCTTTCAATGCAGAAACTAAAATTTCTAAAATAAATAAGAGCCTCTGATATTTAAAAAATCTCAGCAGACAAAATGTGAACACATATCAATGAAAATATATTTGTACAGCAAAAATAGCAAAAAAGAGATGATCTATACAACAAATAAGATATTGGTCAAGTATTTCCCTATTTCAAGGATATATAAAAGCACAAATATTATTTTGTTGATGCCCTGCATCACCCCTACAACCAAACGGGAAAAAATCAACGATAAAGCAGAGCATTTTCTGTATAACCCATGTATTCACAGGGAATAGGCTACGTAACCATTAAACACTTTTATCTGATCAATCGTGCTGCAGTTACAGAATTTATACTCTCACAAAATAACATCCTATTTATAACACTATGCCTGCAGCCAACCCTTTTGGTTGACTGACTCATCTAAGCCGTCCCCAGCCTCCTTCCTCCCTTTTACCCACTTCCACTCCTAGTCTCCTCTACAGAGAGATGTGACACTGTTTCACTCTATAGATGTAAGCCAAAGTCTGTTGGAGAGCTCTGAGAAAGCTTTTGTTTTCCTGCTAAGAGAGATAGACATTCCAGCAGCTTCCCTTTCCCCTCTTCCATACTATTCCTCAGATATGACAAGAGGAGCCGTGGCAGCCATCTCATGACCATGATGGAAAAGCCAAGAGGACCACAAAGATGTGGACATACCACTAAGCCACCGATCAACATTAACAGATACCTACCTCTAGACTATATGTGAGAAAAATAAACTTCCATTTATTTAAGCCACTGTTAGTCAGATATTCCATTATTTTTATTTATTTATTTAGCGGTACGCGGGCCTCTCACTGCGGCGGCCTCCCCCGTTGCGGAGCACAGGCTCCGGACGTGCAGGCTCCGCGGCCATGGCTCACGGGCCCAGCCGCTCTGTGGCATGTGGGATCCTCCTGGACCGGGGCATGAACCCACGTCCCCTGCATTGGCAGGCAGACTCTCAGCCACTGCACCACCAGGGAAGCCCTCCATTATTTTTAGACAAAAGCATTCTTGATCAAACATACAACTTTCAGGCTAACAGGAATGTGGTTTAGAAGCTGGTCAGTTGTCTGATGTGTTCATTCATTCATTTGTTTACATGGTTAAATGCCTACTTTACACCAGGATTTAGTACTAGGTTTTGGGGACAGAAAGTTGAATATGGCTTTTAGCTTGAGACACTCAATACAAGAGGGAGATGTGTAAATAAGACAAGTGTGATAAATGCTCTAACAGAGCATGAACAAACTTCAATGATAGCACAAAGAGGAGCCATGAGATTTTTTTCTCATTGTTGTTTCAAAAGTCAAAGTCTAGGTTTAAGTCAGAAAAATATAAGACCAGCCAGAACCAGTCCTGTTCTGTCCTCTTCAAATGACAAACTGAAGACAGGAGAGTCTAAGAGGAAAGGAAGAATATTAGACACTGTTGAGGGTTTCTGATAAGGGCCCTTATCTACCCTCTCTGGTATTGTAAGATTAGCTACAAATACAGATAGAGGAGTACAACTAGAAAACCTGGAGGGCATAGGAACACAGAAAACCTATCACTTCCTGTCTGGAACCCTGGGAAGAAGCAGCCTCACAGGTACTGTCCACACCATTATGGCACAGGAGGTACAAAGAAGCACTCTTGCCTCTGTTTTCTGGAGCAGAGTGGGTCTGGGACAACGGCTAGCTGGGCAATTTCACAGTGCACACGCCTTATGTGGCCTCCATACTGCCAGTGGAAGCATCTTTCTAAAATAAGGTTCTGACTGTCTCACTTCCTACTCAAAATTCTTCAGCTTAGATACACAGAGCCCTTCATTATCAGGATCTGCCTACCAATTTAGCTTTGGCTCATTCATCCCTCACGCACAATTGAGCGGTGCAAAACAACTCAAGATTCTCTCATACATTATGTAGTCTATACACATCTATCTGGTCTTGGCATATAATAACAAAGGCTAAAAGCGCTTACTATGGATTAGTCATTGTTGTAGGCAGTTATATACAACACATTTAATTGTCACAACTACCCTACCCTGTGAAGTAGGAAATATTACGACCACTTTATAGACGAGAAAACAGAGACACAAGAGGTTTCTAATAAATGGAAGAAGTTGGATTTGAATCTAGAGAGTCTGGGTCTAGAGTCCACTCTTTTAAACCACTGTGCTACACTGCCTTAACATACAGGTCTCTGTACTCAGAATGCCCTTCACCCTCAACTCCCTTGTGGACTCCCATACATCTTTCCAGAATGAACTTAAATGTCTCCTTCCTTAACTGTAAAGCCTTTGCTCAGCAGAACTAACCTTCACCCTCTGCCATCCTCTTCCATGTTGTACATTACCACACCATATTGCAGAGGTTTGTTGACATGTGTGTCTACTCACTAGACTGAAGTCCTGGAGGACAGGAACTACCTAATTTATCATTATATCCCTCTCATTAGTCACAATGCCTGCCATAGCAAGCATTCACTAAACATTTACTGAATTGAATGAATTTCAATAGAGGTAATGCCTATTTTTATTCAGAAACATTTCAAGTTGTCCACACAGCCCAAGAGTGGACTTACTCTCTATCCACTCAGTTTTACCAATAAAGAATTCCATATACTGATGGTTCCCTACGTGTGATGGTTTGACTTACAATTTTACAACTTCATGATGGTGCAAAAGCAATCCACATTCAGTAGAAATTGTATTTGGAATTTGGATCTTGTCCCAGCTAGTGATAGGCAGTACATACTCCCCGTGATGCTGCATGCTGAGCAGCAGCTCCCAGCAGCTCCCAGACAGCCGTGCCATCACCAGGGTAAACAACCAACATGCTTACAACCATTCTGTACCCAGACAACACTTCTGTTTTTAACTTTCAGTATTCATAAATTACATGAGATATTCAACACTTTACTATAAAATAGGCTTTGTGTCAGATGATTTTGCCCAACTGTAGGCGAATGTAGGTGTTCTGAGCCCTTATAAGGTAGGCTAGGCTAAGCGCTAAGCTATGATGTTCGGTGGGTTAGGTGTATTAAATGCATTTTTGACTTGCCATAGTTTCAACTTCCCATGGGGTTACTGGACGTAACCCCACTGTAAGTGGAGAAAGATCTGTACTCATTTCTAAAAACTGGTAAAAACGTTTTTTTTTACTACCTTCCACTAGTAATAAATAGGTTGCAAACCAGAACTTGGTGAAGAACTAAGGAAGATCTCAGCAGAGCAAGAAAACAAAGGGTATGATTTCCGTAATTCTGACCCTTTAAATTTAAAAAATCAGTTAAAAACTGCTACAAAGACTTGCTGCAGTACTGATGAAACTCTCTGAATCAGTGGACTGTTATCAAGACTAACTTCACATCTTTTGTTTCCTCTAATTCTCATTCACTTCCAGCCTCCAGAACCATGAGAAATAAATGTCTGTTGTTTATAAGCTACCAAATCTGTGGTATTTTGTTACAGCAGCCTGAATGGACTAAGATAAACTCTTAAAACTGTCCCTGGCTGAGTGCTCAGTAAATTCTGGCTACCGTTACCACAACAGCATCAGTGGCTCCCTCTGTTCCCCTCAGTAATCTCCTCCATCCATCTAAATCTAGGCAACTTTCAGCTCAAAATAATCATTTCTAAGAAGTCTCCCTTAACTATATAGACTATTTTTCATAAAAGCTAATTAACATCTTTTCATTAAAAGTTAATTAACTATGTAAGGTATTTATCTTGCCCTACCAAGTGAAGTATAAATTATCTCAACATGAAACACATATTCTATTATTTTTATATTGCTCAAAGAACTTAGCAACAAGCATGTACAGAGGCACACTGTGAATATCTGTAGAAGCAGTTAATACAATCCACACACAGTTGATGGTTTATTTGCTATCTTAGAAAATGTTAAAGAGAAACATAAATTATAACCATGAGGATTTTTAGACTGTCTTTGATAATGATCAACATATACAACCTAAAGGCAAGAGAGAAAAAAAAAGTCTCTTGATTTAATTTTCAGACTTGCTACAAGAATGCCCATTCTCAAGAGACAAGTACATTCCTGTATATAATTGGAATCACTGGCAGAAGCAAAGCAGAACAGAACGATAGGAAAAAAAAAAATTAAGATCTCCCTCTCTCTAATCTGGAAGTAATTAACAAGAAACTCAAAAGAAGTTAACATTTTACTTTGGCAATATGTTGAACAAACTGATCTTTCAGTGCACTTGAATTTGGAATCTGCTTCAATTCAAATTTAACTGAGTGACTTCTATCTTTATATAAATCCCACCATCTCTTGCAGCATTTCTAATCTCTATCACTCATTCAGGCAGTCAGCCATATAACACTTTTCACTTTTCTTTTACTATTTCATGTGTATATATCTTATCTTCAGCACAAGTTACAGGTTCTTTCTTAACAAAGCATGGATCTTGATTTCTACTTTTTCGAATTACCTCCAGTATCTGGTAAAATGTTTTGCACACAGTGGACCCTCAAATATTTGTTCTAACTGAACAAATAAACTTACAGTATATACTCCTGGGTGAGTACTAATTTAGTCAAATCTCCAGCCACTACATAACTGAGTGCCTATGTACACTGGCACTTTACATACACCACTTAATCCACTCAACCCTTTGAAGTAGATATAAACATTTTTTTACAAATTGGGAAACTTTAAAGGTTTCAAAGAGCTTAAGAAATTTTTCCAAGATACTTACAACTAGTAAAAAGTGAAACTGTGATTTCAATCCATGTTTGATTTCTAACTACTTCTCTTCCCATTAAGCCGTATTGCTTCTCTAAAATGATGAGCGCCCTTCAAAGCCATGGTTGAGGGGCATAGTATGATACTGACATTCTCTCTTAAATTTCAGTGAGAGAATAAAGTAGGTTTAGGTTGGTGAAATGGTACTGAGTTTCTTTTTTAATTTTTGAATTTTATTTTATTTTTTATACAGCAGGTCCTTATTAGTCATCCATTTTATACACATCAGTGTATACATGTCAATCCCAATCGCCCAATTCAGCACACCACCACCACTACCACCCCCGCCGCTTTCCCCCCTTGGTGTCCATACGTTTCTTCTCTACATCTGTGTCTCAATTTCTGCCCTGCAAACTGGTTCATCTGTACCATTTTTCTAGCTTCCACATATATGCATTAATATACAATATTTGTTTTTCTCTTTCTGACTTACTTCCCTCTGCATAACAGTCTCTAGATCCAACCACATCTCAACAAATGACCAAATTTCGTTACTTTTTATGGCTGAGTAATATTCCATTGTATATATGTACCACAACTTCTTTATCCGTTCATCTGTCAATGGGCATTTAGGTTGCTTCCATGACCTGGCTGCAGTGAACACTGGGGTGCATGTGTCTTTTTGAATTATGGTTTTCTCTGGGTATATGCCCAGTAGTGGGATTGCTGGATCATATGGTAATTCTATTTTTACTTTGTGAAGGAACCTCCATACTCTTCTTTATAGTGGCTGTATCAATTTACATTCCCTCCAACAGTGCAAGAGGGTTCCCTTTCCTCCACACCCTCTCCAGCATTTGTTGTTTTCAGATTTTCTGATGATGCCCATTCAAACTGGTGTGACGTGATACCTCATTATAGTTTTTTTTTTTCATTGTAGTTTTGATTTGCATTTCTCTAATAATTAGTGATGCTGAGCAGCTTTTCATGTGCTTCTTGGCCATCTGTATGTCTTCTTTGGAGAAATGTCTATTTAGGTCTTCTGCCCATTTTTGGATTGGGTTGTTTGTTTTTTTAATATTGAGCTGCGTGAGCTGTTAATATATTTTGGAGATTAATCCTTTGTCCATTGATTCATTTTGCAAATATTTTCTCCCATTCTGAGGGTTGTCTTTTTGTCTTGTTTATGGTTTCCTTTGCTGTGCAGAAGCTCTGAAGTTTCATTAGGTCTCATTTGTTTTTGTTTTTATTTCCATTACTCTAGGAGGTGGATCAAAAAGATCTTGCTGTGGTTTATGTCAAAGAGTGTTCTTCCTATGTTTTCCTCTAAGAATTTTACAGTGTCCTGCCTTACATTTACGTCTTGAATCCAATTTTGAGTTTATTTTTGTGTATGGTGTTAGGGAGTGTTCTAATTTCATTCTTTTATATGTAGCCGTCCAGTTTTCCCAGCACCACTTATTGAAGAGACTGTCTTTTCTCCATTGTATATCCTTGCCTCCTTTGCCATAGATGAGTTGACCATAGGGGCATGGGTTTATCTCTGGACTTTCTATCTTGTTGCATTTATCTATGTTCCTGTTTTTGTGCCAGGACCATATTGTCTTGATTACTGTAGCTTTGTAGTATAGTCTGAAGTCAGGGCATCTGATTCCTCCATCAGTTTTTTTCCCTCAAGACTGCTTTGGCTATTCGGGCTCTTTTGTGCCTCCATACAAATTTTAAGATTTTTTGTGTTAGTTCTGTAAAAAATGCCATTGGTAATTTGATAGGGATTGCACTGAATCTGTAGATTGCTTTGAGTAGTATACTCATTTTCACAATATTGATTCTTCCAATCCAAGAACATGGTATATCTCTCCATCTGTTGCTATCATCTTTAATTTCTTTCATCAGTGTCTTATAGTTTCCTGCATACAGGTCTTTTGTCTCCTAGGGTAGGTTTATTCCTAGGTATTTTATTCTTTTTGTTGCAATGGTATATGGGAGTGTTTCCTTAATTTCTCTTTCAGATTTTTCATCATCAGTGTATAGGAATGCAAGAGATTTCTGTGCATTAATTTTGTATCCTGCTACTTTACCAAATTCATTGATTAGCTCTAGTAGTTATCTGGTGGCATATTTAGGATTCTCTATGTATAGTATCATGTCATCTACAAACAGTGACACTTTTACTTCTTCTTTTCCAATTTGTATTCCTTTTATTTCTTTTTCTTCTCTGATTGCTGTGGCTAGGACTTCCAAAACTATGTTGAATAAGAGTGGTGAGAGTGGACATCCTTGTCTTGTTCCTGATCGTAGAGGAAATGCTTTCAGTTTTCACTACTGAGAATGATGTTTGCTGTGGGTGTGTCATATATGGCCTTTACTATGTTGAGGTACGTTCCCCCATTCCCACTTTCTGGAGGGTTTGTATCATAAATGGGTGTTGAATTTTGTCAAAAGTTTTTCTGCATCTATTGAGATGATCATATGGTTTTTATTCTTCAATTTGCTAATATGGTGTATCACATTGATTGATTTGCATATATTGAAGAATCCTTGCATCCCTGGGGTAAATCTCACTTTATCGTGGTATATGATCCTTTTAATGTGTTGTTGGATTGTGTTTGCTAGTATTTTGTTGAGGATTTTTGCATCTATATTCATCAGAGATATTGGTCTGTAATTTTCTTTTTTTGTAGTATCTTTGTCTGGTTTTGGTCTCAGGGTGATGGTGGCCTCATAGAATGAGTTTGAGAGTGTTCCTTCCTCTGCAATTTTTTAGAAGAGTTTGAGAAAGATAGGTGTTAGCTCTTCTCTAAATGTTTGATAAAATTCACCTGTGAAGCCATCTGGTCCTTGACTTTTGTTTGTTGGAAGATTTTTAATCACAGTTTCAATTTCATTACTTGTGATTGGTCTGTCCATATTTTCTATTTCTTCCTGGTTCATTCTTGTTCATTCATTCTTGTCCTTCTCTTGTGTTTCCCACTTAGAGAAGTTCCTTTAGCATTTGTTGTAGAGCTGGTTTGGTGGTGCTGAATTCTCTTAGCTTTCGCTTGTCTGTAAAGCCTTTGATTTCTTCATCAAATCTGAATGAGATCCTTGCCGGGTAGAGTAATCTTGGTTGTAGGTTCTTCCCTTTCATCACTTTAAGTATATCATGCCACTCCCTTCTGGCTTGCAGAATTTCTGCTGAGAAATCAGCTGTTAACCTTATGGGAGTTCCCTTGTATGTTATTTGTTGTTTTTCCCTAGCTGCTTTCAATAATTTTTCTTTGTCTTTAATTTTTGCCAATTTGATTCCTATGTGTCTCGGCATGTTTCTCCTTGGGTTTATCCTGTATGGGACTCTCTGCGCTTCCTGGACTTGGGTGGCTATTTCCTTTCCCATGTTAAGGAAGTTTTCGACTATAATCTCTTCAAAGATTTTCTCGGGTCCTTTCTCTCTCTCTTCTCCTTCTGGGACCCCTATAATGCAAATGTTGCTGCGTTTAATGTTGTCCCATAGGTCTCTTAGGCTGTCTTCATTTCTTTTCATTCTTTTTTTTTTATTCTGTTCCACAGCAGTGATTTCCATTATTCTGTCTTCCAGGTCACTTACCCGTTCTTCTGCCTCAGTTATTCTGCTATTGATTCCTTCTAGTGTAGTTTTCATTTCAGTTATTGTATTGTTCATCTCTGTTTGTTTTTTAATTCTTCTAGGTCTTTGTTAAACATTTCTTGCATCTTCTCGATCTCTGCCTCCATTCTTTTTCCGAGGTCCTGGATCATCTTCACTATCATTTTTCTGAATTCTTTTTCTGGAAGGTTGCCTATCTCCACTTCATTTAGTTGCTTTTCTGGGGTTTTATCTCATTCCTTCATGTGGTACATAGCCCTCTGCCTTTTCGTCTTGTCTATCTTTCTGTGAATGTGGTTTTTGTTCCACAGGCTGCAGGATTGTAGTTCTTCTTGCTTCTCAGTACTAAGGTTTTTTTTGTGTGTGTGTTTTTTAATATTTATAGCAAATACTAAGTGATATCAATCTTTTATGAATGATATCAAAATCTCACTCTGCAGTGCTGAGAACAGAAGGTATAGGACCTACTGCCTATGACTTGAACTGTGACTTCTGAGCAAGTGTGTGAGATTAACCTTTGACCTCCAGCTTGTACATGGGGCTGCGAGGATAGGAGTATGTCACCAAACACACTGGAAGCCAACTCTCAGACCAGTAGGGAAAGGAGTTTATTGACAGCAACTAATTAGAACATCTTATCCCTCATTCAGAATAAATAAACAATGATATTAAGTTCATTTATTAAAAATAGATTCACTACACTAGCAAGAATCTCTTGCTTACTTTTTATGCCAAACTCCTTCACTTGCTAAATAGAGATTATGTTAAATCCAGAGGCGAAGAAATGAAAAGCGTACATTTGGCCAGATTATCTCTGGTTTACAAAGTCAAAAAAGAAATGCTTAATCAGCACCTGTTATGGCTAGTTTCAGGCATGAATAACTGTCTGGAAGAAGGTAAGAAACAATACCAGAAACACCAACCATAAAGAAACAAGTTAATAAACTGGACTTCCCTAAAAACTTAAAACTTCAACTCTCCTAAACATAGTTAATAAAACAAAAAAAACGAATCACTGACTGGAAGAAAACATTTGGAAAGCATTTATGTGATAAAGGATTTGTACCCAGGATGTGCAAAGAACTATCTAAACTTAATAATAAAAACAAACATATAGATTTTTAAAAAGGCAAAAGATCTGTATACAGACACTTCATCAATGAAGATAAATGGATGATAAACAAACACATGCAAAATACTTAACATTGTTAGTCACCAGGGAAATGGAAACTAAAACCACAAGATAACACTACATACTTATTAGAATGGGTATCATACCAAGTATTAATGAGGATGTGGAGAGACCAGAACTCTCATACACTGTTGGTAGGAACCTAAAATGGCACAGGCGCTTTGGAAAACAGTCTTGGCAATCTCTTAAAAATTTATACATACAACTACCATATGAACCAGCCATTCCGTCCCTAGGTATTTACACAATATAAACGAAAACATATGTTCATACAAAGACATATATGAATATTCATAGAAGCTTTATTTATAATAACTCCAAACTAAAACAAACAAAACCCCCAAATGTCCATCAACAGGTAAACAACTGTTGTATATCTATACAATGAAATACCATTCAGCAATAAAAATGCATGAGTAATAATATACAGCAACATGGATACATCTTAGTTATGCTAAGTATAAGAAGCCAGGAAATAGAGTATATAGTGCATGATTCTCTTAATATAAAATTCTAGGAAATATAAACTAATGTATAATGGCAGAAGGCAAATCAGTGGTTGCCTGGGGATGGGGGCAAGGGAAGCAGTGTGTGTGTGTGTGTGTGTGTGTGTGTGTGTGTGTGTGTGTGTGTGTGTGTGTGTGTGTGTGTTGGGGGGTGGAGGAGGGTGGTGGGCAGGAGACAAAGATTAAAAAGGGGAATGAAGAAAATTTTAGGGGTGATGGGTATGCTCCTTATCTGGATGGTGGTGATGGTTCCATGGAAGTATATATATGTCAAAACTTATCAGTATAGGGCTTCCCTGGTGGCGCAGTGGTTGAGTCTGCCTGTCAATGCAGTGGACATGGGTTTGTGCCCCGGTCCAGGAAGATCCCACACGCCGCAGAGCGGCTGGGCCCATGAGCCATGGCTGCTGAGCCTACGCATCTGGAGCCTGTGCTCTGCAACGGGAGAGGCCACAGCAGTGAGAGGCCCGTATACCGCAAAAAAACAAAAAAAAAACAAAAAGAACTTATCAGTATATAAACTTTAAATATGAGCAATTTGGGTATGTCAATTAATCCTCAATAAAGCTTTTTTAAAAAAATAATCAAAAAGATAAGATTTATACATTTGGGAAATAAAAAGAATGTATCCTCTAAGATGGTCCTAATGATCCTTGCCTCTTGGTATTTATGCCCATGTATAATCTTTCCTTGAATATGAAATTTAATGATTTGTTGCTAGGGAATGGAATGAGGCAGAGGTGATGGGATGTCATTTCCAAGATTAAGATACAAAAAACCCTGTGGCTTCTGTCTTGGACTCTCCACACACATTTCCTCTGAGGAAAGGCAGCTGCCACATTGTGAGCTGTCCTATGGAGAAGCCCATGATATAAGGAACAAGGGAGGCAGCTGGCTAAAAGCTATCAAGGAATTAAGGCCATCAGTCCAATAGCCTTCCAGGAACTGAAGACCTCAGCCCCATAGCCTGTAGGGAACTAAATTCAATAACCATTAAGATTGAGTTCAGAAGTAAATCTTCTCCCAGATGAGCCTTCTGATGAGAATGCAGCCCTGGCCAACAGTTTGACTACAGCCTCATGTGAGACTCTGAGCCTAACTAAACTACAGCCTCATGTGAGACTTTGAGCCTAACTAAACCTGATCCACAGAAACTGTGAGATACGAATGTTTGTTTCTTTAAGCCATGAAGTTTTGGGGTATGCAGTTCTGTTCCAGCAGTAGATAACTAATACAAGATCTAAGTCACATTTATATAAAAAAGTTTTCAAAGCAAATTTAGCCATTTTGGATATATACTCTTAGAATACAAAGAGAGTATTTGACTAAAACTACATTAAACAGGGGCTTAATTTTCTTATGCAATTTGAAGTCCAGAGGTAAGGCAGTCTAAGGCTAGTGCAGTGTGTCAAAATGCCACCAGAGACCCAAACTTTTTAATCCAGGCCCAGCCATTCTTAGGGAATGTCTTCATCCTAACACTTATTACCTTAGGGTCACAATATGATCTCATGTCCATCTCACAGATAAGAAGAAGGGGTTTTGCCTTTATCAGGAAACTGAACATTTTCTCAGAAACCTCAAGCTAGTCTTCCACTTACATCTCATTCATCAAAAGTGTTTCCCACTGCCATTCTTAGATGCAAGGGAATCTGGGAAGATAAACATTTTTTAGCAAGACACACTGCTCCCTCAGCATAGTAAATGTTTTGTTAGTAATGAAGAAGGGGGCAATGTTTATTAGACAGGCAACCAGCAGTATTTGCCAAAGTCATACATTTTATTTATGGTAAAACCAAAAATATTGCAGGAGTTTATAGAAGGGCAAGAACACAGTAAGCTATGGGAGCTTGAGAAGGTTTCTGAGGGGAGGTGTTTAGAACTGGCTAGGTAGAAAGGAAAGACGAGGGAAGTCTCAAGGGGGATAAAAGCAAGAACAAAAAGTCATGAAGACCGGAAAATGTAACAAGGCCTAAAAATAAATTACCCTGTATAAAGTTTTTAATTGCATAACTAAGTTTAAAAAAAAATCCTGAGTGATGAATATGCATGTTGTTTCCTAGCAAGGAAACAAAATGCATCATCACAGATATGCAACAAGCTCCTACTGTATAGCACAGGGAACTATATTCAATATCTTATAATAAACTGTAATGGAAAAGAATCTGAAAAAGATTACACACACACACACAAACACACATATAACTGATTCACTTGGCTGTACACCTGAAACTAACACAACATTATAAATCAACGATACTCGAATAATAATTTTAAAAATGCAGCATCGTGTTTAAGAGATGAGACATGGGCAAAGGACCTGAATGGGCATTTCTCTAAGAAAGATATACAAATGGCCAGTAAACATATGAAAAGATGCTCATGATTAGTCATAGGGGAAATGAAAGTCATAACCATAATGAGATACCACTTCAAACCCACTAGGATGGCTGGAATCAGAAAGTCAGGTAACAACAAGTTTTGGTGAGGATGTGATGAAACTGGAAGCCTCATACACTACTGGTGGGAATGCAAAATGGTGCAGCAACTTTAGAAAACAGTCTGGAAGTTCTTCAATCAATGAAATATAATGTTATCATGACCCAGAAATTCCCAAGAGAAATAAAAACATATGTCCACATAAAAACTTGTACATGAAATTTTATAGCAGCATTATTCATAACAGTCAAAAGGTGGAAATAACATAAATGGCCATCAACTGATGAGGAGACAAACAAAATGTGGTATATCCAAATAATGGAATATTATTTGGCCGTAAAAAGGAATGAAATACGGATACATATTACAGCATGTATTAACCATGAAAACATTATGCTAAATGAAAGAAGCAAGTCAAGAAAGACACATATATGTGATTCCATTCATATGAAATATCCAGAACAAGGAAATCTACAGACACAGAAAGTAAATTAGTGGTTGCCTAGGGCTGAGGGGGTGTAGGTGGGCTGCTATGACCTTGGTTCAAACCACCATTACTTCATAGCTGGATGATTCCAAGAACTTAACTACCTGGTTTCCTGCTTCCATTCTTTGTTCGCTAATGGATTCCAAATGCCTAGAACAGTATCTGGCACACCGAGGAAAGTAAGTATCCAATAAATCTGTTGTTATTTTGACTTCAAATCCTGTGTTCTTTTTCACTTGATTTATTTTGTGGGTATGTATCTATCATGGGAGGATCCAAACCCCCTTCCTACTTTGGCGAATTGCAGGCACCAAAAGGAGGCAGCTACCTCCCACCATAGAAACTAGAAACCCCAATTATTTACTTCCCCAGTTCCCCTGATAACTAGAGTGTGGGCACATGGTCGAGGCTTGGCCAGTCTCATGTAACTCCAGAATTGTGAGCTGGTACAGAAGTTTCTTGGCGGTTTTTTGTTTGTTTGTTTTATTTTGGTGGCAGCAACATCTGGTTCTTCAGCCAGGAGTGCCAGTGGAGTAATCTTCTGAGGTCAGCAATGTCAATAGAGTTCGGTGCAGTGTTTGAGGCACCAGTATCCTCACCAGAAAGGCTTCATGGTGTGTTCTGGCTGTGGTCTGGCTGTGTATCCTCCCTCAGTTCCTGCCTACTTTTAGAACTGTGTGTCCACCCTTCCCCATGATTCTGGAAGTCTATCTTATATCTTTCAATAAATTTCTTTTCTGCTAATGTCAGCCAGAGTTAGTTTGTGTTGCTTGTAATTAAGAACACTGACTGAAAGAAGGCTCCCCATAAAGTTGAACCTTCTTAAACCCAGGAGCATCATTTTAAAAAGTGGTGTTTCAGGAGGATTTTCCTGTGAAGAAACACAATCTCACATAACCTCTAAACAGAGAGAAATTAATTTACTTTACTATTGTTGTTTAACTTTTCCTGTTCTTGTTATCTTCCAGAAAAATCGGGATTCTTTCTCCCTTCACCCCAAAACAAGTCCACAGCCCCTTTCCCTAAAGTTTCATTCTTTGCCTATATAGTAGTCCCCTCATATCTGTGGTTTCATATTCCATGGTTTCAGTTACCTGTGGTCAATCACAGTCTGAGAATATTAGATGGAAAATTCCAGAAATAAACAATTCATAAGTTTTAAATTGCATGCCATTCTGAGCAGCATGATGAAACGTTGCACCTTCCTGCTTCATACCACATGGGACGTGAGTCATCCCTTTGTCCAGTGTATCCTGCCCATTAGTCACTTAGTAGCCATCTTGTTTATGGGGTTATTGTCATGGTACCACAATGCATGTTAAAAATTTAACGGAAGCCACTAAATGAAAAGAGGATTAAGTAAAACAAATTTCTTTCTTACAAAGCAAATCTATTATTTTAAATTGTGGTGGTGGTGGGACTTCCCTGGTGGTCCAGCGGTTAAGACTCCACGCTCCCAATGCAAGGGGCCTGGGTTCAATCCCTAGTCAGGGAACTAGATCCCACATGCCGTAACTAAAGATTCCTCATGCTGCAACTAAGACCTGACGCAGCCAAATAAATATTTTAAAAAAAAAGATTGTGGTGGTGTACCTGAGATTCCAGAACTTCCAGCTTACGTTTCCTGGCGTGAAGAGCTTTACTTGGAAAAGCCCAATAATAATTAGATGTTCCAATTCTCTCACAGTCAACCATACCGTCATCAACCAAGCTTTGAAGGACTTCTTTTACTGACATAGCAGCTAGGAGAGATAATTTTTTAAAGACTTCATATTAAGACACATCATAAATCAAATTAAAAGGTCAATAACTGGGGAAACACTTGCAATAAATATTATAGATTGAGTCAATAAGTTAATAAATAAGGAGCTTTTAAAAATAATAACAAAAGAAGACAAATACTCCAACAGAAAAATAAAATAGATCAATGGGCATCTATAAAATATGTATGGTCAGGGACTTCCCTGGTGGTCCAGTGGTAAAGAATCCGCCTTCCAATGCAGGGGGGACGCGGGTTCAATCCCTGGTTGGGGAACTAAGATCCCACATGCCGGGGGCAACTAAGCCCGTGCCACAACTACTGAGTTCGCGTGCCTCAACTAGAGAGCCTGCGTGCCGCAAACTAGAGCCCATGCGCCCTGAAGCCCACGCGCCACAACTAGAGAGAGAAAACCTGCACGCCACACTAGAGAGAAGCCCATGCACCACAACGAAGAGCCCACATGCTGCAACTAAGACCCGACACAGCCAAAAAAATAAATAAATATTTTTTAAAATGTACGATATTTGTAATAATATCGTCAATAAACAAGAAAAATGTTCAAACCCACTAATAATTGAAGAAATGCAAAATAAAGCATGAGATACGATCTCTCGACTACCAAATTTAAAACACTAAAACTTGTAATAAAGGATTCAGGGAAATGGGTACTCTCAACATGGGTGGAAAAATGCAGCAATATGTACCTAAAACCTTAGGTTTATGCATATCTCTTATGCAAAAATTTCACTTTTATAAATTCAGCTAAAGAAAATAATGATGGATATGTATAAGGATGCTTGTCAAAGCACTGTTTTCAATAGCAAAACCCTGGAAATCAGTACAATAACGGGACTCAAAAGTACTTTTTTTGTAATGATATACAATGCATTCATTAAATTTACATTATAAATATTTAATGGCCTGGGTATATATACATCCAAAATGTATTATATAGAAAAGTAAGTTAAAAGACAGTATGCACTTATGTGACAGTAGTTATCTTGAATTAAGGTTAAGAGGCAATTTTTATTTCCTTCCTCTTGCTTATTTTTCATATTTTTTTCCAACAATGAACATGTATTACCTTTCTTGCTAAGGAAACTAAAACAAAACTACTATATAAAATTAAACAATAAATAAATAAATATATTGGATGTTATGGTTAGGTGTAAGATTAAAAATCAGAAAAGAGTTTTTAAAATAGCATGTAAAAATACAAAGTCATATTTCACAAATGTCTGAAATTATAAACCATTCTTACTTTCTATCAAATAAAACTGTACCAAGAAATTATCCATATTTTAAAGTCCATTTTAATTTTTCCTAGAGCAGATCCCCCAATTTAATAAAATCTATTAAATATTTAAAGATTTAATAAATAAAAAAATAAAGTCTATACCAAATGCAAAACATTCAACCTCATGTATAAAGAAGTACAAACTGAAATGAAATGTCAAAGAATTCTAAAAATGAAAATAGTTCTGAGAAACGAATTTGGGTATAATAGCCTTTCCTGAAGGCGATTTGAGAACACACATAAAAAGCCTAAAACTAGACAAGTCTCTTTTTCTATTCTATTTCTGGGGACATTTCTTAATGAAGTAATATGAGATTTGGAAAAAAGTTTACAGCAGGGGGAGAGGAAGGGGTGAATAGGTGGAGAAGCGCAGAGGATTCTTGGGGCAGTGAAAATATGGTGTGTGATACCATAATGACACCGTAATGATGGATCCGTGTCATTACACATTTTTGTCCAAACCCATAGAATGTACAACACTAAGAGTGAATACTAGTGTAAATTATGGACTTAGTGTGATTATGATGTGTCCATGCAGGTTTGTCAACTGTAACAAATGTACGATGGTAAATGATTTTGATAATAGGGGAAGTTATGCATGTGTGGGGGCAGGAAGTATAGGAGAAATACTGTGCCTTCCTCTCAATTTTGCTGTGAACCTAAAAATACTCTAAAAAATAAGTCTTAGAAAAAATTTATGGATGGCATGTTAATTACACATTAATTTTAGCAGCAAAATTTGGTACCAACCTAGATGGTCAACAATAGCTAATGGGCTAAGCAAATTACGGCACAGTGGGTGGCCACAGGATGAAACATTAGGAGATGCAGATGTTGTAAATCATTTTTTTTAAAGCAAATGACATAGGAAAGTGTAGATGATATGATGGTATATGGAAAAATACACGAACACAAAACTATATATGCAGCATGGTTCCCTCTCAGAGAAATGGACAGATACATACAAACACAGATAAACAGAACCTAAGAATAAGATATCAAAATACACCAAAATGTTAACAATGGTGATCTCAGAATAGAGGGATTATGAACAACTTTTATTTTTATTATATTCTTTACAATTTCCAAATCTGTTAAAATAACATGTATAGCTTATATAATCAGAAATTAAGGTTTAAAAATATATATATCATATGTAGTGACCCCTCAAAAGATAACCTCCAGAACCTGTGAATGTGACCTTATTTTGGAAAAGGTTCTATAGAGAGGTAATTAAGGACCTCATGATAAAATCATCCTGGATTTAGGGTGGGTCCCAAATCCAATGACACGTGTCCTTATAAGACACAGAAGAGGAGAAAAAAAAAAATGGGGAAGGCCATGTGAAGGCAGAGGCAGAGATTAGAATGATGTGTCTATAAGCCAAGCACTGTGGGCAGCCACGAGAAGCTAGGAGATGCATAACATGGATTCTCCCTCAGAGCTTCCAGAAGGAACCAACCCTGCCAACACCTTGATTTTAGACTTCTGGCCTCCAGACTATGAGAAAATAAATTTCTACTGTGTTAAGTAGAAATTAAGTTTATGGTAATTTGTTACAGCAGCCGTAGAAAACTAATACACTATGTAAATCACATTTAACAAATACCAGAACATACATGAAGAAGTTTTTACTTCTTCTGAAGTAAATTATACCCATAAATAAATAAATGTGTATAATTGTGTGTATGTATACATATGTGTGTGCGCACACAGGCATGCATGCATATTCCACTGTAGTTTCCCTAGAGCAGATACTTCAAACACAAGAATCATGGTCATGGCCCAGAAACATTATATTGGGACTTTTATAAACATTCTTCATCTCTAGAAATTTATGTTTCCATGAAGTGAAAGACTGTTGCAGGAAATATGATGGGTATTTACCAAAACATTCTGGCACATTTTTTGATACTTACTAATGCCTTTTTCTTTGGGAGCAATCTTCTCCATGTCTTTTAACTGAAATACATCTTTCTGTTCAAAAGAGTTGAAAGATGAAAAACATGCATTTATTTTCTACTATATATTTACATTTACCATAATTATGTTTATAAAATATTGTACTAAAAAACTATGACTGGAAGTGAATAGTGCAATAGAATCGAGAATTTTAGAGCTAGAAGAAACTGTAATTATCTTGTTCAATACCTTCAACAGAACCTAAAATGGACAGATTTTGCATGAACATACAATTCTTTAAAGTAACTGGAGGGCAGAATGCAAAGAACATCTTCCTAATGAAGTATAAAATCTAGTTATGATGAATCATTTGTTAACATGAGATAATCAGCTTCTCTGACACTTTGATTTGAAGAAAACACAAATAGTGCTTTGCTTAGCATATACCATACATCACAGATTAGCAGTTCTAACTAAAAGCAAAACAGACAGCTGTCAAGATTTATTTACATTTAAGGTTTCATGGAAGAGCCACACCTAAGTAAGAAAAACATACAATTTATGGCTATCAATCATTCACCCATACATGCTGCATGTCCACCACATGCAAAGCAAAACATTATGGGAAGATATACACAGAGAATATTTAATCTTATGGCTGGAAAAAAAAATCTATGCAGAATACTCATTTCTTCTTGTAATAAGCTGTGGTTGAACTGGTAAAAAGAACTTGGATAATAAAAGTGAAATATTTGAAAAGACTGAAGTATTCAGTAATTAGAACAGAATTATTGTGATTAGTGTTATGGAAATCTGGGATCTATTTCTTCCAACATAAACTTGAAAAGGTAACTTCAATAGGATGGAAATTAGACATCATAAAAATTTAAAACTTCTGCTCATCCAAGTGCACTGTTAAGAAACTGAAAAGACTGACTAGACAATATTCACAAAACATACCAGACAAAAGACCAGTAGCCCAGATATACAACTGCAAAAAAGATGAACTGATAGATGGATAAAGGAATGGAGAGATGAATATATATATATATATGATAAAGCAAGTAGAGTATAAAATGTTAACGGCAGAATCTAAGCTGGGCATATAGGTATTCACAGTGAAGTTCTTTCATCTTTAATAATAAAATGTTGAAAAAAGTAACTTCATCTCAGTACACTTAAGATTTAGTAAATTAAGGAAAATACTAAGTCATTGGTCCTAGAATGTGAAATAAATTTTTGCACATCTGGGAATAAACTGTTAAAAGAGAATTCTGTAGGGTCTCAGAGAACATGTAGTAAATTACTAACTTCAGGCCTCTAATGCGTTAAAAAAAACCCAATTAATCAAACCTATTCGCAAATACCTTAGGAAAAAGAACATGAACTCATTGAGACATCTGCCTAGATGTAGTTATCAAGGAAAAGCCCCAGACATACTGGCTGCCCCAGTGGGGTTGCTATGTAAATAAATGGGCTTGCAAAGAACTAGACTCAGAACTAAAGTGTGGTCATTTAAATGGACAGAGAAAATGGTCTCAAGTAAATATTGATTCTCCCCTACATTAAACAGAGATAATAAAGGAGAGACGAACACAATGGTTCTAGCTCTCAACAATAAAAAACTATGTGTAAAGATACCATGGAAGACACACAGTTATAAAGTTAGATAACTTTTAATTAAGCACTTATGACCTGAGCATTATAATGTTTTACACAGATTATTTCATTCAATCCTCATACCAACTTTGTGAACTAGGTACAATTATTATTAGCCTTTTTAATAGATGAAGAAACTGAGACTTAGGTCAAGTAACTTGCTTAACGTCACAAAGCTATCAGGTAAAACAGACTTCAGGTACAAGTTCTCTACCTTTGAGCTGTACTGTGGCCATGTCCTTCCTAAGTGTAACAGGCAAAGAATTAGTAACTTCAAATAAATCTATGTATGTATTCATATGAATTGATATGTATAGGAATATACGAACTGAAATCAATTAATACAATTAATTCCTATCTTTACCTAAAAACTCATTGACTCCTGAACTTCTTTAACTTCTAATACTCATTATAGTCACGGTACCTTAGTCATTAGTGTCTTAATGTCATTGAGAGCAGTGTTGAAAAAATTTTAATCAAAAACAGCCAACAATATCATAAAGAACAAATTAACTCCCCTCACCACTCTCCCCAGCTTTCCACTGCCTGCTAGGAATTAAATCTACTTTTCTTGCTCTAAGACCATAGGAAAAATATTTCAACTCAGCAGAATAAGTAGTCATAATCTTTACCTACAAACATAATCAATTTATCGTCCTAATCATATCATCATTATTAATATGATACTCTGTTCTGCATTGCCAATGACTTTTAGTAAGTCATTGTATGTAAGACTAGTAAGATTTCGCTTAAAGGGCAAACAGTTTAAAAAAAAAGTGCCCACAACACTTCACTTGTTTCACTGAGAATCTGCATTATCAAAATGAAAATGTCAAGTATTATCATTACTTATTAAGTTTACATTCTATTTTGCCGTTTCCCCCACCTTCTTCATATTGGTATTTGTAAATAATGAAAATAGCCAGTAGGTTGGGGCCAAACCAGACTTTGAAGGTTCTGTCAAGAGGTAAGACGTAAGAAATTAATATTTTTGTAGGTCAAAAGTTTGGATTTTAACCTGGAAGCAAGAAAAGCCATTGTACAGAACACAGGCTCTAGAGCCAGGTGACTGGGTTTGAATCCTGGTTCTGCCACTTAGGAGCAGAAACTTCAAACATATTTCCTGTTAGTGGCAGGCACGAATAACTGGAATAAATTAAGGAGGCTATGTACCATCACATGTGTGTTATACCATATGCAGGCTTATAAATGTAAAGAGGCTGTATTTAGCACTATCTCTATAATCAGATGATCCCCCCTGGGCTTTTATCCTACTACTATCACTTCTTGTTTTGAGATCCAGGGCTGGTATCTTAGGCTGTGTCTCAGATGTCCAGATGTGTAGAATGAGGATCTCAGAGGGTTAAAAAGGATAAGATCAGATAACTACACCAAGTGCTTAGAATAGTGAATGGCACCTAGGAAGCACTCAGTAGATGTGAGCTATTATCATTATTATTTTCAGGTAAAAGGGGACACCATCAAATATATGCTTCAGAAAGTTAATTATGGTGCCAGAGTATAGGGCAGTCTGGATAGAAGAGACTCTACAAACCCTGGGATAGGATTCTTTCATGCTCCACAGCTCACAGGAACCACAAGTGTTTGTAGAATTTTATTCATTCTTTAGGAAATTGGTCACTATTGATTTCTAATAAAAAAAGGTACAGTTAACACTGGATGACATAAACTTAAGGAGAAAATTACACAAAATACTAAAAATCTTAAGGAAAATGACTTACCGTCTCAAAAAATATTTCCATCATGCGGGCTCTCTTTTCCTCTGCACTTAGTCCTTTTTTCTTCGACTAAAGCACAAAAGTTAAAAAGTAAACAGTGCAATTAAAAAACAAAACAAAACAATGCTTTTTAAGACAACTTGGTTCAAAACATTATCAGAAATAATGCATGGTCTCATCTGAGACCAAGAGGCTTAATAACTCTCAGAGTGAGGCCTCAAGATGGATTTTAACAACTCTACTACTTTATGCCAAGCCTTGTGGTAGGTGCTGCCAGTATAATAATAAGAACTGTGACTGAGACAGTGCCTGGCATTTTGTAGAAATTCAGTGTTTATCAAATGATCCAATAAGTCACTGTATTTACCTTCAAAAGAATCTCTCAAGGAAAATAAATAGACATAACTACTTATAGTTAATGAACAGGTACATGTACAAATTGCTACCCAGGAAAGAATAAATTAATTCCACCCTGGAAAGGGAGGAGGGTTAGCTAGGAAGGCTAGAGATGAACAAGATTTTGGCAAGTTGAGAAATGGTGAGAAGGGTGTCCTGGACAGATCACACACAGGCACAGTGTTACAGAAGTACATGGAATGCTCCAGAAAGACAAACACTCAGGGATGATTATTATACAAGTGGAGTATGTAGATGGAGTGGCAGATGAGACAAGAAAGGTTGTCTGGGGCCAGATTATGGAAGGCTGACTGTCCAGCCAAAGAGAGCAGACTTTACTTCAGGCCACGAGGAGCTACTGAGCAATTTCTAAAGCAGGGAGTGACAAGATAAGAGTTAGGTGGCATTGTGGAGGGAAGGCTGGAGGAAGGAAAACCATGTCCAAGTAGAAAATGAAAGCCTACTTCAGGTTATTATTATCCTGTCACTACCCTTTAGCTAACTTGAAATTAAGATAATTAAGATGTAACTGAGGGACTTACCCGGTGGTCCAGTGGTAAAGAATCTGCCTCCCAATGCCAGGGATGCAGGTTCAATCCCTGGTCAGGGAACTAAGATCCCACATGCCGCGGGACAACTAAGCCCACGCATGACAACTACTGAGCTCGCGTGCCTCAACGAGAGAGACTGCATGCCGCAAACTACAGAGCCCACGTGCTCTGGAGCCTGCGTGCCACAACTAGAGAGAGAAAACCTGCAGGCCACAATGAAGAGCCCATGCACTGCAATGAAAAACATCTCACATGCCACAACAAAGACCCAACGCAGCCAAAAAAATAAAGAAAATAAACAATAAAATTAAATAAATAAATATTTTTTAAAAGATGTAACTGAAATGTATTTTAATAATAAATTTTACCATATATTTTATATAGGGTATATACCTAAAGCTAAAGTCTGAATTTTCAAAACGCCAAATTTCCTCAAAGCAAATATTCACAGAAAATAACAAAAGAGAACGCGAACCATAATCTCTAGTACTCTCATGGAGGATTCCACACTAATGTTTCTGAAGTAATCTGCATCTTTCTTAAAAATTGCATGGGATTATAGAGGAACATAAATTGTTTAGTAAGAACTTTAAAATACTTTATACCACATAAAAAGCAGACATAAATAAACCAACAATAATAAACCTATCCAACTATAAACTCCATCAGAAACGAGAGCCTACACTAGACAAGGAAAGGAATTTGGAATTGCCATTCTGAATGCATTCCAGAGTACATGGTCTAGAAACCCATTAACCCCTTTTCACAGCAAATTATCCAGTGTTCCTTGATGAGTTGCACAGGTAAAATAAGTAGCCTCAAAGTTTATCTTTTTCTCTTTTCCCTCTGTCCACAATTTTAAATACTGCAGTTCCCCAGGGTTCTTTCTCTACTGATCCCCTCTCCCCTCACACCTTTTCTTTGATCTCACCTGCTTTCATGGTTTTAACAAACACCTGTGCTGAGAACTCAAATCTTTACATCATTGGATTAAGTGGGCGCCTGAGCTCCAATCTCACGTACCTACCTGTCTGCTGAATAAATGTCAAACTCAGGAGGTCTAAACTGACCTCTCCTCTCCCACATCTACTCCCCAAACCTGCTGTTCTGGATCTTGAGTTCAGTTAGATTCCACCTTGTTACCCGAGCCAGAGGCCTGGCAGTCACCCTAGGTTCCTTCATCTCTCTTACTCCATATCCAACCAATCACCAAGTTCTGCCAATTTCAGGGCTTAACTGTTTCTCAAATCGATCCTGTCTGCTCCATCCCTACTACCTCTACCTTAGTAGAGGCCTTCATTATCTGTTCCCTACTACATACCTGCAGTCTGCTAACCATACTTTGTCCCACCCTCCAGCCACATTCCACGCTGCCAAAAAGCAAACCTCTCCTTTGCCATGCCTACCCATGCCTCTCCCTTGCTTAAAACTCTTCAGTGGCTCTCAACCATCCAGAAGTATCCAATCACCCTAGAATGACATACAAGGCCTTCTGTCACCTGACCCCAACCTACCTCTCACAGGTACCACTCCCCACCTCAAATTTACCATAACAACATGAAGAACTAAGCAATTTAAGCTGTAATACAAAAACTACTTGTAATTCTCCACTTGCAGCATGCTCTTTCCCATTTCTGTGCCTTTTTAAAAATGTTGTTCTATCTAAAACACCTTCCTCTCATGCAAATCAAAACCGCAGTGAGGACTTCTCTGGTGACCCAGTGGTTAAGAATCCGCCTGCCAATGCAGGAGACACGGGTTCAAGCCCTGGTCCGGGAAGATCCCACATGCTGCAGAGCAACTAAGCCTGTGCGCCACAACTACTGAGCCTGCGCTCTACAGCCCATGAGCCACAACTACTGAGCCCGCACTCCACAACTACTGAGCCCTCGAGCTGCAACTAATGAAGCCCGCACGCCTAGAGCCCGTGCTCTGCAACAAGAGAAGCCACCACAATGAGAAGCCCGCGCACCGCAATGAAGAGTAGCCCCTGCTTGCTGCAACTAGAGAAAGCCCACATGCAGCAACAGAGACCCAACGCAGCCAAAAAACAAAAAAAAAACCCAAAAACAAACAAAAAAAATGAAACAAACAAATAAAAAAAACACAGTGAGATATCACCTCACACCTGTCAGAATGGCCATCATCAAAAAGACCACAAATAACAAACTGGTGACAATGTGGAGAAAAGGGAACCCTCGTACACTTCGGTGGGAATGTAAATTGGTGCAGCCACTGTGGGAAACAATGTGGAGCTTTCCCAAAAAACTAAAAATAGAACCACCATATAACCCAGCAATTCCACTCCTTTATGTATATATCCCAAAGAAACAAAAACACTAATTCAAAAAGATACATGCACCCCAGTGTTCATAGTAGCATTATTTACATTTGCCAAGATATGGTAGCAACCTAAGTGTCCATCAACAGATGAATGGATAAAGAAAATGTGGTATATGTATAATACACATATACATATGTACTTATATACATATGTACATACACACACACACACACACAATGGATTTTTATGACTCAGTCATAAAAAAGCGGCAACATGGATGGACTTGGAGGGCTAAGTGAAATAAGTCAGAGAAAGACAAACACTGTATGATATCACTTATATGTGGAATCCAAAAAATACAACAAACTAGTAATAAAACAAAAAGGAGCAAACTCACAGATATAGAGAACAAACTAGTGGTTATCAGTGGGGAGAAGGATGGGGGAGGGGCAAAATAGGGGTGGGGAGAGAAAAGCGTTATTATGGGATTATATGAAATCATATGTGTGAAACTTGAAAACTGTAAAGTACTATAGAATTTAAAGACTTTCATTCAATAAAACAAAGCAAAACAAAACAAAAAGAGTTCTTCAGAACATGAACTGCCTTTGCCTTCCCAGAGGTTAGTGCCAGGTTAGAAGAGCAGTTGTAAAGACCAGCCCTCAATTTCAGGACCATGTATCTAAAATTTGAGGCCATTCAGACTCTCAAATCCCACAACACCTCTCTGCACTCCCATAAATACATTTCAGGGTGAACTGATAATAAGGAAGCCTGTGATAACCATATATTGCCTTACTTGGAGAGATAAACCAAAGGAATCTCAGTTCCATGAAACCATACACTATGAAGACACGTTCACTAAACCTAGGGTAGAGAGTTCAGTATTACGTTATTAGCCTCCCTTCACACTGGCTTCTGCAGTATCTGAATAAAGCAAGATATCCACACTCAGAAGGCCCATTCAGCTATTTCTCTAGCACACTTGGTCTCAAACTGCCATATACAGAGATTAGAATCATCTCAGGAGCTTTTAAAACTACTGATGCCCAGGCACATCCCATAAGAAATGAATCAGAATCTCTGAAATGGGGCCCCTTGGCCTCATATTTTTAAAATCTTGAGGTGCTTTAATTGTGCCCCAGGATTGAAAACACTGTTTCTCTCAGCCCAGAATCTGAAGGTTAAGTTAGGGGCACTGTGGGGCAATGAGAATCCCCTTAGGACTTTAGTTTGTGGCTGCATCAGTGGAAAATAGAGCCAAAGCTTTAGAAAAGGCTCCTAATATTTTGTTATTATAAACGGCTCCCTGAGAGACCCTGGACTCCGCAAGAATCTGCCACGCAGAGGCAGGCAATGAGGAGAATCTAATGTCCTGAGGGCACACTGTTTTAGGAAAGCTCTTATCACTCAGCTCAACAGCTTATTAAAGTCACTCAAGAAATATGGATGGAATCAGGAAGAAACAGAAAATATGAACAGACCAATCACAAGCACTGAAATTGAAACTGTGAATAAAAGTCTTCCAACAAACAAAAGCCCAGGACCAGATGGCTTCACAGGCGAATTCTTTCAAACGTTTAGAGAAGAGCTAACACCTATCCTTCTCAAACTCTTCCAGAATATAGCAGAAGGAGGAACACTCCCAAACTCATTCTACAAGGCCACCATCACCCTGATACCAAAACCAGACAAGGATGTCACAAAGAAAGAAAACTACAGGCCAACATCACTGATGAATATAGATGCAAAAATCTTCAACAAATACTAGCAAACAGAATCCAACAGCACATTAAAAGGATCATACACCATGATCAAGTGGGGTTTATTCCAGGAATGCAAGGATTCTTCAATATACACAAATCAATCAATGTGATACACCATATTAACAAGTTGAAGGAGAAAAACCATATGGTAATCTCAATAGATGCAGAGAAAGCTTTTGACAAAATTCAACACCCATTTATGATAAAAACCCTGCAGAAAGTAGGCATAGAGGGAACTTTCCTCAACATAATAAAGGCCATATATGACAAACCCACAGCCAACATCGTCCTCAATGGTGAAAAACTGAAAGCATTTCCACTAAGATGAGGAACAAGACAAGGTTGCCCACTCTCACCATTCTTATTCAACATAGTTTTGGAAGTTTTAGCCACAGCAATCAGAGAAGAAAAGGAAATAAAAGGAATACAAATCGGAAAAGAAAAAGTAAAGCTGTCACTGTTTGCAGATGACATGATACTATATATAGAGAATCCTAAAGATGCTACCAGAGAACTACTAGAGCTAATCAATGAATTTGCTAAAGTAGCAGGATACAAAATTAATGCACAGAAATCTCTGGCATTCCTATACACTAATGATGAAAAATCTGAAAGTGAAATCAAGAAAACACTCCCATTTACCACTGCAACAAAAAGAATAAAATGTCTAGGAATAAACCTACCTAAGGAGACAAAAGACCTGTATGCAGAAAATTATAAGACACTGATGAAAGAAATTAAAGATGATACAAATAGATGGAGAGATATACCATGTTCTTGGATTGGAAGAATCAACATTGTGAAAATGACTCTACTACCCAAAGCAATCTACAGATTCAATGCAATCCCTATCAAACTCCCACTGGCATTTTTCACAGTACTAGAACAAAAAATTTCACAATTTGTATGGAAACACAAAAGACCCCGAATAGCCAAAGCAATCTTGAGAACGAAAAACGGAGCTGGAGGAATCAGGCTCCCTGACTTCAGACTATACTAAAAAGCTACAGTAATCAAGACAGTATGGTACTGGCACAAAAACAGAAAGATAGATCAATGGAACAGGATAGAAAGCCCAGAGATAAACCCACGCACATATGGTCACCTTATCTTTGATAAAGGAGGCAGGAATGTACAGTGGAGAAAGGACAGCCTCTTCAACAAGTGGTGCTGGGAAAACTGGACAGGTACATGTAAAAGTATGAGATTAGATCACTCCCTAACATCATACACAAAAATAAGCTCAAAATGGATTAAAGACCTAAATGTAAGGCCAGAAACTATCAAACTCTTAGAGGAAAACATAGGCAGAACACTATGACATAAATCACAGCAAGATCCTTTTTGACCCACCTCCTAGAGAAATGGAAATAAAAACAAAAATAAACAAATGGGACCTAATGAAACTTCAAAGCTTTTGCACAGCAAAGGAAACCATAAACAAGACCAAAAGACAACCCTCAGAATGGGAGAAAATATTTTCAAATGAAGCAACTGACAAGCGATTAATCTTCAAAATTTACAAACAGCTCATGCAGCTCAATCACAAAATAACAAACAACCCAATCCAAAAATGGGCAGAAGACCTAAATAGACATTTCTCCAAAGAGGATATACAGAGTGCCAACAAACACATGAAAGAATGCTCAACATCATTAATCATTAGAGAAATGCAAATCAAAACTACAATGAGATATCATCTCACACCGGTCAGAATGGCCATCATCAAAAAATCTAGAAACAATAAATGCTGGAGAGGGTGTGGAGAAAAGGGAACACTCTTGCACTGCTGGTGGGAATGTGAATTGGTACAGCCACTATGGAGAACAGTATGGAGGTTCCTTAAAAAACTACACATAAAACTACCATATGACCCAGCAATGCCACTACTGGGCATATACCCTGAGAAAACCATAATTCAAAAAGAGTCATGTACCAAAATGTTCATTGCAGCTCTATTTACAACAGCCCGGAGATGGAAACAACCTAAGTATCCATCATCGGATGAATGGATAAAGAAGATGTGGCACATATATACAATGGAATATTACTCAGCCATAAAAAGAAACGAAACTGGGCTATTTGTAATGAGGTGGATAGACCTAGAGTCTGTCATACAGAGTGAAGTAAGTCAGAAAGAGAAAGACAAATACCATATGCTAACACATATATATGGAATTTAAGAAAAAAAAAATGTCATGAAGAACCTAGGGGTAAGACAGGAATAAAGACACAGACCTGCTATACAATGGACTTAAGGATATGGGGAGGGGGAAGGGTAAGCTGTGACAAAGTGAGAGAAAGGCATGGACATATATACACTACCAAACGTAAGGTAGATAGCTAGTGGGAAGTAGCCGCATAGCACAGGGAGAGCAGTTCGGTGCTTTGTGACCGCCTGGATGGGTGGGATAGGGAGGGTGGGAGGGAGGGAGACGCAAGA